>NW_006408543.1:511131-551042 GCF_000296735.1 Chrysochloris asiatica | reverse complement strand
AGCATTTGCCTCTGGGAAATGCAATGACCTAAGCTACCAAGTACACTTGAGCAAATCAGTTAGAAAAGGACCATCAGCAATCCAGTAAGAAACGGTAAAGGGCAGAAAAAGAGAATCAGGAAAAACTTGCTCAACTGTGCTCATATGATGGGATAGTTGTTCAATACTAACGTGGCTGCTACACACCTCTCCCTCCACTGACGCAGCAGTCTATGCCAATAAACTGTGCTGAAAAAAAACCCTCACTCGGTTCACAGAAGAACGTTCAGATCAGAGCACGTGCGCGTGAAGAGAAGCAGCTGTAACAGCAATATGGCAGGACGCCCAAATAACCCACAGCTGTGGACTCCATTCTGACTCACAGTGACCCTATCAGACAAGAGGAGAACTGTCTGTCTTCAGGAAGCAACCTCATCTGTCTACTGGATTGACCCGCAGACCCTGGAGACCATCGTGCCTCGGCCTCCCGCAACCGGCCCCACAACTGACTGATAACCACAGCAAGACGACACTGGCACGAGGATGGGATCCAGCTTAGGGTCACCAAGCTGCTAAGAGAGATTTTCTTTGAAAAGGAACTGGATTCTTTCTAATGATGTTCCCTAAAACGCTTGAGCTGGGGAGCATCTCATTTCTATGATGACAAAAGGGAAGCTGATGGTCCAGGAGCGTTCGGAGCAGCCGTAAGGCATCTCGCAGGGCAGGATCAAGCTCCAGCATACCTCGGTGACCATAGGTGGTCCGCACCTGCGGGAGGACGACCGGGAATCAACTGGCCACTTAAGAGAGACCAGGCATCAAAGCAGGGGGGCGTGGCCAGGGAAATAAAGCCACTGCGTCATCAGCGTGAGAGCGTGTCCACAAACAGCCTGCATCATGAGTGGGGCGGGGCCCAGCAAAGGCCATCAGGAGGTGGGCGGTGCCATAATCCGCGCGAGGGGTGGGCCTTGGGCGTACGCACCGTGACGTGCTCTGATGCGCCATGACGCGCAGCAGCAGTCTAAGCGGCGGGCGGGCGGCGGCCAACCTCGGGCGGGGCGGGCCGCGCGCGGCGGCGCTAGGTGAGAGGCCCGCCCGCCCGCCGCCGCCGCCGCGCCCATGCTGCTGCCCCTGACCTGCCTGCACGGCCGCGTGGCGCAGTGCCTCACCTCCCTCCTTCTGCTTCCAGAGCCGCTCCCGAAGCCCCGGCACGGCGTGGGGGCGCACGGCGCAGTGCCGCCATGCGCTGAGGCCGCCCCCGCGGCGCTGCCCGCGAAGATGGCCGCAGAGCTGTACCCCCGCGCCGCTGCCGCCACCACGGCTGCCACCGCCACTGACATCGCCAACAGCAACGCCGCCGCGCCCGCTGCCGCCACTACTGCCGCAGGCAGGAAGGGTGGCCCACGCTGCCCGCCGTGCGCCCCGGCCCCGGCCCTGCCACCGCCAGCGCCCGCGCCGCCCACCCCCCACAACAACAACTTGGAGAGCCCCAACTGGCAGTCCTTCCACCCAACCCTGCGCGAGAGGTGAGCCCCGCCCGCGTGCGCGCCCCCGGCCCCCAGCCGCGCAGACCCGAGCCCTGTGTCCGCCCTTTGCAGGAACGCACTGATGTTCAACAACGAGCTCATGGCCGACGTCCACTTCATCGTGGGGCCCCTGGGGGCGGCCAGAAGGGTGCCCGCCCACAAGGTGGGTATCCGGGCCCAGCCCAGCCCAGCCCAGCCCTGGCCTTGCAGCCGCACGAGCCTGACTCGAATACAAACATCATCACTGCGCCCCTTTGTCGTCCACAGTACGTCCTGGCCGTAGGCAGCTCCGTCTTCTATGCCATGTTCTACGGGGACCTTGCTGAAGTCAAGTCTGAGATTCACATACCAGACGTGGAGCCGGCAGCTTTTCTCATCTTGTTAAAGTAAGTCTTCTCCTGAACATAGATGAGGACAGGGTCTTTTCTGCCTTGGTGCCACCTGGCATGCTCTAGGGGAAGGGTCAGAAGGAGGTGGGGCTGCAAAGGGGCCTCCTGGCTCTGATCCAGCCCTTGGCGTCCAGGTACATGTATAGTGATGAAATTGACCTGGAGGCGGACACTGTGCTGGCAACGCTTTATGCTGCTAAGAAGTACATCGTCCCTGCCCTCGCCAAAGCCTGCGTCAACTTTCTGGAGACAAGTCTGGAAGCCAAAAATGCCTGTGTCCTGCTCTCGCAGAGCCGGCTGTTTGAGGAGCCAGAGTTGACCCAGCGCTGCTGGGAGGTCATCGATGCACAAGCTGAGATGGCACTGCGCTCAGAAGGTTTCTGTGAGATTGACCGGCAGACCCTGGAGATCATTGTGACTCGGGAGGCCCTCAACACCAAGGAGGCAGTGGTCTTCGAGGCCGTCCTGAACTGGGCGGAGGCGGAGTGCAAGAGGCAAGGTCTGCCGGTCACTCCACGGAACAAGAGGCATGTTCTGGGACGAGCCCTCTACCTGGTACGCATTCCTACCATGACCCTGGAGGAGTTTGCCAACGGCGCGGCTCAGTCGGACATCCTAACTCTGGAGGAGACTCACAACATCTTCCTCTGGTACACTGCTACCAAGAAACCTCCTCTGGAGTTCCCGCTTTCCAAGAGGAAGGGCCTTGTCCCACAGAGGTGCCACCGCTTCCAGTCTTCAGCCTACCGCAGCAACCAGTGGCGGTACCGAGGACGGTGCGATAGCATCCAGTTTGCAGTGGACAGAAGGGTGTTTGTGGCAGGGCTGGGGCTGTATGGGTCCAGCTCAGGGAAAGCCGAGTACAGCGTGAAGATCGAACTGAAGCGGCTTGGGGTTGTGCTGGCCCAGAACCTGACCAAGTTTGTCTCTGATGGCTCCAGTAACACCTTTCTCGTGTGGTTCGAGCACCCGGTCCAGGTGGAACAGGACACCTTCTACACGGTCAGTGCTGTGCTGGATGGCAGCGAGCTCAGCTACTTTGGGCAGGAGGGGATGACAGAGGTGCAGTGTGGGAAGGTGACTTTCCAGTTCCAGTGTTCCTCTGACAGCACCAACGGGACCGGGGTGCAGGGCGGGCAGATCCCCGAGCTCATCTTTTACGCCTGAGACCAGCCGGCCGGCTGCTGTGAATGGGTATGTGAGAGGTGGCACACTTGCCTCTATTCCAGCACATTACTTAAGTGAGTCCCGGAATTTGGCGCTGGACACACACTAAGCCCCTGAGCAGGCCAGAAAGCTTGTCCACAGGGCGTTGGCGTTTCCGAGTCTGTGGCTGAGTGTCTGCTGACCACAGGGGAGCGCGTCCCAGATGCACGGCAGCCCGTGTGCTTACCCAGTAGCACCCACATGTCTGCTCCAAGGGATTTGCCACCCTTCGACCCTCTGGGATTTTAAGTACTTTCTAAGTTTGACGTGAAACCTTTCCTCCAAAAGGGGTGGGAGTGGTGGGGTCACTTAAAGTCATTCGTCTATTTAAGTGGCATTTCATAATAAAGTTTAAACAAAACGATACCAGTGTAGCCAGCTGACTACGGGGCTGGAACCCGCTAGCATCACTCAGAACTTCTAAACCGCCGGATAATGCCACGTACCTCCCAGAAGCCACCACTCCCACCCCTTCTCCTCCTCACTGCCGTCCCTACACTCGACAGCAGCTCCGACATAGGCCCCCTCGAGGAATGCCCCCCCATCAGGGAGGCCTGGTGATGGTGTAGGGTAAGTGCTGGGCTGCTGACCACAAAGTCTGCCCCTTATATAAAGACTGACAGAACCAACTGGATGGCAGAGCTGTTTGATGCCTGCAGTGCTCTTGACAGCTCACCCCTCCCCGAGGTCACTGCCTCCCAGGGCCAGGATTCTGGGCCAGGAAGCCTCCTTCTTACCAGTCCTGCTGCTGAGCTGAACTGAGCTGCTAACACCCCCAGGCACTGGGTGTCCTGTACCCGAGAAAGCAAGGGACTTCCCCAAGCAGGCTGCTTGCTCAACCTGGAAAAGCATCTGGCCCTCGGGTCACCCTCCCGACCAGCCCCAGCACGTACCTATTGCTGGTGCGTTGATGCAGAGCTCTCTGGCCAACAGGAGAAATGTCTTCCCCAGCACGTAAACATTCACCTGGGAGGAAGACAGGGCAACTTACAAGGGTGTGTGTGTTTCAGGGACTGTCTTTCTTTTCCTTAAATTACCAGTTACACAGTGAGCGCTGTGGTCTCTCCACCTTTGCCACTCAGGACCATGTGCTTAGGGGACACCACCTGAAGGACATGCAGGCTGGGCTTCCATTCAGAATCTGCAACTCTCAGGGCCAAGCACACTTCTGTCATGCCTGCTCTGTCCTCATAACTGTCACCTTCAGCGCTGACAGGCCACCTGTAGTCCCCATGAGTAAGCCCAGAAGCCCCTCTGCCCAAGATCCATGACTCTGTAGCCTGGTGGATGGTGGCAGCGGGCTCTCTAGCCTGACCCCGTGGCAAAGCCGCTGCTGGGGGGCCACAGGGGCCTCAGGAGGGCCAAGTACACTAGGCGTGTACACGTGCCAGGAGGGCTTCCAACCAGTTTGAACTGGTTCAGTCATGGCTGAACAGATCCAACCCTAACCAACTCACTGCTCAGAGCGACCCACAGAGCAGAGCTACTTCAGCACGTTCCCAAGGCTGTGATCCATGTGGAGATGCTGGCTGGGCAGCAGCTGGTGGGACGAGGTGCAGTGTACCCTTCTCTCAGGAACCTGCTGTGGGAAGCGGCCACCTGAGTGGGCACCCTGCCCACGGAGACGCCATTGCCGTGCATTGTGCGTGCTGCCCTTCAGATTCTAGCAGGGTCTCAACTCCTAATTCTCATTCCGGTTATCCTTCTGGTTGGCCCATTTTAACTGTTTGTCAGCCCTAACTGGACCAGGAAGAACCCGTTCACAGCCTGTGCATTCAGGGTCCCGGTAGCTGTTGCCCTGTGTCCTCACAGGGCTGCATGTTGGTGTCAAGCTGCCCTCTACACTAACACATCCAAGGCTGAACGGCCTTGCAGGTGAGCAGGATTCTCTAAGCAGACTCCAAATGGAGAACAAATGTTACTCCTACACAGTTAAGAGTCCTAGGAGCCAGCAGGCCAGCAGTTCTTTCCAGAACTCTAATGGGTCGCGTCACTTCTTTGTGTGGCAGATACCCTGTGTAATGGTTCACGGTTGGTGTCCCTCCCCCCGAGTGGGAACTCTCCACTCAGGAGATGCAGGCGTGTCCCCAGCCCTCTCCTGACTTGACTGTGAAGCCTGCACTGCAGCCACTGGGACTGCACAATCCCATAGATTAGTTTTAGCTTGACCACAAAGTGTTTCAGCAAGAGCTTTGGAGATGTTTGTAAAGACAGCTGGGGGAACCAAAAAAATCTGTCTGCTTTTATTAGGAGCTTGGTGGCACTGTGAGTTAAGCACAAGGCTGCTAACCATAAGGTAGTCACTTCAAAGCCACCAGCTGCAAATTAGAAGAGGGAGGCTTTGGAAAGCTGATACAGGGTTGGAATCGACGGGGGCAGTGAGGCGGTGTTACTGGGTCAGCTTTTAGAAGTGTGGTCGCTCTATGGCCCGAGTAGGCCCACCCAGGTGTCACTCTGAAATTGTGTGTGTCTTGCACGCCCTTTCATGCTGAGCCATGGGTCCCAGCAGCTGAGCTGTCAGTCCTTCGGGAGCACAGAAAACACGGTCCTGGTACCAGAACCTAAGTGCCTCTGAACAGACTAGGGTTCTACACGTGCAGAGTGTATATGCATGAGCCCCGTCCCCTCAAGACTAGACCTGGCCTACAACACTGCACCTGGGCCTCTCTCAGCTGGACCCCAGGTGGACACTTCTGTCCTCAACAGGGACACTCCGCTGCTGCTTCCACGCCTCGTGTTCGGACTTTAAAGCAAAAGGCTCCACCTGAGCAGCTCTCCTAAACTAACACGCCCCCCTAACTGGATGGGAGCTCTGGCCTCCCCTCCCTCTGTGCCCCCCTCCCACGCCCCCCACGCAAAGACTACCTGGAGCAGATCGCTGAGGTCCAGGAGCATGTCTGGGGCAGGAGTCAAGGAGCATCAGGTGGAAGTGGCCCAACTAAAGCAGCGACCACAGCGCGCCCAGTGAGCAGGGCCTTCAGGTTTGCTGCATGCAAGTCCAGCATGTGGTCACACGGGACAGGGAGTGAGACGGCAGCACCAGGCTGACCGGATACCAGCCCGCCAACCCGTGCCCCAGCCAGGACATGTGGCTGCAAGAGGGAGTGGGGCGGAAAGGGTTCAGTCCTGTCCTGGAGAGGGGGCCCCGCCTCCATAATCAGGGCCACCTCACAGAGAAGTAGGCACACACCCAGTGTCAGCACGCCATTGTCCTGGGGGGAAGATGGACAGGGGGTAACACACACTGCTGTCACTGTGGGGAACAGACGGGTGAGATGCTGAGGCGGGCCTGGCCTCTCCGCAGTGTGTGGACAGTACTGAGAAGATGCCCTACGGGATTTGGGGCTAAGACGGCGCATGGGAGCACAAAGACAAAGGCTGAGGCACCAAATGGCATTAAATTCAGTGCCAGCCCGGGCTCTGCTGCGGCCTCAAAGGGAATTGCTCAGAAAGACAGTGTCTGACACTGGACCAAAGTCCTAGGCCACGTGCTCAGAGGGACCCAGACCCAGACCCAGGCCAGGGGAAGAAAGCCACAGCCTTCTCAAATGCACTGAGGCACACGGTCCCTCAACCTTTAAGGGGTTTCACGCACAGAGGAGCCCAGTAACGTGAGACAGGCCAAACCAGCAGACCCTAGGGAAGGGGGCTGCAGAAAAGAAGAGCAGACCGAACCCAGACACCACAGAAAACATAAACCAAAAGTTTGTTCATTATAAAGAGCTACAAAATTGATCAATCTTTGTTACACTGATCAAGGATAAGACGCTGTAACATTACATGGATAGTAAGGGAACAATATGAGTAGCTTTATGCAAACAAATTTGACAATTTTTATAATTTAGACAAATTCCTTGAAAAATACTTGTCAAAACTGACAAAAGAATTTGAATAGTCCTGTATCTACTGAAGGAAACAAATTTTTATCCAAAAAAAGATAAAACTTTCCCACAGAGAAACTCCAGCTTATATGACGTCCCTGGTGAATTCTAGCCAAATTTAAGAAAGAAATGACTGTTACTTTCAGAAAATAACCCAACAGAGACATTACATAAGCTGTTAGGTGCCCTTGAGCGGGTACTGACTGACAGTGTCCATGTGGACAACATGAAGAAGCAGCACTGCCCGGTCCTACACCAAACACACAGCTCTCGCTACACTTGAGACCACTGCTGCCACTGTGTTAATCCATCTTATTGGGGGGTTTCCTTTTTTTCACTCACTTCCTGTCCTTCACTTTACCAAGCATGATGTTCTTCTCTAGGGACTGGTCACTTCTGAACTGATACTATGTCCAAAGTATGAGAGACAAAGTGTGGCCCTCCTGGCTTCTAAAGAGCACTCTGGCTGTACTTCCAACACAGATTGGTTTGTCCTTCTGACTGTCCATGGTACCTTTAATACTCCTTTCCAACACTGTAACTCAAAAGCATCAATTCTTCTACGGTCTTCCTTATTCACTGTCCAGCTTTCACATGTATGTGAGGTTATTAATAATACCATGGCTTGGGTCAGGCACACCTTAGTCTTCGTACTGACATCTTAGCTCTTCAACACTTTAAAGAGGTCTTGTGCAGATTTGTCTAATGCAGTACATCATTTGATTTCTTGACTGCTGCTTCCATAAGTGGTGATGGTTGGTCCGAGCAAAATGAAGCCTTTGACAACCTCAATCTTTTCTACATTTATCCTGATGTTATTTACTGTCCAGTAGTGAGGATTTGTGTTTTCTTTACACTGAATTGTAACCCATTCCAAAGGCTGTGGTCTTGGATCTTCATCAGTGAGTATTTTAAGTCCTCTTCACTTTCAGCAAGCAAGATTGTATCATCTGCATACCATAATAGGTTGTTAATGAGTCTTCCTCCAAGCCTAATGCCATATTCTTCTTCATATAGTCCAGTTTCTCGAATTATTTGCTCAGCATACAGACTGAATATGTATGGCAAAGAAGAATACAACCCAGGCGCACACCTTTCCTCATCTGAAACCATTCAGTGTTCCCTTGTTCTGTTTGAGCAGCTGCCTGCTGTTCTATGTACAGGTTCCTCACGAGCACAATGAAGTGTTCCAGAATACTCCGTCTCCACAATGCTGCCCACAGTCTATCATGAGTCACACAAACGAAAGCCTTTGCATACTCACTAAAGCACAGGTAAACATATTTCTGGTATTCTCTGCTTTCAGCCAAGATCCATCGGACATCAGCAATGATGTCCCTTGTTCCATGTCCTCCTGCATCCAGCCAAACCTCTGGCCATTCCCTGTTGATGTACTGTTGCAGCCATTTTTGAATTATCCTTAGCAAAACTTTATTGCATACGATATTAATGATATTATCTGATGATTTCCACATTCTGTTTGGAATGGACACAAATATGGATCTCTTCAAATCAGTTGACCAGGTAACTTGTCCAAATGTCTTGGCATAGATGAGTAAGTGTCTCCAGTGCTGCATCAGTTTTGTCGAAAGATTTCAATTTGTATTCCATCAATTCCCGGTGCCTTGTTCTTTGCCAACACCTTCAGTGCACCTTTGACTTCCTCCTTCAGTATCACTGGCTCTTGATCACATGCTACCTCTTGAAATGGTTGAACATTAACCATTTCTTTTTGGTACAGTGTGTCTGTATTCCTTCCATCTTCTTTTATTACATAAGAGAAAACATAAACACAGATGAAAAATCTGTTTAAAATACTAATAAGATTCAGCAATACAGAAAAAGAATCATAAGGAAGTATGGGTGATCCCAAGAGTACATACAGGTTATGAAAAATCAAACTACATAATTCACCACTGTGAATAGCATAAAGGGAAAAAAGTGATCGTTTCCATATCATGCACAAAAAGCATCTGACAAAAACCTAACCCCCACTTATGCAGGGGGGAACCCCAAAACACTCAACAAACTAGGAACAGACAGAAAAGTACTCAATCCCACTGCCATTAAGTTAACGCTGACTCGCAGAAGCCCTATATAGGGTTTCCAAACCTGCCAATCTTTATGGGAGAAGACAGCCTCATTGTCTTCCCTTAGGGTGGCTGGTGGATTTGAAGCACTAACCTTGTGGTGAGAGTCCCAAAGCCTAACACAGCATGAACAATACTCCTAAGCTGAGAAAGTCCACCTCCAACACACAGCTCACATCATACACAGTGGTGAAATGGTAAATCCTTCCCCCCAAGATTGGAGACAAGACAAGGATGCCCCAAATCTCACAAACTGTACTACACACCCTAACACATGCAGTAGGGCAAGAAAAAGAAATAGCATAAATATTGGGGAGTAAAAATTATAACTGCCTCTAGATAGTTTTCATAAGAGAATGCTACAGAGTTCTCAAAACAATTACTAGGAAGTGCATGTAGCAAGGTCACAAGACAAAGTTAACACACAAGGGGGGAGGGGGGAGTGTAGAGGGCGGGTTTCTAGGGTATGCCCTTTGATCAGAAGATGATGCATGGAGGGGATTGGAACCATGGCAATGAAATGATATATGATGGAATGAATGTAAAACTAAAGTTCTCTCATGTAAACTATCATATAATTCACAATAAAACATTAAAAAAAAAAAGTTAATACAAAAAAGTCAACTGTATTTTATATGTTTATATATAAGCAACATATGAAGTTGAACACAGTTCCATGTAGAATATCATCAGATAAGAAAACATAAAGACATTTATTTAACAAAACAGGTGCAATAGCCGTATATCAAAAGCCACAAACATTGCTGATAGAATTGTAAAAAGACCTGACTGAATGGCCATGAATTTCATGACCGGGAAGACTGGAGGCTGATTTTGCCCCAAATGGATCTACAGATTCAATGCAATTCCCAACCTAAACTTGGAAACTTACATGGTAATGGTGTGGTGATTATGTGTACAACATGAAGCACTGCCCGGTCCACATAGCAATGGTGTGGTGATTCCGTGCCATGGAGTCGATGCCAACTCAGTGCCACGAGAGAGGGCGTCCGAGGCTGTAATGCATCACGGGAGCAATTGGCCACCCAACTTGTACCAGAACTCCTTACATAGAAATGTAAAGGGCTTAATACCACAGCAATCTTGAAAACAGAGGCCCAGCTGGGGAAGTCATACAGCTGACTTCTAGACTCACTACCAAACTACAGTCTCAGCCATTGTGGTGCTGGCCTGGGGGGCGACAGGCAGAGGCAGAGGAGCCGAACTCGCGGCACACACTCATTTGTCATTTGGTTTAAACAAAGGTGCCAAACCACGCCAGCGTGGTCGGAAGTCTCTTCAATGATATGGAGCACCTGGAATTCATATGGGGGAATAATGAAGCCCAATCCCGACCTCACACCACACACCACGTTCATTTGAGCTGCATCACAGGTCCCAGTTGTGGTGAAGTGCCGTGCAGTCGGTGCCGACTCAGTGACCCTGTGTAGGGTTTCCAAGAACAACTGGTGGTGTGAGTTTGAACTGCCTGGCGTGTGCTTAACAGTCCAGTGGTCTTCCTCCAGCAACGCACCAGGGCTCCAGGACCCAAAGATAAAGACACGGAACTATAAAGCTCCCAGGGAAGCAGACTCAGGAGAGCATCTTGGACACTTTACTACACAGGACAGAAGAAACCAAGAACCCTCAAATAAAAGTTGATAAATTAGATACCAACAATATTCAATCTAAGACAATATTAATAATACAAGAAGGGGAGTGCATGGCTCTGTAGGATAAGCACTGGACTCCAAACTACAAGGTCAATAGTTCGAGCTCATCAGCACTGTGGGAGGAAGATGAGGCTGTCTACACCTGCAAAGACTTCCCGCTGCGGAAATCCTCTCCAGGTTGGCTCTGAGTGGAACCAACTGATGGCACTTAACACTGACACCAATGAGTAAACAATCCACAGACTAAGACATATATGGAACAAGATAAACAACCCAGTTTTACACACAGGTCATTTTCAAACGATGCTTTACAAGGAAGACAGCCAGCCAATAAGCACATGACAAAGTACTCAACGTCACTGTTGTTAGGTGCCATCATGTCTGTTATGACCCATAGCAACCCTACGTACAACTGAATGAACCACCTCCAGGCCCTACGCCATCCTCACAGCCGCTTCCATGCATCAGCCCATTGCTGCCGCTACCATGCTAATCCATCTTGTTGGGGGTCTCCCTCTTTTTCACTGACCCTCTACTTTACCAAGCATGATGTCCTTCTCCAGGGACTGGTCCCTCTTGATAATATGTCCAAAGTATGAGACATGAAGACTATCTGCCTTCGAAGAAACATTCTGATTGTACTTCTTCCAACACACATTTGTTTGTTTTTCTGACAGTTCATGGTACATTTAATATTCTTCTCTAACACCATAGCTCAAATGTATCAACTCTTCTACAGTCTTCCTTATTCACTGTCCAACTTTCACATGCACATGAGGATACTGAAAATACCATGGCTTGGCCCAGGTGCACTTTAGTCCTCAAACCGACATCTTTGCTTTTGAACACTGTAAAGAGGTCTCGTGCAGCACATTTGCCTAACACAGTATGTCGTTTGATTTCTTGACTGCTGCTTCCATGAGTGTTGATGGTGGATCCAAACAAAATGAAGTCTTTGACAATTTCAATCTTTTCTCCATTTATCATGATGCTATTTACTGTTCCAGTGGTCAGCAATAATGCCATTGGTGTTGTGAAGTGCTGTTGAGTAGATTCTGACCCATAGCGACCCTGTATAGGGTTTCCAAAGGAGCAGCTGGTGAGCTTGAACCGCCGGCCTTGCAGTTCAAACGGCTTTGCAGTCTGGCACATTAACCCACAGCGCCAACCCAGGACTCCTATAATGTCATTAGTAGTCACAAAATGCAAATGATACTGTGATCCCACCACACCCCGGCAGCACCACTAAATGCACAGTGCAACTAGAACTCTTACAGAGTGGTGGTCCAACCACCTTGGAGAAAAACCTGGCAACTTCTTATAAAGCTAAACATATACCCTTCCTGGAGTCCTGGTGTGGTGCTACAGAATAAGCACTGGACTGCTAACCACAAGGTTGGTAGTTCAAACCCACCAGCCTCTCCTCAGAAACCCGACACAGGGTTGCTATGAGTCGGAACTGACTCGACATTCCTCAACGACAGTACCCCTATCCTGTCACTCGGCGATGCCACACCTGAGTTTACCTGGGAGGGATGAAAGCACAAATCTACAAAGACCTGCATGAGTGTGTTCACAGTAGCTCCACCGAAAACTGCCAAAGCCTGAAAACAGCCAGGTGACCACCCAGAGAAGAAGCTAGAGTTTACCTGTCATAGATTCACACAAATCACTGACAACCTGCTCACGAGAAACCGTTTGGAACAACAGTGATGCTTTGTGTCTCAGCAGGGAATGGGTCCCTACAGAGACACAAATCCTCACCAAACAATGGAGGAAAAATGGAAGTTGTCAGTGATTTCATTTTATCTGGATCCACAATCAACGCTGCTGGAAGCAGCAGTCAAGAAATCAAATGACTTATTTCACTGAGTAAGCCTGCTGCAAAAGATATCTTTAAGTGTTAATACGCAAAGGTGTCACTTTAAACAATATGGTGTGCCTGCCTCGAGCCGTGGCCTTTGCCGTTGCCTCACATGCACGTGGAAAGCTGGACAATGAATACAGAAAATTGAAGGAATGATGCCTTTGAATCATGGTGTTGGTGAAAGATACTGAATATCAATGCAAAACAGACAAATCTGTGTGGGAAGAAGTACAGCCAGATTACTCCACAGAAGCAGAGCGGGTGAAATTTCATCTCGTGTATTGGACATGTTGTCTGGGAGACCAGTCCCTGGAAAAGGACATGACTCTTGGTAAAGTTTTGTTGTTAAGGGCTGTCAAGATGGTCCAGCTCATAGGGAGCCGATGTACAACAGAACGCAACCTGCCCGGTCCTGCCCCGCCCTCACAATTGTTATGTTTGAGCCCACTGCTCCTGCCACTGTGCCAATCCTTCTCTTGGGGTCTTCTCTGTTGTTGGCTGACCCTCCACTTTACCAAGCATAATGTCCTTCTCCAAGGACTGGTCCCTCCTGATAACATGTCCAAAATATGAGAGATGAAATCTCGTCCTCCTGGATTCTAAAGAGCATTCTGGCTGTATTTCTTCTGGATTGTTCTTTTGGTAGTCCATGGTACTTTCAATATTCTTCTCCAGCACCATAACTCAAATGCAGCAATTCTTATATGGTCTTCCTTATTCACTGTTCAAGTTTCACATGCATATGAGGTGATTGAAAATACCATGATTGGATCAGGCACATGTTAGCCCGCACACCAATGCCTCTCCTCTAGAACACTTTAAAGGGTTGTGTGCAACAGATTTGCCAAGTGAAGATGTCATTTGATTTCTTGACTGCTGCTTCCATAAGTGTTGACGTTGGATCCAAGCAAAATGAAGTCCTTGACAATTTTAATATATTCTCCACTTACTGTGATTATTTAAATGTGAGGATATTTGTTTTCTTTACAACCCATAATGAAGGCTGTGGTCTTTGATCTTCATCATCTTCATTTTAAGTCCTCTTCACTTTCAGCATGGAAGGTCTTATCATCTGCCTATCGAGGGTTGTTAGTTAACAGTTCTTCCTCCAGTCCTGATGCCACGTTCTTCTTCAGAGAATCCAGTTTCTCCGATTTGCTCAACAGACAGACTGAATGAGTATGGTGAGAGTATATAGCCCTGGCCTACACCTTTCCAGAGTATCCCTGTGTTCTGTGCGAACAGCTGCCTCTTGTCTTAGACTACCTACGTACAGTTTTCTCATGAGCACAACGAAGGGTCTGGAACACCCATTCTTTACAATGTTATATAGAGCTTGTCATGATGCACACAGTCAAAAGTTTGCATAATCAGTAAAGCACAAATGCACATCTTTCTGGTATCGTCTTGTTTTCACTCACGATGCATTTGGCATCTGCCATGATATCTCTGATTCCATGTTCTCTGCTGAATATGGCTTGAGTTTTTGGCAGTTCCCTGCTGATGTACTGTTGGCAGTTGTTTTTAATTATCTTCAGCAAAATTTTACTTGCATGTGATATTAATGACTTTGCTCATCTCATACTCCGACGTATTATCAGGATGGGTCAGTCCTTGGAAAAGGACATCATTCATGCTTGATAAAGTAGAAGGGACAGTGAAAAAGAGGAAGACTCCCAATGAGATGGATTGGTACCATAGCAGCAACAATGGGCTCAGATGTAGCCTAACTGTGAGGATGACGCAGGACCAGGCGGGGCTGTACACAGGATTGCTACTGGTCAGAAAGGACTCTATGGTGTGGGCACTGGAGCAGGGCTTCAGCACATTGGGTGAGGTAGGTGATCCTAAGTAGGAAGTATCGGATTTTCTCTGGTGCTTGCAGTTTGGGGCAGCCAGTCTCCAAAGTAGCTGTCCAGTGTTTATCCCAAAGTATCGAGTTAGCCAGTTTGAAGAGGGGACTGTGTTCTGTTTTCTTTTTCACACTGCCAAAAGCCAAAACCAAACTAAGCTGTCAGGTGCACTGGGCCTGGGAGACGGACAGGAGACTGGGGGCCCCGGGTTTGCCTGCTCCTCAGAGAGCAAACGTTTCCTCTCCTCTGACTTCATCACAGCCGAGGCCTCCTGTGTCTCCCAACATCCTCGCCACTGTAGGGTCCAGGCTGTCCAGGCTCTCAGCCCACTCACTGAGCTATCAAAACTTCCAACTTTCCAAACAGTTTCAGCATTTTCAGAATAATGTTGGGATTTGATCATGTTTGTGGCCAGTAAAGGTTCAGCACCTCGCACACACAGACAAAGGCCCATTTCCTGTTCTTGGCATCTCTGTACTTTGTTGGTCCAATTCAGACAGCAACTTCAGTATGCTCAGTGGAACCATCTCATGGCAGAAGTCCACATTCTCTCCCATTCCATGGCTGATCAGAGGTACCGAGAGGGGAAACTGATGAGCAATACAAACTCATTCTTGCTGTTTCAGGGGAAGTCTTTGTTGTCAACCTGGAATCCCTGAGCTCTGGAGAGATATTGCAGTGTTTTCAGAGGGTCTCATGAGCAGCCCATGGGGCCCGTGGCCTAAGGAGATGTTAGTCTTCACAATGGTCTCAGCTGTGGGCAAGGTGCCCCACACAAAAACTCCCTGGCTATCACGGCAGCCTTTGTAGCGTTGGCAGGATTCTGAGCTGCCCTGGTGACATGTCTGGGACTAACACCCAAGTGTGCTTGGGAAGAAACCCAACAGACAGTAGCTGGTGACTAAGACTGTTGTTGTTAAGTGCTATCCAGTTGGCTTCTGCATAGCAACCCAGCATAGGGCTTCCCAGGAGTTCACAATTCAATGCTTACCTGCCCTACAGCACCACATCAGCATTTTTCTTTGAAATCTCCTTGCTCTTCCCTTCACCTTCCCCTACGAAAACTCCCCGACAAACACCTTGGTCACAAAACTCTGTCAGTGGGGTGGCCACGCTCCTGAGCAACCTCAAAATCCACAGGCAAGTTCCATGTAAGTGTAATCTCAAACACTGGACTCATTTCAGATTTGCTGAGAGCTCTGGAAGGCGCTTGTTCTGCGGGGTTCTTTGTTTTAGCAGCCTGTCTCGTCCTCCCTTGTCCATTCAACTGCTGCCTTCACACACAAAGTTCATGTTGATAAAGTAAAGGTGGACCTGGAAATGGATAACGTAGCTCGGGGGACAGGCGCCTTCTCTCACGGTGTACTTGTACGTAGATAACGTAGCTGGGGGGACAGGCGCCTTCTCTTCATGGTGTACTGGTACGTAGATAACGTAGCTCGGGGGACAGGCGCCTTCTCTCACGGTGTACTGGTACATGGATAACGTAGCTGGGGGGACAGGCGCCTTCTCTCACGGTGTACTGGTACGTAGATAACGTTGCTCGGGGGACAAGCGCCTTCTCTCACGGTGTACTGGTACGTGGACAGCCTCAGAGGAACGCTCAGCAGGTGTGTACGCTGGGTGTTTCCAAGTCTTGTGCACAGCACATTTCAATCTACAGTAGGAGTTAGGCGTTCTGGCTGCCGGCGGTCTTGGGCCATGACAATGAGAAGGAGGAAGGAACAGGAGGGAGGGAAGGGGAAGAGTGCTTGTGGAAGGCAGGGATCAGGGAAAGGGGGAATGCTGAAGAGCCCTGTTCGTGTTCTTCTTTGAAGCTGTGTTATTCGGAGAGTCTTCCTGGAGGAAGTGAATCTTGAACATTATGAAATACCCCTTTCATGACTAATGCTTCTTCCGTCGCATCTGCTTGTCTGAATATAGTAAAAGGGTCCCGGCTTTCTTCTGCTTGCTATTTGCACAGTTTTTGTAAATTCAGTCCTTCTTGATTAAGGTGTGCCTCTTGTAAATAGCATATAATTATGGATTTAAGGTTTTTTTTTATTTTACACATTTAAAAATATTTGTTCTAGATCGGTAAATTTCATCTATTTAAATTTAATCAAGAAGAATTGCTGCATTTGAGCTATGGTCTTGGAGAAGAATATTAAAAGTCCCATGGGCTGCCAGAAGACCAAAATGTGCGGGAAGAAGTGCAGCCAGAACGCTCCTTAGAATCCGGAATGGTGCGACTTTACCTTGCCGCAGACTTTTCAGACGTGTTATCGGGAGGGACTAGTCCCTGGAGAAGGTGAAGTAGAGGGTCAGCGAGAAAAGGTGAAGCTGCGACAGCTCGACACAGCGTCGCAGCAGCAGTGGGCTCAAACACAACCACTGTGAGATGGTGCAGGGTAGAGCAGTGTTCTGCTGGTTTGCCTAACCCCGCTAAGGGTCCTAACAACAATAACAGGGGTGGGAGGGAAGGGATAAAAATTTACTGGCTAAAGGGTTGTTGTTAAGTTATTGTTGTTAAGTGCTGTGGCGCCGGGGTTTCCGAGGAGCTTGAACCACCGACCTTGCGGTTCAGCACATTAACCCACAGTGCCACACCAGGACTCCTGTGAAGTTAGTCAGTGCTATGAAGTCAGTTCCCTGAGGAGCAGCTGGTGGGTTTGAACTGCTCACCATACACTTAGAAGTCCAATGCTTCTCCTGATATATTTTAGTCTAATTCTACCACCTTAGCATGTTTTCTATTTGCTCCATTTGTTTTTCGTTCCTTCCCTTCTATCTTGTAACCTCTTAGAATAATCAAGAATTCATTCAGCAGCTTGCTAGCTATATACCTGCTTACATGTTGCTAGTTATCCAGAGTTACCTGAATTAGTAAATCACATCATCAACCTGACAATGGAATAGCGCCAACAGAGATCACAACATAAGAAAAGGGCAAACCACAAGAGAAATGCACTCAAAACCTACTCTACTTTCTGCAGAGACAGGAGAAGCTGGAGCATCCGTGAAGACTGGGATACTACATTACATGCTCAGAAATTAAAGACATGAAAAGACTTGGCTGGAAGGAAAAGTTTAGGCACACTCCCAAAACAAAAACAAAAACAAAAACAAAATCAATTAATGGAAAAAGGAGAAAAGAGACATGGAACAGGCAAAGTAAACCAAGAAAACCAAAAGGAAGACCAAGAAAAGGACCAAGTCAAGCAGGTTCCCCAAAGATGAGACAGAGGACGGCAGATGGAAAGCGTCTACTTGGTACACATTGCTATGATATCAGGAATTAGGGTGAAATCGAACAAGAATGCTGGAAGAAAGATGTGACAATTTCTGTTGTTTTAAACCTTCCCAGTTCTAGTGGAGAAAACTTTATAACCAAGAATCCTATACCTAGCCAAACTACCCATGTGGGGGTGTGAAGACTGAAGACCGTTTTCAGATGTTCTCAGCTCAAAACAGTTTTCTTCCAGGTCCCCTTTCCTGGAGGGCCATCAGAGGATGATGGGTTCTCTCAATATGAGAAATTCATTCACGGGGACAAAAAGCAAGGGTCCCACACAGGAGAGGAGGTGAGAACCTCCAGAGGAACAGTGAAACAATACAATATCAGTACTCAGGTGGGCACTCAGACAGCAAGAGTCCAAAATGGAGGTGTCTGGAAAGCTCCGGAAGAGATTTCTGCAGAAAATTCTGTAGTCATTATTATGAAATTCTGTATGGAGTCCTGATGTGGCACTGTAGAATAAACATAGGACCACAAGGTCGGTTTGAACCATAGGTCAGTGGTTCAAATTCACCAGCTGCTCCTCAGACACCCTATACAGGATCACTATGAGTCAGAACTGACTCGACGGCAGTTAACAACAACAGATTGTTTCGGAAACAAATTCACAGCCTCTAGTGATAGTGTAATGGTTATGAATCGGGCTGCAATCTCAAGGTTGGCAGTTTGAAACTACCAACCACTCCACGGGAGAAAGGTTAGGCTTTCTACCCCCGTAAAGATTTACAGCCTCGGAAACCCTGTACAGGGTCGCTATGGGTTGGAACCAACTCCACGGTACTTAACAACAACAAGAGATGTTTAAAATCAGCACAAAAAACAAGGAGACTGGGGCACTAGCTGAGCATGGCCACATCAGACTGTAGACACAGCCCATGCTCGCACCAAGCTGCTGGACCAGCAACGAACAGCACCTTGGGACAGGCGTGCGTTCTCCAGCGTGAGGCAACCCCGTCCGCTCCCTGCTCTCTCACTCGCCTCTTAGCAGCTGAGGCTGCCAACTGTGTGAGAGAATAAGAGGAACCCATGGATCAGAGCCCGGGAAGGACCTGTGGGCACCTGTGGGCCCACTGTCCTCTCTGCTGCCTGCAAGTACGACACAAGGCTGTCACGAAGCATGCACGACTGACACGCCAGGCACTGTCAGGCACCACAAAGAGCCACGAGGCAGTCACGGCAGCCTCTGTGTGAGAATTATAGAAGATGCTTACAGCACCAACCCAAACACCCAGAGACACATCTACACACACGTCTGCATGCACATTTACACACGCATCTGCACGCACACCTACACACGTGTCTACACGCACACCTACACACGCGTCTAAAAGCACACTTACACATGCGTCTGCATGCACATCTACAAACGTGTCTGCACGCACACCTACACACGTGTCTGCATGCACATTCTACACACATCTGCGCACATACCTACACACACGTCTACACGCACATCTACACACACATCTACACGCACATCTACACACGTGTACACACACACCTACACACGCATCTACATGCACACATCCACACGCATCTACATGCACATCAACACACGCACATCTGACAGCACCAACCCAAACACCCAGAGGCACATCTACACACACGTCCACACGCACATCTACACACACGTCTGCATGCACATTTACACACGCATCTGCATGCACACCTACACACGCATCTACACGCACACCCACACACACGTCTAAAT
This sequence comes from Chrysochloris asiatica, assembly GCF_000296735.1. NCBI lineage: Eukaryota > Metazoa > Chordata > Mammalia > Afrosoricida > Chrysochloridae > Chrysochloris > Chrysochloris asiatica. The sequence continues at coordinate 531,590 of NW_006408543.1, read as the reverse complement.
GCACACCTACACATGCGTCTGCATGCACATCTACAAACGTGTCTGCACGCACACCTACCACGTGTCTGCATGCACATCTACACACATCTGCGCACACACTACACACACGTCCACACGCACACCTACACACGTGTCTGCATGCACATCTACACATGTCTACACGCACATCTACACACGTGTCTGCATGCACATCTACACACATCTGCGCGCACACCTACACACGTCTACACGCACACCTACACACACGTCTACACGCACATCTATACACGCATCTACACACGCATCTACACACGCATCTACACACACGTGCACATGCACACCTACACACGCACATCTGACAGCACCAACCCAAACACCCAGAGGCACATCTACACACACGTCCACACGCACATCTACACACACGTCCACACGCACATCTACACACACGTCCGCACGCACATCTACACACACGTCTGCATGCACATTTACACACACATCTGCACACACACCTACACACGCGTCTACATGCACATCTACACACGCATCTACATGCACACCTACACATGCATCTACACGCACATCTGACAGCACCAACCCAAACACCCAGAGGCACATCTACACACACGTCTACACGCACATCTACACACATGTCCACACGCACATCTACACACGTCTGCATGCACATTTACACACGCATCTGCACGCACACCTACACACGCGTCTACACGCACACCTACACATGCGTCTGCATGCACATCTACAAACGTGTCTGCATGCACATCTACACACATCTGCGCACACACCTACACACACGTCTACACGCAAACCTACACACGCGTCTACACACACATCTACACATGCGTCTACACACACACCTACACACGCATATGCACGCACACCTACACAGGCATCTGCACGCACACCTACACACATGTCTGCACGCACACCTACACACGTGTTCACGATGACGATTCTGGGACATGGTGAGGGCAGAATTGAATTTGCTACTTTAATCACCTAGTTACACACAACCTACCCTCCATCATCCCAAACATCTGATTTCAAAGGGCAGTAATCTACAAGGGCCTCCTACACAACAGAATCTAAACCACAAGGCGGGTCGATGCCAATGCCGACCTGCTGGGCCAGGGTCACCCATGCCACGTGAGCTTGAGAAATCCTGGCAAGGCACCCAGAGGGTGGCTCACAGCACACGCGGGCACACCTGCTCCCACTGAGTGCCTCTCCCAGGACGAGGCTAGCTCCCCAACACAAGCAGCATGCCATTTGGATTTTCACAGTGAAAGGTCGATGGTTCAAACCCACCAGCCGCTCTACAAGAGAGAAAAATGTAGCAGTCTGTTACTGTGACGATTACGTCCCTGAAACCCCTCTGAGGGGTTTCTACTCTGTCTTTGAACATCACTACAGTAGTGATGATGTGTAATCGATGACAGCAATAGATCTGGTTTTGATTGTTTTAGCCACGCCCCAGCGATCAGCTGACTTCATTTTCACCAATCGCTCTCTTTCCCTTTCTCAATTTTCTTTCTTTGGATATGGGCAGGGACCAGGGGCATCAAGGGATACTAACTGAGGCACATGCTCCCCATGCCTCAAATTCACAACCATTTCCCTGTCACCCACACAGCAACCAGAACCAGAACCATCAAAGGCAACAGTGCTCCAGTTAGCTACAGCCACCTCAGAGCCTGATACCATCTGTTCAAATGAGAAGGCAGGGCCAAACAGGAAGATGCTGAAGTCGGGCCCCCCAGGTCTGGGTGAGCCCCAGAGTGGGAAGAGACACACTTGTCCATCCTCCCCAAGGGCTGTGGAGAGAGATGAGTAGGGGAGAGCACCCCAATGCCTCTGAGCTGTACTCAGCTCCTGTGGCCCGAGCTCTCTCTTAATCAACATGAGCCCCCAGTGATTCAACTGCGGAGTCACAGTGGACGGAGTCCAACTAAGACCCAAATGGGCACTGGAAAGGATACGTGGCGTGCCCTCTGTCCGGCAGACCAAGTAGAGACAGGCAGCGATGACGTGGGCCATCTTACGGCCCCGAGTTAGGTGCTTGCTCACGGCCATCTTGAAGAAGTTGAAGGCCGTGTCGAGGCAATGCTGGTTCAGCTGTAACTGGTTCCCCAGGTGGTGGATCTGCCGCTTCCCTGGACATGGAGACATACAGCAGGGACAGAAAACAAAAGGAAATCCAGATCACGATGCTCGGACATGAGAGATACCAACAAAGACATGATAACATCGCTCCTGTGCCGTGAGGTCAGAGGGACTGGAGGGCGCCCGGCCATCATTACTGAGCATTCTAACCAGATTCTACACAAGTGCTTTCTGACATTTTTCTGTGCCGCCATCATGGGGCGCATGAACGTGCTGGCCGACACTCTTCAGAGCATCACTAATGGTGAAGAGAGAGGCCAACACCAGGTTCTCATCCAGCCGTGTCCCCCAGCTCTAGTCCAATTTCTGAGTAAGATGAGGAAGCATGGCTAAGCTGGTAAATCTGAAATCACAGATAATCACCGTGGAGGAAACTGCTGTGAGCCTCACAGGCTGGTGAGACAAGTGTGGTGCCGTCAGCCTTTGATTTCACATGCACCTCAAAGTCCTAGCAAACTGTCCTGTCAGTTCAGTTTCATTGTACCGGTAACCTCACATGGTATCATGGACCACAGAAGCAAGATGAAAACACACAGCAGGGAAAATCCTGGGATTTTTTTCCTAGGAATGTAATACATACAAATAAAATGTACCAATTTAGGGGAGGTGGGAGCAGACTAGATTCCATAGCAGAATCCTGATTAAAAGGGGGTAAATGCAGAACAGAATTTCCAACCCTATCAGAATCCACACTCTCTGGAACCCGTGTTCCTGGGAGGTCTGGATGAAGCTCAGAAACTATGACCCTGAGGTAACCTTAAGTCTTAGGTCAGAAGTATTCCTTGGAGAATAGTTTGGTTTCTCTAGTAAAGGATGTCTGTCCGCCTTATGCACTGTGCTCCTTTAACGGCTGTCTCTATAGCAACACTGACAACATGAAGGGTTAGACAAGAACCTAGGACGCTGCGAGTCTATGGGAACACAGGATTAACTCAGAAAGAAGACTGGATGTACAACAGGAAGACTGTCATCAAAGTCACTGAATTGTAGACACTGTTATAAAACATGTAGAAATTGTTAGCTTGATGTAAGTTTTTGCTTTGTATATTCTCAAAAACAAAAATAAAATAAATTATTTCTTAAAAGAAAGAAAACAAATTCTAGAGCTGCAAAGTATAATAAAAATTTTTTTTTTTAAAAATCCCTAGAGAGGTTCTACAGTCTATTCAAACATGCAGAAGAAAGAACCAGTAAACTTGAAGACAAGCAATTGGAATGCCCCAGTCTGAGGAGCAGGAAGGAAAAACCCCAGAAAAACGGAAAAAGGCTCAGATCCTAAGGGACACCACCAAACAACCCAGCATAAGTAATCCAAGAGTCCCTGGAGAGAACAAGTCAAAATAATATTTGAAGAGGTAATGGTTGAGAACTCCCCAAATTTGACAAAATACATGAATCTAACGATGTCATCAACTGAACTGTGTCCTCAAAAACCGTGTGTGAACTTGGCTGGTGGTTTGGCAGTTAGGTGATGATGGAATCATCCCCCACGAATGAGCTGATATGATAGAGCACCCCTAAGCAGGTCATCACCTTCATCTGATATAAGAGGAGTTGTAAGACAATAAAAGGAAAGGAGAGAGCAGAGAAACAGGGATCTACCACCAAAAAGAAGAGCTGGAAGTGGAACACTGAGAAGCTCCTAGACCCAGAAGACTGATGCTGAGACATACGGAGCTCTCCCGGGAACACTGGACCACAGATGTTATAAGGAGACAAGACCTCCCCCAGACTCCACACACGGAGAAGGAAAGCCTTGCCCTTATCTGCCATCCTGAATGTAGATGGAAACTCTGAGAGATGTTAAAGACATCCACTTGTGATAACTAAGATAATATCCAAGAAGTGCAAGGCACTCCAAGCAGGAGAAACTCAGAGGGACCCACAGTGAAACATCATCATCAAAGTGTCAAAAGCAAAACTAGCAGATTGCGAATGGAGCCAGAGGGAAGAAACTCTTCACATGGGAGGCCGCAGCAACAAGATGAACAACTGATTCTCATCAGAAATCAGGGCATCAGAATACAGGGAAGGGTATTTTAAAATACTCAAAGAACAAAACTGTCAGCCAAGAATTTTATATCAAGAGCATACAGAACAATCTCCAAAATAGTCCACATGCTAGGCCATAAAAAGGCAGAAATTCTACAAAGTATCCTCTCTGACTATAAACTAGAAATCAACAAATGGAAAACTAAAATGCATGGAAATTAAACAAGACACTATACTTAAAGGACTAGTACTTGAAGGGAGGAAACAATAGGGAAATGAGCACGAAATATGAAAACACAGCGTACCAAAACTTACAAGACACAATGAGGGTCCTATTCAGAAGGGAACATAGAGCAGGAAACGCCTACAATAAAAAGATTTCTAATCAACAAGCCAACTGTAAGCTTCAAGGAACTAGACAGAAAAACTAAACCAAAGCTAGAAGAATGAAAATAATGAAGATCACACCAGAGATGAAACAAAACGGAAAATAATGTAAGGGATCACAGACAGTAAGAAGAGTTGTTTCTTTGAGAAATCAACAAAATTGACAAAACTTTAGCTAGACTAACCCAAGAAGAAAAGACAGAAGACTCAACCTACTCCAGTAAGGAAGGAAGGAAGGAGAGGATGTCACTGCTGACCTTACAGAAATAAAAATGCCAACTACAGATAAATTAGGTATCCTCGATGACACAGACCCATCCCCTAAAAGACAAACATCCAACACTAACTGAAAAGAAATCCAACAAGTGAAGACCCTGACTTAGTAACAAAACCACCACTACAATGGAAAGTCTAGGCCTAGATGGCTATGCGGAGCGCGGTGGCTCTGCACGGTAAGCACTGGACTGTCAACCAGCTTCTGTGCGGGAGAAAAGTGAGGAGTATGCTCACACAAAAAATTTACAGCCTCAGAAACCCTATACAGAGTCAGAACTGACTCAACACACTTAACAACAACTGGTGTATTCTACCAAACATTAAAAGAAAAACTGATGTCAATTCTTGACAAATGCTTCTTTAAAAATCCAAGAGGAGGGGTCATTCTTAACTCATTCGATGAGTCCAGCATTACCCTGACCCTAAAAGCAGACCTAAAGATGCCAAGAGAAGAGCACTGCAGAACAAAATCTCTTAGGAAGAGATCCCACCGCAGCCAATCGGTTCTGACTCAGAGCGACCCTGTCACACGTCTCGCAGGCTGTAAATCTTTACGGGGGCAAACAGTCTCATGGCTCTCTCATGGACTGGTCTGTAGGTTTGAACTGCTGGCTTTGTCTACAGTACCACTAGTGCTAGAGACATAAAATAAAAAAGGCTCAATAAAACCCTAGCAAGGCAAATCTCACAAGATAAAAAAAGGATCATACATCATGACTAAGGTTAGTTTTATTAAACTAATGTAATGCACCCCATTAACAGAGTGCCAAAAGACACATGATCATTTGGATAATGTACAATAGGTATTTGACAAAATTGAGCAGGATAAAAATATCCAACAAACTCAGGACAGAACACACAAACCTGCTGCCATCCAGTTGATTCTAACTCAGGGTGGGCGACCCTAAGGCGCAGAGAAGTGTCCCTCAGGCGTTCTGAGGCTGCTGGCCTTTCTGGGAGCAGATCTCCTGGTCTTGCAGCGTGGCAGGAGGTGGGTTTGAAGACCTTGCAGTTAGCAGCCCGATGCTAATGCTAACCCTATGACACACCAGGGCTGGAGAGGGTAAAAGGCTCCCTGCTGACATCATACCTTTCAGAGAAAGGCTGACTTTTTCCCTCGGTCAGAAACATGACAGGGATGACCGGCTGCTCCTGCTCTTAGGCCTCACCCTGCTCCTTCAACGACCAGACCACGAGGCTCACCCGGGGCTGGTCCCTGAGAACATAGATTTGGGGGATGGAGAGGTGGCTTCCACCATTCCTAGAGTTGGTGAGAGTGGCCCCCTGCCTATGGAGCTTATGTGGAACACGGCTTTCCTTCTGAGAGTCTAGAATTTGGCCCAGGTGACTAGTGCCTGGGAAAAGCCCCAAGTCTGATGAGCTTCTCTGGTGGCTGGCATGCCACGGGTGCTGTCACCACGTGCTGCTGGGAACGTCGTTAGCACATCCTGAGTGCCAGCTCCTCTGTACCTCACTGCACACACCTTTCCCCTTGGCCACTCTGGCTCCATCTCCTTTCACTGGGATAAACTGTCAGCCACAAGAAGGACTACAGGGTCTGCAGGCAGACCACCCTGAACACACACACCCTTGTCTGGTCTAGGAAGCTAAGAAGGGTGACATGGGAGGATGACAAAATGCTGAGTCCTGCAAGTCCTCCTGTTGGTGTTGTCAAGAGCCATCGAGTCAGTTCCCACTCATAGCGACCCTTATAGGGTTTCCGAGGAGCAGCTGATGGGTTTGAACTGCCAACCTTGTGATTAGCAGTCCAGTGCTTATCCTATAGCACCACATCAGACTCTAAGAGTCCTTCTAGGGCACCCTCCTAGGGAGCCCTTGGACTTAGAGATGGCTTGGGGGGACCCTGGATACAAAAGGAATCCAGGATGGAAATGGAAGTAAACCCATTTCTGTTGGAGCTGCTGTGATCAAGTCCCCAGGACACCCTAAGGAATCCACAGCAGGATTGAAGATCAACTTTAAAAAGTCACTGGCTGTCTAGTCCTGGTGTGGATTGCTGCTCCCTACAAGGCTGGCTGCTCATACCCTTGAAAATCTCATACAAAGTCCCAATGAGTCAGAATCGAATCAACAGCACTTAACAACAAGTAATGAACAATCAGAAAAAGATAGTAAGAAAACAATTCCAATGACAAAAACATCAAAAAGAATAAATTATTTACACAGATCTTATACTCTGATAACACAAAACACTGTTAAAAGAACTTAAAGACCTAAATACATGGAAAGAACATTCCATGCCCATGAATCTGAAGACTTACCACTGTTAACAAGTAATGGCAATACTTCCCACTGGACCAATTACTATAAAAATCCCAGCTGACTTTTTGGCAAAAATTGGCCAGCTAATTCAAAAATTCACGGGGCAATTCACAAGACTCAGAATCATTTAAATAACCTTGAAAAAGAAGTATGTTAGAGGACTCGGACTTTGTGATTTCTAAACTTACTCCAACATTTTCAGTAATCAGAGCAGGATAGTACTGGCGTGATGATGTACATCAATGGATTAGAGTCGAGAATCTAGAAATAAACCCTCACATTTACGGTCAGTAATACTTAAAAAGGACGACAAGCGGATTAAATGAGGGGAAGAATAGTCGTTTCAACAATTAGTGCTGGGACAACTGGATATCGACATGCAAAATAACAAAATTGGACCCCACCTCCCACCGTGAGAGCACAGTGGCTCTGTAGGATAAGCACTGGGCTGTGATCTGCAGGGTCGGTGGTTTGAGCCCAGCAGCCGCTACAAGGGAGAAAGAGGAGGCTTTCTGCTCCTACAGATTTACAGCCTGGGAACCTTTATACAGGGTCACCATGAGTCAGAACCAACTGGACCACGCTTGACAACAACAACCTCACACCATCTACAGCTAAAGTGGATGAAAGGCCTAAATGTCAGAGCAAGTTATAAAACATACGTTTTTATGACCTTGGATTCAGCAGTAGTTGTAGAGATACAACAAACGCATAAGCAACAAAAGAAAAACAGACATCGTCAAAATTAACAATGTTTTGTGCTCCAAAAGATACCATCAAGAAAGTGACATGAAAACCCATAAAACAGGAGAGGATTTCTAAAAATCATGTATCTTGTAAGGGACTTGTATCTAAAACACATAAAAAACTTACATAACCCAAGATGAAAAAGACCCAATTTAAAAATGGGCAAAGGATCTGAACAGACGTTTGTCCAATGTGTTGCAGATAAAAACTTCTATAAACTACAAAGGCCTGTCATTGCACTGTGTAATTGCTGTAAACCTGTTCTCTCGGGGCTTGTCCTAACCCAGACCCATAGGAACCGCTGGACCACAGCAGGACTCCGCAGAGCCTTTGCTGAGCAGCCCTGGGGCGCACCCAGGAGGGGGCTGAGTCCAGACTTAGAGGGCGGGCTCAGGAGAGGGTGCCCCCCACTTCAGCCTCCTGGACCCCGCCCCGCCTAGCAGCAGAATCTGGGGGAAATACCGTTCTGCAGGGTCTGTGCTCTTGATTCCTTGCCCAGATTCACATGGAAACCGCTGCCCAGCGTTGGGGTTTTGCCAGCACCTGCCAACACAAAAGGGTCATCAGGCAAAGTGTGTGGAGCAGAGCTGCTGAGCTGGCCCTTTGTTGTTCCGGTGTCCCTAGAGTGGCAGCAAGTCCCCTCTCCCACGGACAGGCTTGGGACCAGTGGCAGTGGGCCACTGTCTGTGACCTTTCCTAGTCCTGCTCCTGGAGTCCTGTGAACCGAGAGCTCAGGGCCGAGCACACTCTCGTCCAGCTGCAGTCATACAGGCCCATGCACAGGAATTCTGGGCACCACAACGTCTGCGGATGCGAGGCCTTGTCGTGGCCAGCCCAGAAGAGGCAGTCTGTCCTCCTGCCCACAGGTGTGTTATAAAGACAGGGGGCCCGGGGAATGCACCGTTCACCCTCACCCAGCCCTGTCAGGCACTGCAAAGCACTGAATCACTTCACATGGCTCTTCTATCCCAGTCTTGTAACTCCCACCAAACAACGTTTTTGCCCTTCTAGGTCTGAGCAGGGAATCCTGGTGCGGTGTTGTAGGATAAGGACTTGACCACAAGGTCGGTTTAAACTGCAAGGTAAGTGATTCAAACTCACCAGCCGCACCTTAGAAACCTTATACAGGGCCGCTACGAACCAGAACCAACTCAAGGGCACTTAACAAGTCTGAGTAAGAGAAGGTGGGGGAAGATGCTGATGGACTGACGTGGTTCAGGTGTGAGTGTTTAGCAGGGTCAACTGTGATTGTACAAACCGGGAACCCTAAGGGGTCTAAAATGAACCATCTCAGAAGCAGGAATGCAGGAATTCCACTCCCATCAAAGACGAGTCAGGAGGGCAGCATGTTCTATAGACCCCGAGATCCCTGCAAAATGAACGTCCTCGGCCCAGGGACAGGGAACTGTGGTACCAGGGGGCAGCAGCAAAACCAAAAGCCCAAGCACGAGGCAGAGCCCACAGAACAAGTACAGCTGAGGGACGCTGGGCAGGTAGCTTGCTTACAGAGTGGGCTGCCTACGAGCACTTAAGTTGGGGGCTAGGTGTGCTGACCTATGGAGCGAGAGCCACACACCCTCAGGATGAGGCTCGTGGTGGAGGGCTGTGTCCTGTGGACATTTATCAGTGGCCCTAAAAGAGAAAGACCTCCAAGGAGTTGCATCGGAGGTGCGGCAGGGTTCAAACGTAACAACCGTGAGGGTGGGGGGGGTTGGCCTGGCCTTTCATTCTGCTGTGCACGGGGTCGCTCTGAGTCAGAACCAACTTGAAGGCCCCTAACAACAACCATAAACGTTTTATAACATTGGTTGGGCAGAAAGGGGCCTGCCTGTGGGCACATCTGAGGACAGGCTGTTCTGACTTTAGAACTGGCCCTGAATTACAACCTGCAGGGTAAACAGTGGTTACTCACAAGGTCAAGTGTTGGAGCCCCCAAGCTGCACTGGGGAGAATGATGAGCCCTTCTGCTCCCGTACAGCTGTACAGCCTTATAAACCCTAGACAACTCGACAGGACTTCACCCAACTTACCTGGTAAGCTCCCTGACTGTGGGTACAGCGTCTGAATTCTGTGTGACCACTGCACCCGGAGGAGGAGCAGACAGTCTGTGAGTCTGTGAGGGGGAACGGTGTCATTCTGTGGGAGTGCCCTACTTGGAACTCCCATGCCATCCACACCGACCCCAGGAAGTCCCATGGCTCTCTGCTCTGTAGACTCCAGGGGCTGGGCCCCTGTGGGACAGATACCAAGACAGTCACACCATTCTCCCAGATTACCTAGCAGCCTCCATCAGCTGACCTTCCTGAGGCCCCAAGCTTCTGCTCTGCTGCCCTTTTAACACAGGTTATGGAGACTTTCACCAGCCATGTGACGTTTCCGCCCGCCCCGCCCCAGCACAATCCCAAACAAATGACTGACAAGGCTCTGAACACCCCTCCCCCTGGCAGCAAAGCAGTCCACACCACACACACACACACACACACACACACACACACACACCCCAATTCCTATCCTGTCCTTCCATTCTCTCCCAGACCCCCAAGTCACCCTCCGGGTCCCAGCCACCTGCTCTGGGAGGTGTTTCCTAAAGCATGTCCCTGGCTTGGGGTCTCAGATCTTTGTGGCTGCCGCCTCCGGTGAGTTCCTGTTCCTCACTGGGCCTACCTAGCCTAGAGAAAGGGCTAAAACATTGTTTGCTGAATTGAAACAGTCTCTCACCAACACCCAATTCCAAGAGGAAATACATGGAAAGTAGGCATGTATAAGAAAAAAGCTACCAGGAATCTCAGCATGTTAATACTACGGGGCAGACTGAAAAAAGAAAACTTAGGTAGAAAAGCACCACCTCTGGGACTCCTGGTGTGGTACTGTAGGGTAAGTACCAGACTTCCAACCGGAAAGTGAGTGGTTCAGATCCACCGATGCTCCGCGGAAACCCCACACAGGGTCTCTAACGATTCACCAGCACTTCACCACCACCTCTGCTCGAAGCTGTGAACTTGGGAGGTTCCTACCCTAAGGCAGCTAAACGTTGACATCTGCTCTGATACGGAACTGAAAGAAACTGGAAGTGATCCATAGACGGGCCAGTTGCTCAGGCGAAGCCATCCCCTTGTGGAGGGCAGGGACAGGACACCTCTGCAAGAGGGACTGAAGGACAGGCCAGTAAGGCAGGGGCAGGGTCACCAGCTCTGTGGCCAGCAAGTGTAGACACTGCACTTACCCAAAGAGCAGAACAGGGGTCAGAACCGGGGATGGGCACACCCCACGAAGAGAGACCACCCTAGACTGATACCTACAGAGCTCTGGTGGCCCGTGGTTAAGCGTTCCCCCACCAGCAACTCCGGTGACTCCTCCCTCTGGGGCCGTTGTACTCTGTAACTGACGCAGAGGCAATGAGTCTGGCGTACACTGAGTCAGGGACTTGTGACTCTAGCGTACTTAGTCTTACAGAGGTGTCTGCATGCACACCCAGGGCTCTGTGAGCACCAAGACACGTGCCTGCTTGGAGTAGGGGATCCCTAAAACTCAGTGTTCCACAGGCTAGCAGCCACAGAAGCATGCTGAGTAATCCACAACAAGCCGGAGGCCGCCTGTGCCCAGGGCCAGGCCCAGCCATGAGGAGCGCGTGCTCGGATTAGCCTCCGTCTCCACAAAGACATCGTTCATGCAGAATCCTAGCTGTGGACTTCCAAGATAAGGTTTTGTGGAGATTAGGAACTTTGATTCTGGAAATCATGGGAATGGGGGCCAAGAGAGGAGCCACGTTGCTTGGGCAGAGGCTCTTGAGGTGTCCTATGTCCAGGTGAGCAGGACAGAACCTGGGAGGGGCCCACTTCCCCGAGTGTCTCAGATGCTCTCATGTGTCTGCAGGAACGTCCTCCTTAGTTCCTGCCGCCCAGAGCCCACTGCCCTAGCCCGTCCCCTCACCCAGTCCCCATCCTGCAGACTCCAGCAGAGAGCCTCAGTCCTGGTGCCCCACCAGCCAGTGAGGGATCTCGTGCATGCATTCGCCAGGGGCGTTGGCTGCTCACTGGGCTGTGGATTCCCAGGGATCCTTGAGGGATGGGGCCTTCTCAGACTCAGAGAACAGTAGAGGCTCCTGCCGTGGGGTGCTTCATTCTCCACAGGCTAAGGAGACAATGCCGTTTTCAAGACAGAACTGAGCTCACGTGGGGCCAGAGGGGCAGCTCTGGCAGGCTGGAAGTACAGCCGGGGGCTTCTCAGAATGCACTCTCAGCCCATAGCCCATGGTGGCACAAGTAGGTAAGCACTGACTACCAGTCAAAGAATACAGGGTTGTATTCTTTCACCATACTTATTCAATCTGTATGCTGAGCAAACACTCCGAGGAGCTGGGTTACATGAAGGAAAATGTGAAATCAGGATTGGAGGAATACTCACTAACAACCTGCGATCTGCAGATGATAACAGCCTTGCTTGCTGAAAGCCAAAATGACTTAAAATACTTACTGATGAAGATCAGAGACCACAGCCTTCGGTGTGGATTGCACCTCAGTGTAAAGAAAACAAAAATCCTCGCCAATAATTAACATCCATATAAATGGAGAAAAGATTGAAGTTGTCCAAAGATTGAAGTTGTCAAATCTATGGTTTAAAAGTTCATTTTCCTGCGATCAACCATCAACACTCACGGAAGCAGCAGTCAAGAAATCAAAGGACATATTGCATTAGGCAAATCTGCTGCACAGGAACTTTCTGGAGGACTAAGGTGCGCCTGACCCAAGCCATGGTATTTTCAATAACCTCATATGGATGCGAAAGCTGGACAGTGAATAAGGAAGATCGTAGTAGAATTGATGCCTTTGAGTTGTGGTGTTGGAGGAGAATACTGAAAGTGCCATGGACTGCCAAAAGAACCAACACATGTGTGTTGGGAGAAGTGCAGCCAGAGTGCTCCTTGGAGGCCAGGATGGCCAGACTTCATCTCTCCTCCTTCGGACATATTGTCTGGTGGAACCAGTCACTGGAGAAGGATATCATGTTGGGTAAAGTGGACAGTCGGAGAGAAAGAGGAAGACCCCCAATGAGATGGACTGGCAGAGTAGCAGCATCAGTAGGTGACAACAATTGTGCAGCTGGCACAGGACCGGGCAGTGTGTGTTCTGTGGTGCACAGGATCACTATGAGTATCCGCGCCGACTCAACAACACCCAGTTCAACAGTCAGAGGCTCCAACTCACCCAGTGCTCCCTCAGGAGAGGAGTCTGGTGATCTGCTTCTGAAAAGTCAGTCTTCAAAACCTGACAGGGCATGTGGGGTCGCCACAAGTCAGAGTCCACTCATGGCTGGAGACTCCCGTACTACCCGGGACATGATCGGTGTGGGGCAGCGACATCCACCCCCCTTCGCCCTTTTCTACCTGGGCAGTACCTACCTGCCCCAGCACCTGGAGCTCTGAACACTGGGCCCACTGGTGGCTAGGGCTGCCTTCCCCGACCCGCCGACCACCAGCCCTACCCCAGTGTGTGCTCACCAGGCCCCGTGACCCCAGACAGCTCCAGCTCGGCCTGGGAGGAAGGATCACTCTCCGTTCTGGGCTCACCTGGTGCCTCTCCCGTCCATCCCGCCGTCCCTCAGTTTCCCCATGAGGCCTGCCCACAGACAGAGCCAGTGTTGGCCATGACCCTGACCTGTCTGCTGTTGGCATTATCCCAACAGACCTCAAGCAAAGTCTAGAGTGATCTTGAGGGGAGGGGGCTCCCCAGAGCCACACTGGGGGCTCCCGTTTGAGCAGCCACCAGGAAGGATACAAACACGTGCCATGCGCGAGAGACGAAGATGAATATGAGACAATAGGCCAGGAGGGCAGGGGACAATGGATGAACCCAGGGCGGGTTCTATGGGAAGGCAGAGCGAACGGAGGCATGGCTAGCAGACAAGACCCAGGCACAAGTCACCAAGGTCTGAAAGGAGACACAAAACTACTGGCCATTCCTCGGGAGAAAGATGAGGCTTTCCGCTCCCATAAAGATTTACAGCCTCGGAAACCCTGTACAGGGTCGCTATAGGTCAGAACCAACTCCACGGCATATAACCACCACCAGGGGAACACTGGACCCATCAAAGTTACTAGTTCAAACCCACCAACTGCTCCTTGGAAACCCTACACAGAATTGCTATGAGTCGGGACCGACTTGATGGCATTTAACAGGGGGACATTAGCAACAACTCTATGCACTTAAATTCAACAACGTAGATGAAATGGACCAATTCCTCAAAACCTACAAACTATTAAAACTCACATTGGATGAAACACATTATTGATCACCTGGCGCTATCAAAGAGACTGAATCTATGGTTTAAAACTTCCTAAAAGAGAACTTTCCAGGTAAAGATGGCCACACTGGTGTGCCCTAGCAAACATGTAAGGACCAAGCAACACCAATACTGAGCACTAAGCCAGCAAAGAGAACAGGAGGGAACATTTCCCCACTCATTCTACGAGGCCAGCATTGTTAAATGCCGTGGAGTCGGTTCTGACTCATCGGGACCCTGTATACAGTGTTCCGTGGAGTCCTGCTGTGGAGCTGTGGGCTAATGCACTGGACCACAGGGTTGGTTTCACTCCTCGGAAACCCTACACAGGGTCACTATGAGTCAGAGCCGACTCCATGGTACACAATCACCACCACCAATCCAGTACACGAGGGGCCTCTTTAAAAGTTCCTAGAAAAATTCTGTTCTCTTTCCATTCCATTTCCTCACAAACTTTTAGAAGCCCCTCATAAATATAGCACAAGATAACCAAGTGGGTTTACTGTGGTCAGACAAAGCAGGTCCAAGAGTCAATAACAAAACTCAACATCCATTCATGATTTCAAAAAACAAACTCTTATTGAGTGGTGAAAGACTGAATATTTCCCCCGAAATCAGAAACAAGGCAAGACTGTGTGCTCTAAGACAAGAAAGAGAAATAAAGGGAAGAATCAGAGAGCCCCTATTTGTAGCCAGTATGACTGGTTTACACAGAAAAAATTCCAAGGAATCTAATTTTTTTAAAAAAATGAAAAACTCCAAGCACTAATTAAGTTTAGCAAAGTCCAGAAAATAAGATCAACTGATGGAAAGTGGCCACATTTCTACTGACACTGTTGTCGTTAAGTGCCTTCAGTGGGTTCTGACCTGTGCAGCGTTTCCAAGGCTGTGGATCTTTGCTGGAGCAGATAGTCTCAACTTTACAACAGACAATTGAAAACTGAAATTTTAGTCTTGTGTGTCACTATACAATAAGCACTGGACTGCTAACCCACCAGCCATTCCTCGACGGCACTTAAAAATAAACAACATCAGCATCATTCCAACAGCTGCAAACACAGGTATAAATCTAAGGTGATGCGTGAGAGCTGTATGGCCAAACCTGCATGACAGCAAGGCAAGAGCTCACAGAAAGCCTGGCTGGAAGGAAACACACACTGCAGTCGTGGCCATTTAAAAATGCCAATTCTCCCAAATTTATCAATGTAGCTAACTGTTTCAGGGCCAAATTATTTCTGCTTCAATTTTTTTTGGTGAGACTATGTGTTTTTAGTAATGGAAGACATGCTGTAATCAAGAGGGAAATTTTTTTGAGGTAATATGGATCTTGACAATTATATAAGCCGCATTCGAGCGAGATTCAAAACGTCTGCAGAAAAACTCTAATATCTTTTAATTCCATTTTCTACAAACTTTTTGAAGCCCCCAGCGTGTCCCAAGTGGACTCTGACGGTAGGGTGGGTGCAGTGCAGCTATACCAGTGTCCGCCAGGTGGCAGCATCCACAACAACGGAGATCGCAGCTCGCCCAGAAACCTGAGAGGTCGTGGGCCCCACATTCACCAAAGGGTCCATGCCATTCCAATCAAAATCCCAGCAGGATTTTTCTATATACACACAAGTGTACTCTAAAATTTAAATAGGAAAGAAAAGGAACTACAATATCTAAAATAGTTTTCTAAAGAAAAAGGAAAGTTGGAGTTTTTGTAATACACAACGCCTCAAGACTATACAGAAAACGAGGTATGTGATACTGAAAAAATCACAGACATTGAGAATCGAGAGCCTCACAAAGTACGGCCACTGACTCTTACCAAAGGAACAAAAGCAATTCAGTGGAGAAAGAGCAGTCTTCTCAACAAACGCTGGGTAGGTTCACTCTCACAACTCAACAGCAACTAGCAACATAGAACGCACTGAAGCCGACCCTAACCCACACTTACACTAAAGGAGCCCTCGAACTAAAACTTTTAGAAGGAAATGTCCATGACGTGGAGTTAAGTGAAGACTTTCTAGACTTGACACCAAAAGTGCTATTCATAAAAGAAAAAGAGTGACAACTAGACTGTATGAAAACGAAAAACTTGAGATCTGTAACTATAACATATACACGGTAACTCAAGGCTTAACCTTAAGAAAATAAAAAACTCATTTTAAAAGTAGACAAGAGACTTGACCAGACAGTTCACCAACAAAGGGTGGGAGTGGTGGTTGTCGGCTCTGGCACCCTTATGGTCAGTTGTGGGTTGGACCACTGTGCTCCACAGGATTTCATTGGTTACTTTGGGGAAGCAGTAGTCAGAAAGCTCTGTTCAGCATCTCAGGAGCGCAGGAGTTCTGCTACCAGAGGAATGGCAGGTGAGCATGGAGCGCACTGAGCAGGTCCCCAGAGAAAGAGAGAATTCCATCACCAACACATCAAACAGGAAAGAGCTGACCAAGACGTGCCAGATGTTCGCCATCACTAGGCACCGGGGAACTGCAAACCAACACCACGATGAGTTACCACTACACAGCAAGTGCGGCTGTTGTTGCTAGCTGCCTTGGCCCCACGTATAACGGAGCAGAACTGTTTCATAAGCATTTCTTGGCCAAAATCTTCACAGAAGGATACCACCATGAAGCTGTGAGTTGGGATTGAACCAACAACCTTCCAGTTAGCAAACAATGGCAAAACACATGCAACACCCAAGCACATATGTTGTTGTTGTTAAGTACTTTTGAGTCGGTTCCAACTCATAGCAACGCTGTATAGGGTTTCTGAGGAGTGGCTGCTGAGCTTGAACCACCAACCTTGTGGTTCCAACCGGTTCTGCAGTCCAGCACATTAGTCCAGCACCACACCAGGCTCCTAAAGCTGTTGTTATTGTTGTTCAGACACATAGCGAACCCACGTCCAAGAGAATAAATCCGGCCGGCCCTGCGTTGTCCTCATAACTGGTCCTAGGCTTGAGCCCACTGTTGTAGCCACTATTACAAATCGTCTTGAGGGTCTGCCTCTTTTTTGCTGACCCTCTGTTTCACCAAGCATGATATCCTTTGCCAGTAACCAATCTCTCCTGATAACACGTCCAAAGTCTAGGAAACGAACAAAGTCTCTTACTTCTCTGGAGCATTCTACTGTACCTCTTCCCAGACAGACTGGTTCATTTTTCTGGAAGTTCATGGTATAATCAGTATCTTTTGCCAACATCTTAAGTCAAAAACATCAATTCTTCTCTCGTCTTCCTTATTTACTGCCCAGCTTTCACATGACTATGTTGTTGTTAAGAGTCATTGAGTAGTTTCCAACTCATAGCGATCCTATGTAGGGTTTCCAAGGAGCAGCTGGTGGACTTGAACTGCTGACCTTGTGGTTCACAGTCCCGTACTGATCCTACAGCACCACACCAGGAGTCCTTTGCACGAATACAAAGAGATTAAAATTAACATGACACACCTTGGTCTTCAAAGTGACATCTTTGCTTTTCACCACTTTTAAGAGATTTTTGCCCAATGCAATGCATCATTCGATTTCCCAACTGCTGTTTCCATGAGTGTTGATTTTGGATCCAATTAAAATGAAATCCTTGACAACTTCGGTAGATTATCTATTTACATGACGTTGCTTACTGGTCCAGTTGTGAGGATTTCTGTTTTCTGTATGTTGAGGTGTCATTTATACTAAGGCTGTAGTCTCTGACCCTCACCAGTATTTCCAGTCCTCTTCACTTTTAGCAAGCACGGCAGTGTTACCTGCATATGTTGTTGTTGTTGTTAAGTGCTGTTGAGTTGCTTCCGACTCACAGCGACCCCGTATAGGGTTTCCAAGGAGAAGCTAGTGGATTTGAACTGACCACCTTGCGACTAGCAGTTTAGTGCTTATCCTACAGTGCAGGTTGTTAATGAGTCTTTCGCCAATCCTGATGCTGCATTACTTACATAACCCGGTGTCTCCGATTATTGAGTAAGTATGGCGAAAGTATACAACCCTGATACACACTTTTCCTGATTTCAAATCATATAGTATCTTCCTGGTCTGTTCAAAAGACTGCCTCTTCAGACTGGAAAATGTGCCCTTTGGTTGTTGTTTAATGGTTATATATTCCTGAGTGGTTTTGTGTATATCAACAACAACAACAACAACAGAAGGAACAGAAGCAAATACTGTTGAATGATGATGCATGGAGGGGATTGTAATCACTGCAATAAAATGAAATACGATAGTTTGAGTGTAAAACCGATGTTCTTTGTAAACAATTACTCAATTCACAACAAAAACTTACATAAAAAAAAGATTGTCTCTTGGTCCATGTACAGGTTCCGCATGAGCACAATTAAGTGTTCTCCAATTTCCATTCTCTGCAATGTTTTCCATAGTTCATTCTGATCCACACAGCTGAATGTCTTTGCACAGTCAATAAAACACCTCTTGCAAGTTTCCTTTGGAACCCTGCCTGAATTTCTGGTAGTTCCCTGTCAATGTACTGCTACAACTATTTTTTAATTATCTTCAGAAAAACTTGACTTGCATGTAATATTTAATGTCATTGTTCAATAATTTCCACATTTTGTTAGATCAACTGCCTTTCAAATAGGCACAGATATGAATCTCTTCCAGCAGGTTGATCAGGTAGCTGTCTGGGAGCCAAATGAGCCATACAAGCTGTTGTGGTTAAGCGCCCACAAGTCGGTTTCGACTCTTAGCGACACTATATAGGATTGCCGAGGAGCGGCTGGTGGGTTTGAACCCTCAGAAACCTTATATAGGGTCGCTATGAGTTGGAACAGACTCCACGGCACATGAGCACCACCTCACCAAAATGGAGTCCTGGCGTAACCACGTAGGATAATCTTGTGGTTAGTAGTCCAGTGCTTACCCTACAGTGCTACACCAGGACTCAGTGTTGTTGTTGGTAAGTGCAGCTGAGTCCATTCCAACCCATAACAACCCTGTATATGGTTTCCACGGAGTGGCTGGTGAGCTTGCACTCCCGACCTTGGTGGTTCAAACTGACTTGCAGGCCAATGCATTAACCCGCAGTGTCACACCAGCTGCTTCTGAAGATGTAGCGACAATGGTGAGGATCCAAATGCCACAAGCACTCTGAAAGTTTGACAGTTTCTTAGCAAATTAAACATATGCCCAGGAATTCTGCTCTTGGGTAACTACTGTAAAGAAGTGAAAACTTAAGTCCACACGACCCGTCACACCTGAATGTTTACAGACGCTCTAATCACAATCACCGACTGCTAACAATCCAAATAACCCTTAATCAAACCAGAGTCCATGTAAGAAACACTCCCGCAGACCCTATATGTGTCAGAACAGAGCTGACATCTCGGAAGCTGATCACCCAGCCTTTCTACCAAGGTCCTTCTGGGTGGAGTGAAGACTGCACTCTCCACGGTGTAGCTGAGCAAGTTAACCATTAGCATCACCCCAAGATTCATACCATGTAATCCGACGACTCAGAAATAAAAACCTTCAAGTGCTGACTGATACACACAACCCCCTGGGTCAATCGGAAAGGCTCTATGAAAAGGCCAATCCCATAAAGATTACATGTGGCTTGATCCCATGTATTTGACATTCCTGAAAAGGCAAAGTCACTGCTGTTAAGCATGAAGAACAGGTCAAGGCTAGGGTTTGAGGACAAGTCCCTTGAGAAGGACATCATGCTCCGAAAAGTGGAGGGTCAGCAAAAAGAGGAAGACCCCCAATGAGACGGAACAGCAGAGTGACAACAATGGGCTCAATGCTAACTGTGCAGAGGGTCACCCTGAGTCAGAACGAACTCCATGGCACCTGACAACAACAACCGGTACAGGAACAAAGACCAGGTCAGGGGTACAGTGACAATACGGGTGAGTTGGGGGGAGGCAATGGGACGTTCCTTTGTCCTTATCTGTTGAGTCCCAGAGTCTATATATGTGTTAAAATTTACAGAACTCTACACCAAAATAAAGGAGCTCTGGTAGCACAGTGGTTATGAGTCAAGCTGGGAACCTCAAGGTCAGCAGTTCAAAACTAGCAGCGGTTCCGTGGGAGAAAGATGAGGCTTTCTGCTCCCATAAAGATTTACAGCATCAGAAACCCTATACAGGGTCACTATGAGTTTGAAGAGACCCAACGGCACATCACCAACACCACCACACCAAAATAGGGAATCCTGGTACAACTGTGTAAGATAAGCACTGGAATGTGAACCGCAAGGTCAGCAGTTCAAGCCCACCAGCCACTCGTTGGAAACCCTATACAGGGTTGCTATGAAGGAGCTCTGGTAGCGTAGTGGTTACGAATCGGGCTGCGAACCTTAGGGTCAGCGGTTCGAAACTACCAGCCGCTCCGCGGGA
>NW_006408543.1:500568-507141 GCF_000296735.1 Chrysochloris asiatica | reverse complement strand
GTTTTATTGTTTCTTCTGACATCCATTTTGATTTTTTCCTTCTTTCTTGTCTTCTTAATGACTTTTTGCTTTCTTCATGTATGATGTTCTTGATGTCATCCCACATCTCTTCTGGTCTTTGTTTGGTCTTTAGTGTTTAATGTATCAAATCTGTTCTTCAGATGATCTCTAAATTCAAGTGGGATATATTCAAGGTCATATTTTGACTCTCATGGACTTGTTTTCATTTTCTTCAGCTTCAGTTTTTATTTGCATATGAGCAGTTGATGGTCTGTCCACAATCTGCCCCTGGTCTTGTTTTGACTGATTATATGGAGCTTTTCCATCGTCTCTTTCGGCAGATGTAGTCAATTTGATTTCTATGTATTCCATTTGGTGAGGTCCATGTGTATAGTCTTCTCTTGCGCTGTCTAAAGAAGGTATTTGAAATGGACAAATCATTGATTTTGCAGAATTCTATCATGCGATCTCCAGCATCATTTCTGTCACCAAGGCCAAATTTTCTAACTACTGATCCTTCATCTTTGCTCCCAACCTTTGCATTCCAATCACCAGTAATGATCAATACCTCTTGATTGCATGTTTGATCAATTGGTAGATAGTGGTAGGCGGGGCTAAGGATGACTGGCGGCTTCTGCAGACAAGTACCTGAATGGGACGGGGCCTGTGGTAGTAAGCGGGTTCCGAGTTATGGACAGTTTCTGAGAGTGACTGGTCTGTGAACTGGGACCAGACTGGAGCAGGCCGAGAGTGGTGGGCGGAACCTGAGAGCGACTGGAGGGGTCTGTGGACATCTGCCTGACTAGCAAGCGGACCGGAGTGGTGGGTGGGGCCTGGTGGAAAAGGACAGGCAGTGGCGGGCGGAGCCTGAGAGTGATACATTGGGGGGGGGGGGGGAGACTGGATTGGGATAGGCCAGGCTTGGTAGGCGGGTGGGACCTGATTAGGAGAAGCGTGGAGGACGGCTGTGTGGGGCGGGGCCGTGGGGCTCTGCCTGGTGTGAGAGGACTAGGAGACCTACGGAGGCCCACCCAGTTGTTCCAAGCTCCTCCTGGCGATCCCTGAACGCTCACCAAGAGCCACCCTTATCAGTCAGCTACTAATCATTTCTGCTATGACTTGCCCACTCCTGGGGATTGTCATGGTGGTCACTTTGTCCCCCTGCCCATAGTGGACCCAGCTCAATACACGCCGGCAAATACCTGTGTATTCAGTTCACAACACCAACAAAACCCAGGGTGTTCCTGCGAATAAACCCAAACAGAAATTTGCAGAACTACATTTTTTTTTAATTTCTGAAACTTAAGTAACTGAGCCTATCGCTGCTGCCACTATATCATTGTGGGTCTTCCTTCCCCTTTTTCTTCGACCCTCCACTTTACCAAACTTGATGTCCTTCTCCAGTGACTGGTCCCTCCTGATACTATGTCCAAAGTATGAGAGACGAAGTCTGGCCATCCCGTCTTCCAAGGAGCATTCTGGCTGCACTTCCAACACAGACCTGTTTGTTCTTTTGGCAGCCCATGAGACTTTCAATATTCTCCTCCAACGACATAACTCAAATGCATGAATTCTTCCAAGAATAAGGGCTTTCTTATTTACTGTCCAACTTTTGCATGCATGGTAGGATAAGTTGGACTATATGAAGAATACCATGGCATCAGGACTTGAAGAAGGGTCATTAACAACCTGCAATATGTAGATGACACAACCTTTTTTTACTGAAACTGAAGAGGATTTGAAGCACTTAGGGATGAGAATCAAAGATTACAGCCTTCAGCATGGATTACACCACAATTTACAGGAGACAAAACTCCTCATCACTGGACCAATAAACAACATCGAGATCAATGGAGAAAGACTGAAGTTGTCAAGAATTTCATTTTGCTTGGATCCACAATCAACACCCATGAATGATGCAATCACGAGATCAAATGGTGGATATTACATTGGGCAATCTACTGCAAAACACGTCTTTAAAGCATTAAAGAGCAAAGACAGAACTTTGAGACTAGACTACATGCCCCAAGTCACGGTGTTTCAAATTGCCTCATGCACGGGGAAGCTGGACAATGAATAAGGAAGAGCAGAGAAGAACAGATGCAGTTGGATAATGTTGTTGGCGAAGACTGTTGAAAGTGCCATGGACTGCCAGAAGAAAATAAGATGACAGCTGCGGCAGGGTGGAATAGGACTTCCCATTTAGCTGAAGCCCAAAGTTGAGGACAATGGCCCCTTAGTTTCCCCAAATTCAAGAGACAGATGCTTGACCGCAGTCCCGTTCCTGACTTACCAATACAACGTCAGACTGGACCAGGTCTCCTGCTCCAATGCAGACTGTGAAAGAGACTGGGTCTATTGGCTCAGTTGCAGGGAAATCTTGGATGCAAGGAGGCCTTGGGCTTTACTCTTCTCATCCCACAGAAAAGAGGGCCCTGTAAAGGGAGCAGCAAGCTATCACTCTGCATTTGGGGGAAGGCTTGAAGAGGGGAGCCTGCCTTCACTCCCTGGTTGGGGCTTGCTGTGACACCTCAACAGCTGCAGCCCCAAACTAGGCTGTGTTGAGAGAGGTTGTGGGGAACTTGACACATGTCCTAAGCTTAGGGTGTACTAGAAAGACTGCAGCCTGTGTGCTGCCTTTGGTGACAGCAGGCAACACCAGGAAGGCTAGAAAGGAGTGGCCTGTACTGCCAGCATGCAACACAGACATTGAGGTTGGAAGAATTTTCTGTCAGCACTTTTAATACCTCATTCCATTATCTTCTTGCTTCCATTGTTTCTGTTGAAAAGTCTACCGTCAGTTTTGTAGTTGTTTCCCAGCTGAAGGTAATAAATCAATTCTTGTTTCTTGATTCTTGTTACACTTTTGCTTCCAGCAGTTTCGCTATGATGTTCCTTTGTACACTTTTCGTTGTTTGTGTCCTACTTCAATTTCCTACAGCTTCTTGAATCTATCTATGACTTCTGTCTTCCATCAGGTTTTGAAAATTCTGAGCCAATATCGTTTCAAATGTTGCTTGTCATCATTCTCTAATCTCCATCATTCTCTGTTTTCTTTCCTTTCTGGGATTGCAATCATGCGTATGTCCCATATATTTCACGTAGTCAGTGTTTTTTTGTTTTGCTTTTGTTTTTTTTCAGTTACACTGACCCAACTTGGAGTCCTGGGGTGGCGCTGTAGGATCAGCATTGGACCTCAAGGTCAGTTTGAACCACAAGTCAGAGGTTCAAACTCACCACCTGCTTCTCAGAAACCCTGTACAGGGTTGCTATGAGTCAAACAGTTGGTCACTTATGGATTTATTTCTACTGTTTATGTGGTCCTCTTTAATGCTACACCAGGTGATTCTGGAACAAATGCTGGTCATTGTGTTTTAAAAAACAAAAAACAGCGTCTCACGGCTCTGAGTTATGAGTTCCCTCATTCAGAGATAATTTAATTTTCTTTTGTTGAGCCCTGGGATGGCACTGTAGGATAAGGCTGAACTGGTAATCACAAGATCAGCAATTCAAACCCACCAGCTGCTGCTCACTGCTCAGAAATCCTACGCAGGGTTGCTATGAGTTGGAACTGACTCAACTGCACTTGACGGCAACAACGTCTGTTGATCTCACAGAAAACAGTGCCTTTTCCGTGTGCAGTGTCAGTATCAGCAGAGGACCGAGGTGGGCACACAGCCTCCACTGTTATGCAGCCTGGCCAGCTCCTTTTCCTCATCCTCACCCACGTAACAGGAGTTATGTTTCAGACTGTCTGGGGGCCCCCAACATGGTGGGACATTTGGTGGGAGTTAGGTCTCCATGGCTTCCATCACTCATGCTCTAGCCCAAGAATGGCTCTGGAGGGCCAGGCTCTAGACAGGGGCTCTTTGTGCAGTGGGCCCCGTGGCTCCACCTCCCTCCTCTGTACAGGGTGAAGGGAGTCCTGGATGCTTCTCAGTGCTGCTTCCAGATCTGGATTCTATGGTCCAGAGGAAAGTGCTGAACTCAAGGCACCTCAGAGGTCCTGAGGGGCAGCAACAGCATTTGGGGGAGCAAGGGGTAGACATGGCTACTCTCTTTTAAAATGGAGCCTTTTCCTAGTTCCTCAGCTTACAGGTCAACAGGCTCTGGTGATGAAAGGAAACTCACCTAGGGATGCACCCAGGTGGACATAGGAGCAAAAAGGCTGGTAGTTTCCAATTTGCCAAACTAGGAATCACTCCACGCTTTACCAATGCAAAAGGGAGCAAGCTAATATGTATCCGATTTGCCCACAACTCTTTAATGATTAAATTTGGCAAATCAAGTGTCCAAGTAGGTCCAAGTGTTCCATAGTCCACCACCCTCTGGGGTTTTGCCCTCAGGAGGCACGCAGGGATGCCCACACAGGGTCCCTCCCCAGACCTGTACCTACAGACCCAGTCAACTTTTGTGCAGGATCCAGGAGACGCAAAAAGTCACCTTTGGGAGCAGTTCCTGTATGCAGGGCGACCCCTTGTGAGAAACGTTGTCCATACTGACAAACGCTCAAGTAATCCGATCTTACTCATTTTAGGGAGAGTGAGATTTTCTTTATTGGATTTTGCAAAATTGGATGCCGAACCCAGTAGACAAGGGCAGGCCCACGGCGTGGCCAGCCCACAAACAGTTTTATTCCCCTGTCTTTAAAAAACCTCTCCTACAGTTCCAGTTCCCCATTCACAATTCTACCAGCATATCCTGTTTCCCCTCCCCCCAGAGAAGCCCAAATGGCTCACCCATGGTCTTAATGACTGTATTCTTAGTTAAAGTTCCTAGTCCTAGAACAGGTTTCTTTCCTCCCTTCCCCCAATTCATCCTGCTTACGTGTCCCTGGATATAAGTCAACAATCTGTCTGGCTGGTCTAGCAATCCCATGAGCCCTTTATAGTTCTGAAGGTGGACCATCTTGAGAATTTCTCACACCCTGGGAAGCAATACCAAGATTAGGACAGAGTTCTTACAGAAGAATGGGGAACAGGAGTCTCCAGACCTTGCTTGATAATGATCCCGCTACATGCCCATACCGAGGAAAGGAAGGAGGTGTCGTAGCATTATCTGCAGAAAATAGTGCCTAGGACAATTCAGTTCAAATTGCTGACCGATTGATCTTCATAGCTGGCAATGAAGAAACAGAGGCTGGCAGAAACTGCTCAGTGGCCTTCAAGCCGTGCCCAGAACATAAGCCAGGCCTGCCATAGAGAGAAGGAGGCAGGTGCCACAGGGCTCAGGTGTAGCCCCAGCGTGTCTCGCTTTGGGTTAGAAACTGGGTTCCTTCCTGTGCCAAGTTCTCAGGATCCTTCCCAGGAGCCCCTGATTGTCACAGACACAGTTGGCTCACCTGTCACCTGGAACACACCTGAAAGCATAGACACTCCAAAGCTGAGCAGCAGCAGGTGGCTGGTTCTTGTCTCGGGGTACACTCTCCCCACAGAACTGCACCTATGGTTCCCCACATCTTTTAATGAAAAATTCCAAACACAACAAAGTTGAAGGCATTGGACAGTAAGCCCTTATGCCCCCACAAAGATCTGTAACTGTCCTGAGAACTACATCAGCCCCCTCACTTCTGCCTCACCCCAGACACCCTCCCTCTCTCCACCACCTTCTCTCCGCTCATCTACGTGCAGTTCACAGTGCAGTGGGGGCACCAGGCTATTCACCCCAAACAGTTCAAGTTTTGTTTACATTTTTACAGTAAAATATGTATACATTAAAATGCATGTGTCGGTCTTTCGTCTCAGTCTCGAGCTGTAGCTGGTAGCCAAGCGTGCGCGCTCCAGCGTCTTCAGAACCTGGCCACCATCAATGTCGTTTGGATTCCTGTAGTCTTATCTACGCCACTCTTCGCCACTCGTCCTCCACATCCTTCGCCGTCCCCAGCCGCCATCATGGTGAAGCTCGCGAAAGCCGGGAAAAATCAAAGTGATTCCAAGAAGCTGGCTCCTCCACCCAAAGAGGTAGAAGAAGACAGTGACGATGAGGAACTGTCAGAAGATGAAGAAGAAAACAGTGGAGAAGAAGTTGTCATTCCTCAGAAAAATGGCAAGAAGAATATCACACTGCCATCAAAGAAGGTGGTGGTTTCCCCCCAAAAAAGGTAGTTGCCACACCATCCAAGAAAGCAGCTGTCACCTCTGGCAAGAAGGCAGCTGCTACCCCAGCTAAGAAGACAGTTACAGCAGCCAAAGCAGCACCAACACCTGGCAAGAAGGGAGCCACCCCAGGTAAAGCAGTGGTGGTGACCTCGGGTAAGAAGGGAGCTGCTCCTCCAGCCAAGGGGGCAAAGAATGGCAAGAATGCCAAGAAGGAAGAGAGTGATGAAGAAGATGATGAAGACAGTGAGGAAGATGATGAGGATGAGGATGAATTTGAGCCAATCATGACGAAAGGAGCAGCTGCCCCTCACTTTGATGACGAGGGGGATGATGAGGAGGAGGAGGAGGATGACGATGAGGAGGATGAAGAAGATGATTCTGAAGACGAGGCCATGGACACTACACCAGCAAAGGGCAAGAAAGCACCTGCAAAGGTGGTTCCTGTGAAAGCCAAGAGTGTGGCTGAGGACGACGA
>NW_006408543.1:499012-500468 GCF_000296735.1 Chrysochloris asiatica | reverse complement strand
GTGTAGGATCAGCACTGGACTGCCAACCATAAGGTCAGCCGTTCAAACCCACAAACCGCTCTTTGGAAACCCTATCTATACTGTGTTGCTATGAGTCCGAACCAACTCCACAGCACACAATCAACACCAACACCAACAGCACACCAAAATAAAGTCCATTTTGTTGTTGTTGTTCAATGTCACTGAGTCGGTCCTGACTCACAGCAACCCTGTGCAGGGTTTCCAAAGAGCTTACAGTTACTAGTGAAGTGCTTCCCCTATAGCCCACACCAGTACTCCAATGTCAATTTTACTGGGCATTTATTAACAAAATAAAAAACCTGGGCCTATATGCACTGTGTCCCAGACCACAACTTTCTCCTTCGTGCAAATTCTGCTTTTAAAGTCAAACTTCTGCAAGTGCCCAGGGTTGTGTAATGCCTTCCAGAGATTCGGATTCAGAGGAACCCCGCAGGGCAGACGCTGACAGCAGTACGGAAGCAGGCTGCCGGTAGGTTCGAACCGCCCACGTTCCCGTTAGCACCGGCGCCTCCTCCCACCACTGGAGCTCCGGCGTCTGCCTCGGTGCCTCCCAGCTCCCTGCCCATCAGTCCCGGCACCCGACCCGGGCCTGCTACCCACCCCGGTGACGGTCCCAAACTCCCACGTCTGCACAACTTCTCCCGTGTAGTCACCGGCTCTCCCCGTGCCCCGATCCCGCCCGCCCGGTCGTGGACGCACCGTCTAGAGACACGAACTGGCCCACGGCCGACGATCCGCCGCCGCTGTTCTCCACGAACTGCACCTCGGATACAATGATGTTGTCCTCGAGCACCGAGCCGCAGCCCGTGCACACGGCGTCGCCGCGCGCTGAATCGAACTCGATGTCGGTGCCGCCGCAGCTGCGGCACACGCGGCCCGTCATGCCGGCGGCCCCGGGCGCCCGGGTCCCCGCCGCCGTCGCCGCCGCCGCCGCAGGCCCGACAGGCCCGCCGCGCTCCCGAGACGCTCGGCAGTCTCGCGAGGCTGCTGCGCCCGCAGATTCGCAGCGGCAGATTCGCAGCGAGCGCTTTCGCCGAAACGGCCGCGCCCGCAAGGCAGGGACGAGGTCGGAGACGAGGGCCCCGGCGAAGACACGAGAACTCGAACCGACCACTTGAGAGACAAGTACTACCGCGCGGACTCGGATCCACAAACCCCCAACAGGCCCGGTGGGCGGTCCTCCAGAGCCTGGGGGCGGAGCGAGGCGGATTTAGGAACCGAGCCTGGATGAGGCGGGGCTCTGAGTGGTGGGCGGGGTCTACGGGAGACCAGCGGCTTCTACCGACAAGGGCCTGACTGAGGCGAGGCCGGGAGTGGTGGGCGGGGCTGGGAGTGATGGACGGGTCCTGAGAGGACGGGCAGAGTATATGGGCTGGGCCTGACTGGGGCGGGCCAAGATTGGTTGTTGTTGTTGTTAGGTGCCATCCAGCTGAAC
>NW_006408543.1:489674-490502 GCF_000296735.1 Chrysochloris asiatica | reverse complement strand
TTTAGCAAGCATCATGTCTTCCGGGGACTGGTCCCTCCTGATACCACGTCCAAAGACTGCGAGACAAAGAAAGGGCCCATTGTGGCTTCTAAGGAGCATTCTGACTAATCTGCGTCCAACACAGATTAGTGCGTTCTTGCAGTCTATGATATTGTCACCGTTCTTTGCCATCCCAGGCTTCAAAGGCATCAATTCTTCTCTGGTCTTCTTTATTTGTGGCCCAGCTTTCGCATGCATATGAGGTGATTGAAAATAGCATGACTTGGGTCAGGCACACCTTAGTCCTCACAGTGATGTTTTTACTTATCACTTTAAAGAGGTCTTTTTCAATAAATCTCCCCAATGAAATATGCCATTGGATCTCTTGACTGCTGCATCCTTAGGCAGTGACTATGGATCCAAGAAAAATGAAACACTTGACAACTGGGGTATTTTCTGCCTTTATTATAATGTTGCTTATTAGTCTGATCATTTGCAGTTTTGTTTTCTGTGTGTTGAGGTGTTATCCACCCCTGGTAGCCACTAATAAGCCAATCTCTATGCATTTGCCTGTTTCTGGGTCTTTCATACATGTCCTGATTTACTCAGCACCACGTCTTCAAGACTTACCCATGTTGTGCCATGTGTCAAAATTCCATGTCTCTGTATGACTGAGTGATAGTTCTTTGTTTGGACGAACCGCAGTTTGTTTATCCATTCTTCTGTTGATGGACGATGGGGCTATGTCTACCTTTTGGATACTGTGAATAATGGTACAGTGACCGCTTCCAAAGTGTTTTGGGTATGTACCCAGTAGAATTGCTGGGTCTTATGACACTTAACAAGGAG
>NW_006408543.1:488126-489359 GCF_000296735.1 Chrysochloris asiatica | reverse complement strand
GAACCGACTCAGCAGCACTTAACAACAGCAACAATGGTCAATGAAAACAGTGGTTCTGTATGATAAGTAATGGGCTATGACCCATAAGGTTGGCAGTTCGAGTCCACCAGCCGCTCCATTGGAGAAAGATGAGGCTTTCTGTTCCCACAAAGATTGAAAAAGCCTCAGAAACCCTATGAGTCAGCACTTAACAACAATAACAATGGTCAATGAGGAGTCCTGGTAGCACAGCAGGTTAAGCATTGGACTGCTAATTGAACGGTCAGTGGTTCAAGTCCACCAGCTGCCCTTGGGGAGAAATACAGAGATTTACAGTTTCAGCGTCCTTAAGGATTACTTCTATTTTGTTCTATCGGATCACCATGAGTCTGAATCAACTTGAAGGATGTGGATGGGTCCTGGTCGGTGAGTTTTCACAAGTCAGCATGTACTGTTGTGACATAGGCAAGCCTGGTGTGGTACTGTGGGTTAAAGTGCTGGACTGAAAGTTCAAACTCACCAGCCGCTCCTTGGAAACCTATACAGGGTCACTATGAGTCGGAATCCACTCAACACCAACATTTTTGCAAAGTTCCAGACTCTTGTAAAGTTTAATATTCTCTGTAAACACATAATCTCCTGACTCTAAGTGGAAGATGCCACCAGCTATGCGCTGGATGGGGTAAGTTTGCCTCCCTGGATTTGGGTACTCCCACACCTCACCATCCCCTGAGGCACTCAATGAGGTAGAGAGGCTGATCCAAAAGCTCACACTCATCCCTTGAGTCCAATCAAGCTACTCTTCCCTCGTGTGTCTGCCATTAGATGTGCCTCCGGTTAATTCCCTCCCGTTCCAGTTCACGTCACTCCCTAACAAGGTCTAGGAACTCCTGGGGAATGTTTTCTATGTGAGCTGACACCCTTCCCAGTTGTGTAACAGGAGACCCCTACCCATATTTCCATACCCCAGACTTACTGCCTTTTGCTTTTTCCACTCCATTGCCCCTCCTGACTCCTTTCTTACTATTGGTGGGGGTTGTAAGTTTCCAAACTCAAGCTGATGTTTTGCTAAGCTCTTCTTTCAAAATTCAGCTGACTAAAACCATCGGGATCCAACTCGCTTGCTTTGGCTATATCATCAGGAGGGATCAATCACTGAAGAGGAACATCATGTGGGGTGAATGGTAAGACCAGCAAGGTTGAGGGAGAATCAGCCTCCCAACCTTGCCAAGAGCCTCAGGGCAGGGAGGGACA
>NW_006408543.1:486664-487377 GCF_000296735.1 Chrysochloris asiatica | reverse complement strand
GTAACCATGTCACCTCATCTGTCTGCCCATTTGCACTTGACCACACCCATCCTTTTCATCTTCAATCCCTCATCTAAGCCAACCCTGAGGAATCTGCTCAGAGACCTGCATCCTCTCCACCCATCCCTCTCTCCTGTGCCCCAGGCCAGTGACACAAATCTTTCCGAAAGGTTTGTGTCACTCATTTCTCTCTTTGTTCAGGAGGCCACAGTTCTGCCAAGAGAAACCTGGGAGTCAGGGCTCCTATGATACACCTGACTCTATTTCCTTGTGGACCCAGCTCAATACACACCAGCAAATACCTGTGTATTCGGTTTACAATACCAACAAAACCCAGGGAGTTCCTGTGAATAAACCCAAACAGAAATGTGCAGAACTAATTTTTTTTTTTTTAATTTCTAAAACTTAAGTAAGGACATACAGTTCAAATTATATCAGAAAAATGCCCCATTCCCAGATCAGATGGAACGCTGTCCATCCTGGGGAACCCTGCTGGTATGTATTCACAGAGCCGGACAGCAACACGCAAGCCCTTGGGGTGTGACTAACAGTCAGTGGGCCAGATCTCTGTGAGGGTGGACTGTGCGCCTTGTTCTGATTGACACCAGGTGTCTGTGAGGGTGACAGGTGGGCGATGCACCTTGTTCTGATTGACACCAGGTCTCTGTTAAGGTGACAGGTGGACTGTGTGCCTTGTTCTGACTGACACCAGG
>NW_006408543.1:483994-485527 GCF_000296735.1 Chrysochloris asiatica | reverse complement strand
GCACAGTTCTACTCTGACACACACGGCACACCATGAGTGGAGTCTACTTATGAAAAACCATCCACTGAGACCCCTGTGGGCACAGTTCCATTCTGACACACAAGGGTGCCATGAAATTGGAGTAGACTCAAATACAACCAACTGAAAGCAATATTGTTTTCCACATTATGGAAATTATTCATGCTATGCTTTCTTGCAGCTCTAGAATGTTCGTGGCGGGTGTTACATGCCGAGCCAGCCAGTGTCCCTCCCTGTGGCACTGGAATGCACGGCAGTGCTCTCAGTCCTGGGAGGATGTTGGGCTGAGTCTCCTGCTGAATGTATCCTCCTGAGCTTCTATGAGGTTGACCTCTGGTTCCCTCCATGTCTCCTAGGGGAGAAGCAGTCTGTAAGGCCTCAGAGCTCTTTGTTAAATTTATTGTGGTGAAAATATACACACCAAAACATCCACACACCATGAAAACAACCTCCACAGGTCCAGTCCAGTGGTACTGATCACATCCTTGAAGTTGTGTCCCTGTTCTCACCCTCCTCCCTTCTCCTCTGAATCACTCTGCCACCCCCTACCACTTCCCTCACAAGCTCTGGACTGCTAACCACAAGGTCAGCAGCTCAAACCCTCCAGCCCCTCCTTGGAAACCCTGTACGAGGTGACTGTGAGTGGGGACTGACCTGACAGCACTTACCAATAGTAGCAAATACTGGTGACAAGACACGTTTTCCCTCTCGTGCTCACTGCCTTTTCTGTGAACCTCTGTCCCTGCTGTAACCGTATTCCCATTGGGATTTCCAATGGTCTTACAGGTTTGCAGGCTTTCCTCTCTAAAGAATGTCACTCTAGTGAAACAGTATGCCTACAGAGGTTACCCTGAGTGTGCTGTTGGCCCTTTTGTTTCTGGGTGTTTTCCAGGATTAGGCAAAGCCTCAGCCAGATGGCGCTGGATACAGCAGCAATGGCCCAAGACCCCAGAGACCAACATTTCCTTATGTAGTTTAACTACAGAAGCTCACAGTATTTTCCTCTGTTCTTGTTATACAATTAGCACATGGTCATTGCAGAGAGACTAAAAAATGCCGATCTATAAGCAGAAAGAAAAAAACACAATCAACGGAACTCCCATCATACAGAGGTAATTTCTTAACATTATGGAATAAATTTCTTTCCTTTCAATATTTCCCCCAGATTGTGGATTCATATTTTATCTGTATAATCTGCTCCATGCAAATACTCATTTTATAAGCACAGACATTTACATTTATGTCTTATTTAGCCAAATGGGGTCATATTATACATTCAATTCATAACCATTTTCTGGTTTACTGTGCCATGAGCAAGTTCCCTGGGTAGTGCCAGTGATTAAAAGTAGACTAGTAGATAAAATATTGGTGGTTCGAACCCAACCAGAGGCTCTTTGGAAGACAGGCCTAGAGATCTACTTCTGAAAATGTCACAGCCTTGAGAAACATGTCAAACCATACTCTGACCACACGGGGGCGCCATGAGCGGGAACTACTTATGAAAACTCATCTACT
>NW_006408543.1:473640-483894 GCF_000296735.1 Chrysochloris asiatica | reverse complement strand
ACTCATCCGCTGACGGGCATGTTTGTTCCCACCTGGCTCTTGTGGAAAGTGTGCAGTGACCACGGGTGGACAGGTCTCTGCTTGTGCTCTGGACTTCACTTCTGAGCAGGCACCTAGGATGTGAGTGCTGGGTCACATGGTGGGTCTAGGTTCACTTTTTAAGGAGCCACCAAACCATTCTCTACAGTGACTGCACCGTTTTCCATTCCGTTTGGTGGTCCATATCAGTGGACCACCACTCATCAGTCAGTTTGTCACACTGTGGTGGCTTGCATGTTGTTGTGATGTTGGAAGCTATGCCACTGGTATTTTAAATGCCAACAAGTTTACCCATGGTGGACAAGTTTCAGCTGAGCTTCCAGACTAAGACAGATAAGGAAGAAGGAGAGACAGACTGCTTCTGAATATCTAGCCACTGAAAACCTTATGAAAAACAATGGAACATTGTATGATAGTACCAGAATATTAAATGCTGAAATATTATGAATAGCATCAGAATATCGTCAGACACAGTGCTGAAAGATGAGCCTGTAGGGTTGGAAGGCACTCAAACTATGACTATGGAAGAGCTGCCGCCTCAAAGCAGAGTTGACCATGATGACACAAATGGAGTGAAGCTTTTGGGACATTCATTTTCTGATGGGGCACAACTCAAAATCAAGAGAAATAGCTACAAACATTTATTAATAATTGGAGCATGGAATATACCAAATATCGATCTAGGGAAATTGAAAGTTGTTAAAAATGAAATGGAATGCATGAAGATCGATATCCTAGGCATCTTTGAGCAGAAATTGACTGACATTGGTCATTCAAAATTTGTCAGTCACATAGTTTAGTATGACCAGAATGACAAATGCAAGAGACATGACTTAGCACTCATTATCAACAAGAACACTTCAAGATCTATCTTGAAATTCAACGCTGCCTGTGATAGGATAATATCCATATACTTACAAGGAAGACCAGTTAATACTAATATTATTCAAATTTACACACCAACCACTAATACCAGTGATGATGGAACTGAAGAATTCTACCAATTTCTTCCACCTGAAGTTGATCAAACATGCAATTAAGATTCATTGATAATTAATGGTGATTGGAATGTGAAGCTTGGAAACAAAGAGAAAGGATCAATAGTTGGAAATATGGCCTTGGTGATAGAAATGACGCTGGAGATCACATGGTAGAATTTTGTAAGAAGCTTATTGCAAATAGCTATTTTAAACAACATAAAAGATGGCTATACACACGAATCTCAGAATACACAGAAATCAAATTGGCTACATCTGTGTGAAGAGTTGATGGAAAAGCTCCATATCATCAGCCAAAGCAAGGTCAGGAGCCGACTGTGGAACAGACCATCAATAGCTAATATGCAAGTTCAAGCTGAAGCTGAAGAAACTAAAACAAGTCCAAAATAGGAAGTTGAACATATGCCACCTGAATTTAGAGATCATCTCAAAAGAACAAATTTGACACATTAGACACTAATGACTGAAGACCAGATGATTTATGGGGATGACATCAAGAATATAATACAGGAAGAAAGCAAAAAGATGATTAAAAAATAAGAAAAAAGGAGAAGACCAAAATGGATGTCAGAAGAGACTCTGAAACTCGCTCTCCGGAGTAGATATGCTAAAACAAATCGTAATGAAGAGGCAAAAGAGCTGAACAGAAAATTTCAAAGGGCAGCTCAAGAACACAAAGTCAAGTATTATAACGAAATGTGCAAAGACCTGGAGTTAGAAAACCAAGAGGGCAGAACATGCTCAGCATTTCTCAAGCTGAAAGAACCGAGGGAAAAAATTCAAGCCTCAGCTTTCCTTACTAAAGGATTCTTTGGACAAAATATTGAATGATGCAGAAAGCATCAAAAGAATTGGGAAGGAATACATAGAGTCACTGTACCAAAAGAAATGGTCAATGTTCAACCATTTCAAGAAGTAGCATATGATCAAGAGTCAATGGTACTAGAGAAGTCTAAGGACCACTGAAGGCTTCAGCAAAGAATGAAGCTCCAGGAACTGGTGTAATACAAATGGAAATCTTTCAACAAACTGATGCAGCACTGAAGATACTCATCTATGCCAAGAAATTTGGAAGACAGCTACCTGGCCAATTGATTGGAAGACATCCATTCCAAAGAGAGGTGACCCAACGGAACGCAGAACCTGTACATGGGCCAAGAGGCAGTCATTTGAAGATGAGCCCCTGAGATTGGAAGGCCCTCAAAATACGACCGGGGAGGAGCTGCCTCCACAAAGTAGAGTTGACCATGATGACACAAATGGAGTGAAGCTTTCAGGACCTTCATTTCCTGATGAGACACAACTCCAAAAGAAGAAAAGCAGCTGCAACATCCATTAATAATTGGAACATGGACTGTATGAAATATGAATCTAGGAAAATTGCAAATTATTTAAAACAAAATGAGACACATAAAGATCAGTATCCTAGGCATCTATGAGCTGAAGTGAACTGATATTGGTCATTTTGAATCTGTCAATCTTATGGCTTAATATGACCCGAATGACAAATGCAAGACAAATGGCTTAGTACTCATCATCAAAAAGAACACTTCAAGATCTATCTTGAAAGTTAACGCAGTCTGTGATAGGATAATATCCATATACTTACAAGGAAGGCCAGTTAATACTACTATTACTCAAATTTACACACCAACTACTAACACCAGTGATGACGAAATGGAAGAATTCTATAGTCACTCCTTGGAAACCCCATACAGGGTTGCTATGACACGGAGCTGACTTGATGGCACTTAACAACAACAACAACAAACCAACTTCTTCAGCCTAAAATTGATCAAACATGCAATCAAGATTAATTGATAACTAATGATGATTGGAATGTGAAACTTGGAAACAAAGAGGAAGGATCAGTAGTTGGAAAATATGGCCTTGATGATAGAAATGATGCTGGAGACAACATGGTAGAATTTTGCAAGAAGTTTATTTCAAATAGCTTTTTTAAACAACATAAAAGATGGCTCTACTCATGAACTTCTCACCAGATGGCATACACAGAAATCAAATTGGCTACATCTATGGGAAGAGTTGATGGGAAAGCTCAATATCATCAGCCAAAGCAAGACCAGGGGCTGACGGTGGGACAGAGCAATTACTCATATGCAAGTTCAGGCTGAAGATGGAGAAAATTAAAACAAGTCCATGAGAGCCAAAATATGACCTTGAACATATCCCATCTGAATTTAGAGACCATCTCAAGAGCAGATTTTATGTATTAGACACAAATGACCAGAAGAGCCGTGGGATACACCAAGAATATCGTACAGGAAGAAAAGCAAAAGGCCATTAAAAAGACAGCCAAAAAAGTAAAGTCCAAAATCGATGTCAGGAGATGGTCTGAAATGTAGAGATGCTAAAGCAACTAGAACAAATGAGGAAATCAAATCCCTGAGCAGAACATTTCAAAGGGCAACTTGAGAAAGTAAAGTCAAGTATTATAATGAAATGTGCAAAGACCTGGAGTTAGAAAACCAAAGGGGCAGAACATGCTCAGCATTTCTCCAGCTAAAAGTACTGAGGAAAAACTTCAGGCCTTGACTTGCACTATTGAAGGGCTCCATACTGAGTAATGCAGAAAGCATCAAACTAACAACAAGGCTACAGAGTCACTGTTATAAAAAGAAATGGTTGATGTTCAGTCATTTCAAGAGGTAGCGTATGATCAAGGACGGATGGTACTGAAGGAAGAGGTCTAATGAAGACATTGGCAAAAAAAACTAACAAGGCTCCAAGACTTGTCAGAATACAAACTAAAATCCTT
Source organism: Chrysochloris asiatica (assembly GCF_000296735.1). NCBI lineage: Eukaryota > Metazoa > Chordata > Mammalia > Afrosoricida > Chrysochloridae > Chrysochloris > Chrysochloris asiatica. The sequence goes on along the minus strand of NW_006408543.1, from coordinate 480,078 downwards.
CAACAAAGTGGTGTGGCACTGAAGGCACTCATTCATCTATATCGAGAAATTTGGAAGACAGCTATCTGGCCAACTGTTTGGAAGAGATTCATATTCGTGTCCATTCCAAAGATAGGTGACCCAATGGAATGTAGACATAATCAAACAATATCATTAATACCATATACAATGAAATTTTGTTGAAGATAATACAAAAATGGTTGTAACAGTACATCAACAGGGAAATGCCAGAAACTCAAGCCAAAACCAGAAGAGGACATGGAACGAGGAATATAATTGCAGACGTCAGATAGATCTTAGTTGAAAACAGAGAATGCCAGAAAGATGTTTACTTGTGCTTTATTGGCTATGCAAAGACTTTTGACTGTGTGGACCATGACAAGCTATGGATAACATTGCGAAGAATGGGTATTCCAGATGATACTTCATTGTGTTCATGATGAACCTGTACATAGACCAAGAGGCAGTTGTTTGAACATAACAAGGGGACACTGAACGGGTTAAAATTAGAAAAGGTGTGCTCCAAGGTTGTATTCTTTAACCCTACTTATTCAATCTGTACACTGAGCAAATAATCTGAGAAGCTGGGTTCTATGAAGAAGAATGTGGTATCAGCATTACAGCATGTGATATGCAGATGATACAACTTTGCTTGCTGAAAGTGAAGAGGACTTAAAATACTTACTGATGAAGATGGAAGATCACAGCCCTCAGCATGGATTGCACCTTAATGTAAAGAAAGTAAAAGTCCTCAACTTGACCATTAAATAGCATCATGATAAATGGAGAAAAGATTGAAGTTGTCCAAGACTTCATTTTGCTTGGATCCACCATCAATACTCACAGAACCAGCAGTCAAGAAATCAAATAATGTATTGCATTTGGCAAATCTGCTGCACAAGACCTCTTTAAAGTGTTCAAGAGCAAAGATGTCAGTTTGAGGACTAAGGTGATGCTGACCCAAGCCATGGTATTTTCAATAGCCTCATATGCATGTAATAATTGGACAGTGAGTAAGGAAGACACTAGAAGAACTGATGCATTTGAGTTATGGTGTTAGAGGATATTGAAAGTATGGTTTTGAAACCCCAAATGCTCAGTGTAAGAAAGTCTCCTTCCATAATGATTACAGCCTTGGAAACCCTAGAGAGCAGTCTTATAGGATCACTATGCATTGAAATCAACTTGAGAACAATGCGTGTGTGTGGGGTGGTGGTGGGGGTGAGACAGTTGTTGTTGTTGTTACATGCCATCAAGTTGGTACCAACTCATAGCGAGCCTATGTACAACAGAATGAAACCCTGACCGGTCCTGGGCCAACCTCACAATTGTTGCCACGCTTGAGCCCATTGTGGGGCAGTTAGTGGCTAATAAAGTTGGGTATCTTTCATGTGCATGCTCGTCATTTGAATATCCTCATTGGTGAAATGTCTGTCCAAGTCCTTTGCCAATTTTTTCATTAGCTTGTACTCAGAGCTTTTGATTGGTTCTCCAATGGTTATCCTTTTGGTGGGACGAATGGAATGTAGCTCCGTAACACAAGGTTGTTATGACTTGGAACCGACACTTAACAACAACAACGCACACAATTGACCCACCATTACCTTGCCAACATGGCAACCTGACAGGTCACACCTGGCTTTTCTGTACTTTGTCATTCTACTTTGGTGACTTCTAGCAGACCTGCTGTGGCCCTGAGTCTGATGCGTGGTCCTTGTGAGGAGGCTGTTGGACTGGGTAACCTGCCTTTGGAACACAAGCCTCTGTGATGTTCAGATGGATTCTCAAGAGCCTCTTACATACCAAGAATATCACCTTATTAACTGCATTCCGTGTTGCAAATATTCTTCTCCCTTTTGCCTTATAACTTTGCTTATGGTAGACTTCTGGGTGCAAAGATAATTAATAACATTTCCAAGCAGACAAACCCATCAGCCTGTCCTTGGTTTTTCCATTTTTATTTTCAGAAAGTCATCTTCATCTGGAGGCACTTTTGTCATATTTGGTGCTTTTCATGGTTTTAATTTTTTCTTATTGTTACTGTTATCTTTTATTTTTTTTTTTCTATACGTTATTTATACATACAACATAAAAGGGACAATTGTAAGTCACTTTTGAGTGGCTAACACAGCTCACAATTCAGTGTAAACATCACTATCTGCTATTCCCCGATCTGACTCCTCATCTCACACAGAAACTCTGTACCCACTAAGGAACTGGTAGAGCTATCAGTGCTCCCCAGTGGGCCCCCAATTCATGGCAACCATGCACCATGTGAGAAGGAGCTCTGGTAGCATAGTGGCTGAGTTGTGCCGCTAACCCCAAGGTCAGCAGTTCAAAACGACCAGTGGTTCTATGGGAGAAAGATGAGGCGTTCTGCTCCCGTAAAGATTTACAGCCTCCAAAACCCTGTACAGGGTTGCTGTGGGTCAGAACCGCCTCCACGGCACACCACCACCATGTACCATGTAAAGTTGCCCAGGCCAGCACTGTCCCCATGAAGGGGTCATCTCACTCGCCTTTTCCCATAGTTGGTCTTCGTCTGGAACTGCAGAAAACTGTTGAGCATTATTACATACTCCTTCACTGACAGACAGAGGGACATCGGCCAGGAATGGAACCCAGATCTGCCACGGTCTCCCCCATTCACTATCTGCATGGCAGTGGTCAGAGTGTACGTCACAACTCGGCTGTCCTTCTGGTTTGTGAGCTTCTCCCTGTTCACCAGGTGGACATGAGCTGCTCTTGGGTCCCAGGCACTGTTTTACTGACACAAGGACAGGCCTGGCCTGGGCAGGGCCCTCTGCATGATGGGGTTCCCTTGTCCCCAGACCTCTGGGGCTCTGAAGAGAATGAGGCCTGGGTGTCCAGTCCCCCGGGATTATCATTGGCTGGCCGTGTCCTCGTCCAGGTTTGTGACTGTTCCCTTTTCGGACTCTTTCCAGCTTCTGCTTCCTAGCGCCTCCCCTCACACTGTTGTTATGGTTAAGTCATAGTGACTCAGAGCTGCTGAGGAATGGCTGGTGGATGCGAACCGCCGACCTTGTGGTCCAGCGCACTGGTATGCAGTACCACACTTGATCTGTCAACATTATGGACAGACCTGCACGGCGGCCACCACCTCCGTATCTCATTGCACGCAGCTCTCTTGTGTGAGGGGGAAAGGTGCTGCAGAATGGTCCGTCCAGGGGTCAGGAGCCACAGAGCTGTCCAGTGCTCAGGCCTGTGGGAGGCCCGGCCACTCACCGCACCTGCCCGCAGCCTTCCCAAAGTCTCAGTGCTGAGGTGGAAACCCACTTCCCCATGCCACTTGGCTACCTTCTAGGTGTGTGGAGACACGTCCTGTGGCTGGTGTACCTGGAACAAGGCTCTAGGTCCCCAGACCCAGAGGAGGTTTGCGCATGCCTTCTGCCCCACGTTGGCATCACAGTGAACTCCATTTGAGAGACGAATGAGTTGACTGTGTGGCATTCTTCACCTCCAAGCGCCCAAGGAGAAGCCTCCAGAGCCAGATGGACCTTGAGAAAGAGGAGTCGGGATTACGAGTCCTTCATACTATGGAAATCAAACGAGGCTTTAATTCATTCAAGACATCTGGAAGGTTGCCGTGCATTCTGGTCATCAGCAGCTTTTTCAGGTTGTCTTCCTGGGACCCCAGAGTTCTGAGGGACATCTCGTGGTCTGCTTCCAAGCCTAGGTCAAACACCCCGTCACCTGCAGAGGTCATCTTGAGCTTACTTCTGTGTCAAAGAGAGCGCCATTGCTTACAGGGATGCCATGTGACAGAGTAGAACGTCCCCCAGCACTTTCTAGGACGTAATCTTGAGGGCTTTAAAAGATCTTTAAAAGATCTCTAGGTCTTTCTCCTTGGGACCTGCTGGGAGGGGTGGTGAGGGTTGAACCTCTAGTCTTTCCATTAGCAACTGATTGGAGTCCAGGGGTGGCACTGTAGGATAAACTGCTAACTGAAGGTGGGCCGTTCAAACCTACCAGCCGCTCCTTGGAAACCCTATACAGGTTTGAATCACTGAGTTGGTGCCGATGCAAGGAACAATTTAACTGATGCACTGATGCAACACTAGACATCCAGAAAACACCATGTGAAACGACAAATGTGCTCAAAATATGTGGAAGGGTTCATTGTTGTGGGACCCGTGGCTGGCATAGGAAGATGGACACAGCATCACTGGCAAATACAGAGGGGAACGATTCAGGTGGGCCACAGGTTCTGACTCAGAAAGTGACTGTTTACCAAAGTGTTCACCTGTCCACCTTGAAAAGCAAAGAAGAGCAGAGAGAAAATCAAAACCAGCCCACAATTCCATCACTGGGATCCATATTCAGGTCAGTGTGAAGTCAAGGCCAACTCCTGGCCACCATGTACGGCCCCACGGAGCACTGCCCAGTCCTGAGCCATCTGTAAAGTTGCTGATAGTCTTCAATTACTGCGGCCACCAGGCATTATGAGAGCCTTCCAACCTCGAAGGCTCATCTTCCAGCACTGTGTTGGATGATCTACAGGGTTGCCATTGGCTGGTTTTCAGAAGTAGATGGTCAGCCCTGTGTTCCTACTCTTTCTTGGTCTAGAAGCTACGCTGAAACCTGTCACCATGGGTGACCCCGCTGGTATCACTTTCAACTTTGTAGTAACACAGGAGCCACTAACAACAAACTGACCGATGTGTGGTGGAGTATCCATAGGAGGGGGCTTCACAAAGTTTGTGGGAAATGGTGTTTTTTGAAGCCCCTTTTTATTACCTCCTCCCCACCCCATGTCGCTTAAAAAAATTCACTGACAAGTAGGATCCCAGGTATAAGCAAGCAGTGTCCTCTGTGCCCCTGCCTCGTGGTGGTTAAGTATTTCTGCAGGGGTGGCTTAGACCAATCACAAACTTGGTGGTTCAAACCCACCAGCCACTCCACGGAAGAAAGCTGAGTCTTTCTGTTCCCATGAAGATGTACAGTCTTGGAAACTCTCTCCAGGGCTGCTCTGAGTCTGAATCCATTCTAGGGCACTGCATTTGTGTTTGGGGATTGGTTGCTTGAATGGGCTCTGGGCCAGACTGCAGACTCTGGCTCTTTTTGTTAAGGTTGTGGTACAAACTTGGCGTATCACAACTTGGCCATCTGTAAACTAGGATGCACACAAGACCATCGTGTTGGTTAAGGGCTCAGAATCATGCCTGGCCCCCAGGAGGTGCACAGCCACAGTGGAAGGCAGCTGCCTTCCACATGCACACTTGGCCTCCAAGGGGGCTGCTTGCCTGGGCCCAGATCACAATGTATCAATGGGGCCATCCATCTGATTGCCAACACACTCTGGTTCTGCCAAAGCAGGGCTCCAGGGATGCCTGTCTCTGGGCCCCCAAGGTAGCCCGTCCCCCCAGGGTACCCACACCCATCCGCATCAGCACCCTCTGCCCACCTTCATCTCCTAGATGTGAGAGGCCTGTCTCCAAGGTCTGAGAGCCTTGGGCAACTGTGGGGCGGGAGCTGCAGTGTAAGACAACACCGGTCAGCTGGCCAAGGACAGAGCGACCCTCTGAACATGTGGGAAACAGAGATTCTCTTGTTCCCTCCAAAGTGTGACCGACTCTTAGGCGCAGCTGTTTGCAGCCAGGGATTCAGGAGTTACAGCTGGAGGCAAAGGGGGAGCGGCTGCGGCCTGCGGAGGCGCGGGGAGGGAGCAGTCGGTTTGCTGGATTGGGAGTTTCAATAAAACCACTTAGAGACGACCAGGCACAGGCCGGAGGGAGGCTGGGGGTGGGAAGATGCCGGGGACACAAAGAAACCAAGGGCTGCCAGAAAGCTCCTCCTCGGGGCAGACCAGGGATGGGGCGCTCCTCCCCGGCTCCCAGGCCAAGCCGCCCTCCTCTAAGGTCTCCCCACTCCCCAGCCCCTTGGTCGAGGCCTTCTGCTGGAGGGGGAGGGTCCCAGAGCAACCCTGTCCTCATGCGCTTGGGGTCGGATGTCAGCAGTACAACTCCCAGACGCCACTTGGCTATACGGGGCCCCGGGAGCCCCTCAGACTGGCTGCAGTGCGCAGGAGTGTGGGGGCCCCAGATGTATAGGGGTCAGCGCTCGGGCATCAAGAGGGCCGAGAGACTCGAGCACAAAGGGGCCCAGGGGTGTGTGGGGTGTCGGGCCCGCAAAGCCGGAGAGGGGTGCTGTGGGGAGGGGCGCAGGGGCCACGAGAGCGCGCGGGGAGCAGCGAACGCGCTCCCAGGGGGCGGGGCGGGGCAAGCTGGGCGGGGCTGTGCGCAGGCGCGCGGACACGCGCTCTGGGAGAGCGTCGCGGGCTCTCGCAAGCACCGGGCGGGGAAACGCGCGAGACCTCACTTCCGGCGGGCACTGCGCGCGACTGCGATTGGGTCCGGCTCTGCGAGCTTGCGCTCGGCTCAGCCAATCGAAGGCACCGGCCTCTGGGGGCCGGGCGCG
>NW_006408543.1:468895-473313 GCF_000296735.1 Chrysochloris asiatica | reverse complement strand
GGACGGCTCCAGCCCCAGCTGCGTGCCCAGGTACGCCCGCCGGCGCCGCAGGTGCGGCTGGCTGCGCGTGGAGCGCCGCCGCGCTTTGTTCCCGCGCACCTGTCCTCGCCTGCTCGCGGGGCCCTCCGGGGTGGGCAGGGCCGGGCCTCTGCCGCGGGCCCAGCCTCGTCCCCGCACGCGCGGCGCCGAGCGCAGCTCCTCCCGGGGTTTCTGCGCCAGGGTAGGGGGACCTGGGACGTCTGCGCGGACGGGGCGCTTCAGGTGCGCACCTGGCGCGCCTCCCTGCGCAGGCACCTGTCCGCAGCCGCATGCATCTAGGTGTTCACTCCAGACACTCCTCCCGTGCGGGTACCGCAGATTTCCTGCGCCTGCAGCCACGCCGTTAGCCCTGAGGGCATGGGGCTGACCGCCAGGTGCGGCGTGGGAGGACGTTCGACGACTCCCGGCACACTTTGGAAGTGCTGCCTTGGCGCTTTCTCCACTGTTGGCCTGTGTGAGCAGATACCCGGTCATTTAGCATCCTTTCTGTGAACAAACTGCTCTCCCCATCACCTGGCTGTCCAGGCCGGTGAGGCAGAGGCCAGCCCCACTGTGCGTCTCTGTTTGGTGGATTTCCTCTTGCCTGCCTGGCTGCTGCCTCGAGGAGCTTGGGGGAGGGGGGCAAGGGACAAGCTTTCTCACAGGGATCTGGGGTTACCATCTGGGCGGTGAGTGCCCTCCCCGCGTGGCGTGAGCAGGCTTCCTGGGAAGTCCACTTCCAGTAGGCCTCTCTCAGAGTGACCAGAAGAGCGCTTTCCTCCACGACTCCTTCAACAGGTGTCTGAGCCAGGTGTTGGGGGCAGCTCTGCTCTCCCCATGCGCAGGACAGCCCTCTGCTCCTTCCAGCCTGGTGAGCGCTCCCTGGAGGGAGTGATGGAGAGGTGGGTTTGTCACATCTAAGGGTCACATCCAGAGGCTGGGTGGGCAGCGTGGCCAGCTATGCTGATGACTCCAGACCTCTTTCTGTCTCTCTCCTGGGGTCACACAGCCAAATTCTAATGTCTCAAGCGGGCCTCCCTTCCCGTTCTTGTGCTGGCCCCTCTCCAGTGCCTGTCCTGTGGCCCCTGCCCTTAGAACTAGCCCCCACCTAGTCTTGTGAGCTGCCTTCTGACAGTGACTTCACCCCCTAGACCTTCTATTCAGTGTGCCCTCTTGGCGGCTTTGCGGGGTGCAGTGTGGTGCGAGGTGTCTAGCCATCCTCTCAGAGTTGGGCTCTGAGGACTTTGGGTGTGACATGGACTGGACCTGGCCACCCTGGTAGAGGGCAGTGTGTGCTGACCAGGGCCGTGGGGCACTAAGGCCCAGACAGCAGACCAGAGGCTTGCAGGTTGTGGGGCGGCAGGCACAGGGTTTCTGGGTAAAGTACACGTAGCCAGTCTCCCGAACTTCAGCAGAACCGGCAGGCTGTGGTCTCCTGGCTTGCTGTGGGAGTGTTCCCTGTGCTCATCTGGATGGCTTGTTCCTCAGCTGTGCACATAGGGAACCATGAGAGAGCCCAGTCTGTTCACACTGCTGCCTTGCTCAGATGCACCTGTTGACGCCTTTGGTGTCTTCACTGCCATGTAGGGTTCCCTGTTCGTCTGTGGAGCGCGTGGCCTTGTTTGTACCTGTCGCTGGTTGCGAGTGGCCTCACCAGCCTCTTCATGCTTGCCTCTCTGCAGCTGTGTGTTGAGGAGCTCAGGTGTCAGTCAGGCGGTGCCTGTGGCTCAGCGTGCTTCTGCCAGTTTCACCCTTGGCCAGCCAAGGATGAGGGACCCTGTTGCCCTTCATTCTTGCCAGTCTGGTGAGTGTGAAATGGCATTGTGGTTTACACGAGTGTTTCTCTGACGATTGATGTAGACAGCATGTACTTCCTTATACCAATTCTCTTTCTCCCCGCTTTGAAAAATTAAGTGTTAGGACTTTCTCTAGGGGACAGACAGCTCTTGCTTCTGTATTGGAAACACCCTCTTCCAACTGTGCAGTATCTGCGTGCGCTCTCAATGCCAGCCGGCCCGGTAATGCTTGTTGGCCTTGTCCTGTGGGCTTTGGTGTTTGGTCTCTTTCCCTCAAGGGTCCCTGTGGTTCTCTCTGTGCTGGCCACAGTGGGGCTGGATGTCAGTTGCTACAGCCTCTTGCCTTTTCTTCACGACCCTCTTCCCTGGTCCCCACTGCTGGGATCCCCTCACCAGTCTTCAGACGGGGCTTGGTCCTTTTCAACCCTGGCATTTCCCACCGTTTTCTTTTTTCTGCCAACACTTCATTAATTTTTAAAATATTTTAAGATTGGATGTTTTCCCACGTTTCTTTGTTGAACTTTTTCCCTCTGCGCGTCCCTTGTCTGTGTCCTAGGTACCTTTAAGGAGAATCACTGAGGTGGGGCTGTGAGGGCAGTGGATTCAGCAGCAGAACGCTCACCTTTCACGCAGGAGACTTGGGCTCAATTCTTGACCAACACACCTGTGAAAGTAGGGAGATTTGAGATCAGCCTGAGGCTGCTTGCTCCATCTCTGAGCCTTCTTACCAGTTCTGACACCAGCTGTCCATCCCAGGGCACTCTGCCTCTCTGCTGGCTTCCATCTGTCATTACAGTGGCCACACAGAGCTGAGACAGTTCTCATGGCTGGGTTTATTAGGGAAGGAGCAGGTTACGGTTCAGGATCAGGATGAACGTGGAAGAAACAGGAACAAGTGGGGATGCAGTTCTTGGCCGTGTCCGCAGGCAGATAGCCATCACCAGACCCTGCTTTTGGCCTTGACCCTGGCTCTGGCAAGTGCCCAGGTATCCTCCACTTCATCAGAAGCCTCCTGTCCGAAGGCCGCAAGCGTTCTTGCCCCATGGCCTAGCAGCCCACTGTGCAGATGGCACTGGGCTGGTTCTAGGAGATTTTTGGTGTAGTGACCTGGGACCAGGGGACATGCTCGCTCCTGACTTTCCTTCCTCTTGATGGTACCCGGCATGTTTTGGGATTTGGTTCCCTAGGGGGAAGGCACAACTAACCAACACATACAAGTTTTCATTCCCTAAGGGTTTCATGTACTGTGTTGGCAGGCCTGTAAGTCCCTGTGGGGAGCCACCTTATTTGCATGGCCCCACCCAATCATTCTGGGGCATTACAAGCCCCTGGCTTGAAGGGCATCGGAGCAGCAGTCCATTGGACCACAGCCCTCCCCCCACTCCTCTGTCAGTGGACGTGTGTGTGTTTCCTGACAACACGCAGGTTTTACTGGAGCTTCCAGAGTAAGTAAGAAGAAAGTCCTGGCAACCAGCCTCTGACACCCGGTGGATCGTGGTGATCCAGTCCTGTGGATCAGGAACCAAGTCCCACCTGATGGCAGAACAGGTGGGACTGTTGGCTCAGCAGAATGCCTGGTCTTCTGTGAACAGTTCGCATTTGGCAGAAGCACATCCTTGTAAACCACGCCCATGTCAAGATGGGGAACGTTCTCATCACCCCAGACGGAGCCCCCTTTCCCTCCCTTCCCAGGCAACACTGTGCTGCCCAACCTTGAGGTGGCGGCTGTTTGCTCCTTTCAGCACAGTTGACGTTTGTCTTTCCAGACCCTCTGAACAGAACCGTGTGTGCACTCACAGAGGGCGGCTGGGGTCCACCCACGTTGCTGTGTATATTGTTTCAGCTTTGTCGCGGAGCAGTGTTCCCTTGTGGGCAGGCCTGCGGGGCTGTAGCTAAACTGCTATGACACTGTGTGGATGTGTTCTTGGTGACACCTGGGGGTGGGTCAGCTGGGTGTCAGCACAGGCACGTGCCTCACTTTGCAGTAAAGAAGGGGCCCAGCCCACTCGGACAGACCCAGGGCTCCTGGTCCTCCCACAGCGCCCTCCTTCCCCAGCCCATTCCTTCCTAACACAGAATGCCATCTTTCTTCTCTGAACCCTGGACAGCCACCCTTCCCCAGCCCCAGTACATTTCACAGGGCTGCCCGGCACAGTTGGCCAGGCTATACACTGCACAAGGACACCTCATCCCAGTAGATGCTGCATATATCCTGGACTTGGATATTTCTGCATCTCAAGGAAAGGACACCATTTTCATGTTTGCACAAAGAAGCAGAGGGCCTCCCAAAGGGCCAGCCTCCTGAGACCATTTGGAAGGGTTAATAGGGTTGCACCATCTTCCACCAGCTGTTGTCTGTCATGGTCTGCATTGACCAGCTCTGTAATTTTACCCGTTCGAACGGCTGAGTGGGAAATAGATCCAAAATGCTCTTAAAAGTGGGCCTGGGGAACTTTGTAGTGCTTGCTTAGGCCACATCATCAGGAAAAGCCAATTCCTGGAAAAAACATCATGTGTGCAGTAGAAGGTTGGTGTGGTGTCTGTATGGTGGAGGGTGGGCGCGGTATCTGTACGGTGGAGGGTCAGCGTGGTGTCTGTAAGGTG
>NW_006408543.1:445717-467991 GCF_000296735.1 Chrysochloris asiatica | reverse complement strand
GGTGGAGGGTCAGCGTGGTGTCTGTAAGGTGGAGGGTGGGCGCGGTATCCGTACGGTGGAGGGTCAGCGTGGTGTCTGTAAGGTGGAGGGTCAGCGTGGTGTCTGTAAGGTGGAGGGTCAGCGTGGTGTCTGTAAGGTGGAGGGTCAGCGTGGTGTCTGTAAGGTGGAGGGTCAGTGTGGTATCCGTACAGTGGAGGGTCAGTGTGGTATCCGTACGGTGGAGGGTCAGCGTGGTATCCGTACAGTGGAGGGTCAGTGTGGTATCCGTACGGTGGAGGGTCAGCGTGGTGTCCGTACCGTAGAGGATCGGGGACAATAAAGAGAACCCTAAATGAGATGGATGATACAGTCGCTACAACAGTGGACTAAAAGTTCCAGCGACGGTGAAGGTGGTGCCGTCTCTCGTTTTGTTAGCCCTGAGGTTGCTGTGAATCAGTACTGACTACACACAGGATGTGTGATAGTCTGTCCCTGGGTTTGATTGTTCCTTACATGGGGGCTGTTGAGGCTGGGTGTATTTTGGGGAGCTTATTGGCCATTTCTTCATCTTTGGTTGTCATTTCTCTTTTGAATTGTGTTGCTCTTGATGAGATGTGGTCTCTCTTTCACAAGAGGGTCTCTAGAGAATCAACATCAGCTCAGCGTATATGTGCAGAGAGAGGCGTCTATTCTTAGAAGCCACAAGGGCTGTCCTAGGAGAATGTCACTAGGAAACTTGACCGTATCCATTCTGCAATCCTGACTTTGCCCCTTAGACATCTATTGTTCCCCAAACTCAAAGAACATTTCAAAGGAACACACACAGAGGATGCTAAAAGTGCTGTATTGATGTGGTGTAACCCGAAGAGTGCAGAGGTCTTCAGGAAAGGGTTAGAGAGAGGGGAACACCGCCTTCAGGAGGGTAGAGACCTGGATGGAGGAGATGTGGACAAAGAACGGCTTCATAATTGGTAGTTTTATTTAATAAAGTTTCCCACGGTATTATAGCAATACTTTTGGACTTAGCTGCATAGTCCGGGCACAGGTCCTTTATCCGATACCTGGTTGATTTCTTTTCTTCAGCCTCTGGTTTGCTGTTTATTTCTGCATGATGTCTTTTGATGAGATCCAGTTTTTCATTTTTCCTTTTGTGGTTAGTACTTTTTATGTTTCCCTTTCACGTGTAGGTTTGTGATTCATCCTGAATTAACTTGAATGTGGTGTGAGGTATTGGAGCCTACCTCCCATATAACTTGTAGACTTCCAACAGAATGATGTTTGATTTGTAAGTTTTTTCCTTGGCTAGCTTGATGCTGAGCCATCCAGTCTGTGAATGAGCCTTTTCCACTTACATTCGGGTATTTGAAAGTTGTGTTTGAGTCTGTGTGTAGGGCAACACATCTTTTGTTAGATTTGTTCTATAGTTTGGTGCCATCGGGTCCCTTCCGACTCAGTGTGTAACAGAACGGAACACTGTCCAGTCCTGTGCCGTATTCGTGATAATCGTATATGTGGGTCTATTGTTGGGGTCATTGGGCCAGTCCATCTCGTGGACGGTTTCCCTCATTTTTGTTGACTCTACGTAGACACGATGGTCTTTTCTAGCAATGGTTCTTTTACATGACCTAGTATACTCCACTTTATTGTGTTGGGTGCTGATATGTAGAAATTCAGTTGGAGCCAGTAACTTTACTTTATGTCTCAGGGCTGCCATAATAAAAAAAAAACACAAGTAGCTGGCTTTAAGGAACAGAAATATAGTGTCTTAATGGAAGAACAAGATAGATAGCAGAACATTTAGGCAGGTTTGCAAGGGCTACATGGAACAGAGGAAAATAGTGATGTGTGCTCAACATTGGAACAACAAGGCTCAGTGATACAGGGATTGAGGCATATCTGAATGGGTGAAGAGGGGAAATAATGTTAAGATGCTTGACTGTCTTATGAATCTTGGTTTCCCTTGCCTACTATTGTAAAATAGACACTTGAGGGCAAGAGAAAGGAATGCCAAAAACATCACTACAGAAAGCTTGTAAGTCTGTGTTCAGCCTTTAACTGATTGGAATACTTATAAGGGGGCTAGAACTTGCCCAGTGAAATATGCTTCCTGCAGAGCCTCTGCACTGTGTAAGACTGTAAGTGAAATTCTGATCCTCATCCAGAATCTTCTGAGGTGGGAAATTTCCACTTGAAAAGACAAACAGACCAGCCTGGAGCAGCTGGAGGAACAGAAGTACTTCTTGAAAGAAAGACCAGTAGGAAAAATCCAAAACAGAAATGGCTGTCTGATTGACTACAAGAACAAGCGAGTTCACTGGGGAGTCATGAAAGTAAGCAATCAAGTCCCTTCAGGACAAACCCCCTTCCAAGACTGAAACTCAAAGGGAATACACGAGCAGGCATGTAATCTTGCTGGTGACCATGTTGGTCTACTGATGAGGAGAAGTGGGGGGGAAAGCAGCAATGAAGATGTGGGCTGAGTCCGGCCACGTTCAATAGACTCACGTCAACCTGGATTCAGACCTGGTTGGCTAGCAGTATAGTGAGACCTGGGGACTCCTGAGTCCATGGACGGGGACATAGCTGCAGATGGCTGGAGTGGAGAGTGAAGCGTCCAGCTGAAGTGAGTGGAGATGTACAGGAATGCCCAAACTTGCAGATAGTACCCATTTGACCTAGCTTCAGTAGCTGGATGATCAGAACTTGACTAGCAGAAGAAAGAAGAAGAGAAAAAATGTAATCCACTGCAATTTGATGAGCTTGACCTATACATGTGGATGTAGTAGCATAAAAGAGGGAACACATCTTCACAGCAAGGATCATTCCCACCCCTTCTGTACACAGGGTTGATAGGGATGGGCAACGTAGACGTTGGCTACCCAAAATGGGGTGGGGTGGGGTGCGGACTATAAAGGAACGAAGTGACTGGCTTATGAGTTTTTAAGAGGGAGCTTAGTTTCAGAGGGTATGGAGGAAGGTAGAATCTCCACTGAGTAGTCTCCATCCTGTCTAGACGGGGCTGGTGAAAGGAGATGGGGATAAGACTCTTGTGGTTCAATAGTGAATAATTGCTATCAGGACTGATTGTGAATGTTGATAATGTAAAGGTAGACTTTTGTAACAAAAAGAGGGGAGTGGTTGATCTTGCAGTCCAGCAGCGGAGGACCCTGGGACCATCAAGGGAGAAGAGCGAAGTGAGGGATCCTATCCCGAGAAGCAGTGACACCCGAGAGGGAGGCAGAGATGATGACGTGGAGAGATGGAGCGGCTTAGGGACTCTAGACTCCTGGAGGGAGAGGGTCTGTGTGATGGTGGCTGGGGGGCGGGGCAGGCTTGCAGGATGTGCCCTTTGGTTGTTTGAATGATTATATATTCCTGAATGCTTCAGTGTGTACATCCAAAACAAACAAACAAAAACCTCAGAGGGGATAGAAGCAAATGCTGTTGAATGTTGATGCATGGAGGGGATTGTAGTCATTGCAATGAAAAACAGAAAGAAAGAAGTAGATTGTCTTACAGTCTGAAAGGCAAAAGTACACATCCAGATCTTGTCACATCAGTTCCTTCTGTGAGTCTCTCTTGTAAATTCTGGTGACTGCCAGGAATCCTTGGCATGCCTTTGCTCCTTATAAATACATCGATCTGTGTTGTCATCTGGCTTCTCCCAGTGTGTGGCTGCCTGGGTCTGTAGTCCCCTTTATAAGATACCACTCAGAAGGGACTAGGACCCACTCACTAACTTACCAAACGGGCTCCTATTCACAGCTACAGAGGTTGTAACTGCAGCATGTATTTTGAGGGGACACAATTCAATTCATAGCTCTATATTTTCTTTCTCTTTTAAAAACTTTTTGTGAATTGAGTGAAGGTTTATGGAGCAGATCATCCGCTGTACTTTCAGCAATCATATATTTTGCTTCATTACAATGGTTGCAATCCCCGCCATGTACCATTGGATACTAGTATTTCCCACTCTTCATTTTGACTCTTGCATTCTTCCCTGTGTCTCCTGCTACCTGTATATATTCCTCTGGATATATTGCCTGCCTTGTCATCCATGTTAACATGTGCCTACCCGTTAGCCTGTGAATGATTTCCCCTCCCCTCCCACAATAGTTATTATAGATGGTTTCTTTTATTAAGAAAACCTTTTTCATAACTTTTTTACATATGTAAAATCACTAAAGGACAAAGATCTCAATACTGTCTGTCTTGTGATTGACTCATGTCACTCAGCGTGGTGTCCTCCAGATTTACCACCTATTCTGCCACGTCGTACAGTATTCCATTGCGTGTGTGCACCAATGCTGGACATTTTGGCTGACTTCATCCTTTTGATGTGTCTTTTACACAGACTATGAAAGGATCCTATTTTCTTATCCGTTCTGCTATGTTTCTTGGCTGGTGCATTTAATCTATTTATATTCAGTATAATTATCAATATGTATAAATTAATTACTATCATTTGCTTTGTGTGTGGTTTTGTAGTCCTGCTGGTTTCTTTGTTCAACATAATTTTTGTGCTCAGTTCCGTTTGCTTGGGTTTTCTTTTTGTTTCTATTGTATAATGTTCACTAAGTCTTTCTGATGTTCTTTCTTTAAGTTTTATATAAAGGCGTATTAATTTCCAGAGTAAATTACAGGTGACGCTGTAATTTATTCATCTTTTCCCTATTTAAAACAGTATTTTATCTTGAAATCGACTTGACTTCCTTGCTATTTGAAAGTTCTGTATCTACACTATTTCCTATATTTGCTTTGTAGTTGACTTCATTATAAATTGATGTCTCTGGTTTCCTATTTTCAGTTTTGGAGGTTTCTGACTTTAAATACTTCTCTATCTGGACTGATTTTGGGGTGGTGTTGTCGTGCTTGATAATCTCACGTTGTTGTCTGCCATTGTTGATTCTCAGTTCAAAGAGGTACCCTTTAGCATTTTTTGTGAAGTTGGTCTGGTCCTTACAAGCTCCTTTAATTTTTGCTTATCACGAAACTTCTTAATTTCACCGTCAGCTTTGAGAGACAGTTTTTCTCAGTTGCAGTTTTTTTCTTTCAGAGTTTTATATTTGTCATTGATTGCCATCCTGCCTGCATGGTTTCTGCTGAGAAGTCAGACCTTAGTCTTAACTGGTTTTCCTTTGTAGGTAACTTTTCATTTTTCTAGAGCTGCTTTCACAATATCTTTGGTTTTGGAAAGTTGGATTATGATATGTCATGGTGATTTTCTTTTGGGATCTATCCTGTTTGGAGTTCGTTCCGCTTCTTGTGTGTTTATTGTTTAATCTTTCATGACGTTAGGGAAGTTTCCTTCCAATAACTCTTTGACAATTTTCTCTGAGCTTTTGAGTGTATCTTCCTGCCCTGGAATTCCTCTTCATGGTGTCCCACATAACTCTCAGACTTTCTTCAGATTACTCCATTCTTTTTTCCAATTGTTCTAGCATACTAGTATTGAGAGATTATATTCAAGCTCACTAATTCAAGCTTCCATTGCTTCAGATCTACTCCTTTGCCCTTTCAATGTATTGTCCATTTCTGGATAATCTTCTGGATTTCTAACTGCAGGTTTTGTGTTTTTCAAATTTTGCCTGTTTGTTCTTGTAGCGTTTCCCTGAAGTCTTCTAAAGTTTTTTCTGTATTCTTGATTTATTCAGTCTTTCTGTCAGTGCTTTGGAGGTACCTAAATATCATTCTTTTGAATTCTTTTTTCAGTTAGCTCCATTACCTTTTCTTCCTTAGAAATGTTTTCTGGCTTTACATCTTAGTCATTTGTTTGAATCATTCTGTCTTGTTTCTTTGTGTGAGCTAAAATGGTCTGTTGTCTCTGGGGTGTTGTGCGGGTTGTTGTATTTGTATGCAGTTGGTGATTGTTTACTTGTTCAGAGACTCTCACCAGCTGTCTCCTGGGGGTGTATTTAGAGAATAGAGTGTACGCTGTAGCCATGCACCATGCGTGTACCTCAGCTACGGCTGGCTTTGGCTGGTGTTGGCTGCTGCCTGTCATTGACCAGGTGGTATAGGAGCTGGCATTGGCTCTTGCCCAGTGGGAGGACCTGCAGAGGGTACAGTTGTGACTGGGCTGTGTGGGCAAACTTCTTGTCTCCTGTCTAGTGGGAAAGAGAACCCCCAACCCCCGCTAACCCCCTCCAACCACATACACAAGAAAACAAAACAGTATAAACAAACAAGGATTCAGCAAAGTATAAAGACAGAAGAGGGACAGGGAAATGGAGCTATTGGAGAGAAAATGGAAGGAAGAAATATTGTTGTTAGGTGCTGTCCAGTCGGGTTCAGCAGAAGGAAACAGTGCCCTGGGTGCACCATCCTCACAACCTTTGTTAACACTCGAGCCCACTGCTGCTGCCTCGGTGTCAGTGCAACTCGGGGGGCGGGGGGGAGTTCCTTGTTTTTCGCTTTCCCTCCACTTACTGAGTGTGATGTCCTTTTCCAGGGACTGGTCCCTCCTGATACATCGCCACAGTATGAGTGAGCGGCAACATGTGGCCATCTTGGTCTCTAAGGTCCTTTCTGATTGTGCTTCT
This sequence comes from Chrysochloris asiatica, assembly GCF_000296735.1. Taxonomy (NCBI): domain Eukaryota; kingdom Metazoa; phylum Chordata; class Mammalia; order Afrosoricida; family Chrysochloridae; genus Chrysochloris; species Chrysochloris asiatica. Next base: position 461,470 of record NW_006408543.1, on the reverse strand, counting down.
TCCAATACGGATTTGTTTGTTGTTCTGGCCGTCCCTGGTACCTTTAATATTCTCCAACCCCATAACTCAACTGCATCAAGTCTTCTAGGACCGTTCTTATTTATTGCCCAACTTTCCCGTGCATATGAGAGGATTGAAAACTACCATGGCTTGTGTCGGGCATACTTTAATCTTCAAACTGACATTTTTGCTCTTGTACACTTAAAAAGAGATCTTGTTTAGCAAATTTGCCCAGTGCAGTATGTCATTTGATTTCTTGACTGTTGCTTCCGAGAGTGTTGATGGTGGACCCTAGCAAAATGAAGTTTTGTGGTTTTTAAAAATGTTTTATTGTGAATTATGTGATAGTTTACATGGGAGAACATTAGTTTTACATTTATCCTATCGTATATTGTTTCATTGCCATGATTACAATCCCCTCCATGCATCATCAGCCAACCAAAGGGTATACACTACAAGCCTGCCGCTCGGTCATCAGCACACAGCCCCTCTCCCTCTCTGGGTCTGGAGTCTCCAGCTGCTCCATCTCTCCACGTCATCATCTCTGCCTCCATCTCTGGCATCACTGCTTCTCTGGGTAGGGTCCCGCTCTCCCTCTTCTCCCTTAATGGTCCTAGGGACCTCCGCTTCTAGACTGCAAAGTTAATCACTCCCCTCCTTTTGCTATAAAACGTCTTCCTTTACATTTCCGACCCTCACAGTCAGTCCTGATAATAATTATTCATTATTGTATCACAAGAGACCTATCTGCATTGCAAAAATGAAGTTTTTGACAACTTTAATCTTTTCTGCATATATCTTGATGCTATTTATTGGTCCAGTAGTGAGGATTTGTTTCTTTACATTGAGCTGCAACCCATACTAAAGGTATCAGTATTTTAAGTCCTCTTTGTTTTCAGCAAGCAAAGTTAAATCACCTGCGTATCACAGGTTGTTAATGAGTTTTCCTCCAGTAGTGGTGCCATGTTCTTCTTCATGTAATCCATCCTCTGGGATTATTTGCTTAACATGCAAATTGAATAAACATGGTAAAAGAATACAACCCTGGCACTCACCTTTCCTGATTTTAAACTATTTACTGTCCCCTTGTTCTGTTCGAACAGCTGCCTCTTGGTCTGCATGATCCTCATGCTCACAATGAAGTGTTTTGGAATGTTCATCTGCACTGTGTTGTCCATAGCTTGTCATGATCCAGACACTTGAAAGTCTCTGTGTAGTTAATAAAGTATAGGTAAACAGCTTCCTGGGGTGGCGCTGTGGGTTAATGTGCCAGACTGCAAAGTTGTTTGAACTGCCTGGTTAGTGGTTCAAGCTCACCAGCTGCTCCTCGGAAACCCTATACAGGGTTGCTATGGGTCTGGGTCGGAATCGAGTTGATGGCACTTAACAACAACAACAACAACAAACATCTTTCTGGTGTTTTCTGCTTTCAGCCAAGATCTCTCTTACATCAGCAATGATATCCCTGGTTCCACTCCTCATCTGACTCCTGCTTGAATCTCTGTCAATATACTTTTGCAGCTGTTTTTTAATTATCTTTGGCAAAATTTTACTTGTATGTGATATTAATGATACTGTTCAATGATTTCTGCATTCCATTGGGTTACCTTTCTTTAGAATGGGCACAGATAAGGATCTCTTCCAATCAATTGGCCAGGTAGCTGTCTTCCAAATTTCTTGGCAGAGATGAATGAGTGCTTCCAATGTTGCCTCAGTTTGTTGAAAGATTTCAATTTGTGTTTCATCGATTCCTGGAGCCTTAGTTTTTTGCCAGTGCCTTCAGTGCATTTTGGACTTCTTTTTCCGTATCATTGGTTCTTGATCATATGCTACCTCTTGAAATGGTTGAACATCAACTATTTCTTTTTGATACAGTGACTCTATGTATTCCTTTCATTTTCTTTGATGCCTTCTACATCATTCAGTATTTTGCCCAAAGAATCCTTTAGTATTGAAGTCAAGGCTTGAATTTTTTTCCTTAGTTCGTTCAGCTTGAGAAGTGCTCAGAATATTCTTCCTTTTTGGTTTTCTAACTCCAAGTCTCTGCACATTTCTTTATAATATTTGACTTTGTTTTCTCAAGCTGCTCTTTAAAATTTTCTGTTCAGCTCTTTTACTTCCTGATTTCTTTTAGTATGTCTATGCTGAAGAGCAAATTTCAAAGTCTCTTCTGACATCCATTTTGGTATTTTCTTTCATCTTTGTCTTAATGACATTTTGCTTTATCCCAGTATGATGTTCTTGATGTCATCCCATGACTCGTGGTTTTCGGTCATTTGTTTCTAGAGCATCAAATCTGTTATTTAAGATGATCTCTAAATTCAGGTGGGATATGTTCAAGGTCATATTTGGGCTCTTGTGGACTTGTTTTAATTTTCTTCAGCTTCAGCCTGAACCTGTATATGATTAGCTGGTGGTCTTCTCCACAGTCTGCCCCTGGCCTTGTTTTAGCCCATGATAGGGAGCTTTTCTACCTTTTCTTTATATAGATGTAGTCAGTATGATATATGTGTATTCCATCTGGTGAGGTTCATGTTTTATCTTGTTTAAAACGGTATTTACAGTGAACCAGTCCTTGTTCTTTTTTCTGTCATGCAATCTCCAGCATTGTTTCTATCACCCAGGCCATATTTTCCGGCTACTAATCCTTCCTCCCTGGTTCCAACCTTTGCATTCCAATACATCTTGATTGCATGTTTGATCAATTTCAGACTGAAGAAGTTGGTAGAATTCTTCAATTTCATCATCTGGCTTTAGTGGTTGATGTATCAATTTGAATAATACTTTTAAAAGTAATACTTTAAAAAACAGTTTAACTGGTTTTCTTTCAGGTGTATGGATATTATCGTATCACAGACAGCATTATACTTCAAGGTTGATCTTGAAATGTTCTTTTTGATGATGAATGTGACTCCATTTCCAACACAGTGAACCATTGTTGCAGACTGCAACAAACCATGTGACTGTCTGATTTAAAATGAACAATACCAGTGCATTTCAGCTTACTAATGCCTAGGATGTAGATGTTTATGCATTCTATTTCATTTTTGACAATTTCCAATTTTCTTAGATACATACTTTGTACATATTCTTATTTCTTCATACAGGAAGATATTAGAATAGGTAGAGAGATAGGAAAATGGAACTTTAGGAGAGAAAAATATTGGAAATAAAAGTAAGAAATTGAGAAAAGATGCTTAGGAAAACCACGCAGAGGAAATATGAAAAGAGAAAGACAGAGAGTAATAAAGATCAAAAGTTGGGGAGAAGAAAAAGAGGGGAAATGAAAAACAGAAAAAAAAATAGTAAGGAAAAACAAAAGTGGACATAGAAAGGGAATGGCGATTCAAGGGAATGGAAAGAGAAATCGAAGGAGAAAGGACAGAGAAGCAAAAACATGGAACAGAATTAAACAAACCTCACAACAAAACAATGCAGCCGGTGGATCCAGAGAAGAGACAACTCTGGGGACTCCTGCAAGCCGAGGAGCTCACTAGGTGGAGGTGTGTGGGAGGGATGGGACAGTGGGGTTCCTGGCCCTAGATGGACTTTAGCTATGTTCAGGACCCTCAATGTGGAAGTAGTTTGTGGAGACCCTTGATGGTGTTTGTTTCAGTGTCTGTTAGGACCACAGGGCAGCGGGAGGCAGGGTGATTGAGTAAATGCTAGTTGGATGGTTCTGCAGGTTCTGTAGGTCTAGAACGGAATCTGAACCAAATTTGTGCCATCGGCTCCCATCTCACACTGATGTGGCTCTCAGCCAGGTTGAGAAGTGGCTCAGAACTCCTGGAGAACAGGGTCTGCACTGGGAATGGTTGAGGGTAGAAGCTGGCCGCCGCTCCGGTTATCAGGGGATCATGGGGAAAATGAAGGCATCGCGATGCCTGTGTGAATCTTCTCAGTCAGGCCTCCTGTCGCCAAAGCTGCTCACCAGATGGTTGTGCGGCATCTGCTGTAGCCAGTCATCATTCAGTCTCCTCCTCTCGTCATCTCTACTCAGCTTCTGTCCCAGCAAGAACTCAGTCCACGTTTCCAGCATTTCCTCTGAAGTCCAGAGTGCCCAGCAATTCCATCTGTGTCTGTTTCATTTGGTGTCTTGTATCTTTGTTTAGAGGCTCCGTGGAGTGTGTCTGCCTAGTCTGCCATCTTGCCCAACGTCTCATTATATTTTCTTTCTTTTAAAGAATTTTTATTTATCTTCTTGTTGGAATACACACAACAAAACCTACAATTCAGCAGTTTCTACATGTGTGAGAAAGAGTGTGGTGGAGTGGGCTGACTTCCTTAGCTTCACTAGAAGGCTGAGACTAGAAATCGGTAGACCATGGCTGGGGCTGCCAGGCGGAAGTCAGACATATTTTGCTAAAACCATGTGGGAGCCATGTCTGATTTCCTCTGGCTTCACAAGGACGAAAGAGAATGATTCAAAATCAGCCCAAGGCCACTTCCAATGATTAGCCAAGCTTCCACCCTCCAACCTTCTTTGCCCTCTTCTTATACCATCTCTCCCCCAGCCCTCTCGGCTTCACATCAGGATTCGAGAATCCAGTGCAATGGCCATACAGAACTCATCACAACACTCATGATTGTGGGACTTTTTAGGAAAGTGAACAGGGTACAATTCAGGTTCCAAACCAAGCCACAGTGCAGCAGTTCTCCCGTCAAGAACACCTCTTGTCTGTCATTCTGCAGGCACGCCTCGCTTCAGTCCATGTACCGGGAGCCCCTACTGCTGTGTCTGCCCATGCCCATGCCCATGCCCATGCCATGTCTGCTGTTGCCATTTTTCTAGGTTCAGACTCCACTCACGCTCTTCCTTCTTGATGGTCCTGAGATTGTACATTCCTGTTTCTGAAATGGCTCCTTTTAAACCTAGCAGTATAACAAAAGTAACCAATCCCAGCCTTAGAGTCTTGTATTCCTTATTGTAATCCCACCCAATCACTTGGTGGAAATGAAGACATTGGATGTTGTTGTTTTTAAGTGTCTATAGATAGCCACCCTGTATAGAATTTCCAAGGAGCAGCTGGTGAGCTTGAACCATAGACTTTGTGGTTCAAACCAACTTTGCTGTCCAGCGTAGTAATCCACAGCACCACACCAGGACTCCAAAGATGTTGGATAGTTCAATGATTTCCATATTCCATTGGGTCATCTCTGTTTGGAAAGGGAACAAATAGGGATTCCTCCACTTGGTTGATCAGGAAGCTGTCTTCCACATTTCTTGGTGTAGATGAGTCAATGCTTCCCATACTGCCTCATTTGTTCTCTTTCCAAAGAGAGGTGACCCAATGGAATGTGGGAATCATTGAACTGTGGCATTAATAGCACATGCAAGTAAAATTTTGATGAAGATAATTCAACATTGATTGCAGCAGTGCATGGACTGGGAGCCACCAGAAACTCAAGCTGGATTCAGAGGAAGATGTGGAACAAGGGATTTTTTTTGCTGATATCAGATGGATCTTTGGCTAAAACCAGAGAATACCAGAAAAAGTACACTCGTGCTTTTATTGAGTATGTTGTTGTTGTTGTTAAGTGCCTTCGAGTCGGTTCCGACCCATGGTGACCCTGTACAGGGTTTCCGAGGCTGTAAATCTTTACGGGAGCAGAAAGCCTCATCTTTCTCCCGCAGAGTGGCTGGTAGTTTCGAACTGCTGGCCTTAAGGTTCGCAGCCTGATTCGTAACCACTACGCTACCAGTATACAGAGTATAAATAACATTGTGAAGAATGTTTATTCCAAAATACTTAATTGTGCTTATGAAGTACCTATGCATAGACTGAGGCAGTTGTTGGAACAGAAAAAGGGGGATACTGAATGGTTTAAAATCAGGAAACTGGTGCATCAGGGTTGTATCCTTTCATTAACTTTATTCAACCTGTGTGCTGAGCAAATAATCTATGAAACTGGATTATATGAAGATGAACATGGCATCAGGATTAGAGGAAGACTAGCAATCTGTCATATGCAGGTGGTGCAACCTTGCCTCCCGGAAGTCTAGAAGTGAAGAGGACTTGAAGTACTTACTGATGAAGATAAAAAGTTACAACCTTCGGTACAGATTATACCTTAATGTAAAGAAAACAAAAATTCTCATAGCTGGACCAGTAAATAACTCATGATAAATGGTGAAAGGATTGAAGTTGTAAGAATCTTTGTTTTGCCTGGATCCACAATCAACACTCATGGAAGCATCAGTCATGAAATCCAACGACGTACTGCACAGGCAAATCTGCTGCACAAAACCTCTTTTAAGTGTTCAAGAGCAGAGATGTCAGCTTAAGGACTAAGGTGTGCCTGACCCAGGCCATGGTGAATAAGAAAGACCATAGAAGAATTGATGCATTTGAATTATGATGTTGACAACGAGTGGTGGAAGTTACATGGACTGCCTGAAGAGCAAACGAATCTGTCTTGGAAGAAGAACAGCTGGAGCTTTCCTTAGAAGTGAGGATGGTGAGCCTCCGTCTGACGTAGTTTGGATATGTTGTCTGGAGAGATCAGTCCCTAGAAAAAGACATTATGCTTAGTAAAGTGGAGGGTCATCAAAAAAGAGGAAGACCCTCTATGAGCTCGAGTGACACTGTGGCAGCAGCTGTAGTGGGCTGAACCCTAACAACTGGTAGGATGGTGCAGGACTGGGCAGGGTTTCCTTCTGTTGGGCACATGGTGGCCGTGAGTCAGAATGGCCCTAATGCCACCTAACAATGACAGCTGGGCCTCACAAGGTAGCAGTATACGAAAGCTTCTAATGGACTTTAAGGTCAGCCATTCTGAAGAAAGGCCATCCAACAGAATGGAAAATTTATCGTTCATTGTATCACAATATCGGTAATATCACACGCAAGTAAAGTTTTGCTGAAGATAATTCAAAAAACAGTTGCAAAATCACATGGACAGAGAGCTGCCCCAGATCCATCCCTGGTTTAGAAGAGGACCTGGAACAAGGGATATCATTGCTGCTATCAGCTAGATTTAGACTGGAAGCAGAGAATGTTAGAAAGGTGTTTACCTGTGTATCATTGTGTAAAGGCAGTCAACTGTGTGGACCCTAACAAACTGTGGATGTCATGACGAAGACTGGGAATTCCAGAAAAGGGTATTGTGCTCATGTGTAACCTGTATATAAACTAAGAGGCAGTTGTTCCAACAGAACAAGGGTATACTGCGTGGTTTAAAGTCAGGAAAGTGTGCGTCAGGGTTGGATCCTTTCACCGTAACTGTTCATTCTGTATGCTGAGCGCATAATCTGACTGGACTGTATGAAGAGGAACATGGCATCAGGATTGGAGGAAGATTTACTAACAACCTGCAATATGCCGATGACACATTCTTGCTTGCTGAAAGTAAACAGAACTTGAAACACTTACTGATGAAATCAGAATCTACAGTGTTTAATATGGATTCTCATTCAATGTAAAGCAAACAAAAATCCTCACAAATGGACAAGTAAAGAACATCATGATAAACAGAGAAAAGATTGAAGTTGTCAAGGATTTCATTTCATTTTACTTGGATCCACTAGCAAGGCCCATGAAAGCAGTAGTCATAAAATCAGAGGACATATTTCATTGGGCAAATCTGCAAAAGACCTCTGTAAAGGGTTCCAAAGCAAAAATGTCCCTTTGAAAACAAAGTCGTGCCTTCCAATACCCAAGCAGTGGTATTTTCAGTCACTTCCTTTGCATGTGACAGCTAGGCAGTGAGTAAGCAAGACCTGAAAATCATTGATGCCTTTGAGTCAGGGTGGTTGTGAAGAATACTGATTAGACAATGGACTGCTAGAAGAATGGAAGGCAGCCAGAAGGTTCCTTAAAAGGGAGGATGGCCAGACTTTGTCTCATGTATTTTGAGCATATTATCCCTGGAGAAGGCCATCATGCTTGATGAGGGATCTACCTTGAAGTACAGTGACTGGAGTCCTGGTGTGTAGGGTTGCTATGAGTGGGAACTGATTCAATAGCACTTCGTAACAACAACGTGAGGAACACCAGTTAATACAACTGTGATTCAAATGTATGCGCTAATCACTAATACCAAAGATGAAGAAATTGAAGATTTTGCCAACTTCGGCAGTTTGAAATTGATCAAAACACAATCAAAATGCATTGAGAATTACTAGTGATTGGAATGTGAAGTTGGAAACAAAGAAGGACAGTAGCTAGTTGGAAAATATACCTTAGTGCCTGAAATAACACTAGAGATCACATGATAGAATTTTGCAAGACCAACGAGATTTAGTCAATGCAGATCCCTTTTTTCAACAACATAAACAACTACAAATGTGGACCTTGCCAGATGGACTCCACGGGAATCAAATTGACTCTGTTTGTAGAAAGAGACAATGTAGAAACTCACTATCAGTTAGAACGAGGCCAGAGGCCAACTGCAGAACAGACCATCAATTGCTCATATTTTAAGTTTAGTTGAGGGTGAAGAAAATGAAAACAAGTCTACTAGAGCCAAGGTACAATCCCACTTGACTTTAGAAACCATATTAAGAATAGGTTTGACCAGCAATAAAGAAGTGGGCTGAGTTCAACCCTGTTCTATAGACTCCTGTTGACCTGGAGATGAGAGAGAGAAAAGGAAGGGCTGGTTGGTCTGAAATGTGATGAGACCTGGAGACTTCTGAGCCCATGGACAAGGACATAGCCACGGAGGGCTAGAGCTGAGAGTGCAGCGTCCAACTGATATGAACTAAGAGGAGACACACAAGAATGCCCAAACTTGCAGATAGCACCCATTTGACCTAGCCTTGATGGCTTGATAATCAGAACTCAATTAGAGGAAGATAAAAAAAAAAAAAAATTTGATAAAGGAAATAAGTTTAAATTGCTACAATTTCATGAACTCGACCTATACTTATGGATGTAGTAGCTCAAAATACCAACCGAGACAGAAGGAGTCTTCACATGAAGTATCAAACCTATCCCCTCTGTATACAGGGTAGGTAGGGACATTGGCTACCTAAAATGAGGGGATGATAAAGGCACGAAGTGACTGGCTTACAAGTTTTCAAGAGGGGGTTTAGTTTCAGAGTATAGGAGGAAGAAGGAGTCCCCAATAAATAGTTTTCATCTTGTCTAGACGCATCTGGTGAAAGGAGATGGGGATAAGATTCTTATATTCAATAGTGAGTAATTGTTATCATGACTAATTGTGACTGTCACAATTGTAAAGGTAGAAGTTTTCTAACAAAAACGTGGGAGTGGTTAATCTTACAGTCCAAAAACAGAGAATCTGAGGACCATCAAGGGAGAAGAGCACAAGCAGAATGTGGGACCCTTTCCAGAGAAGCAGCGACACCAGAGAAGGAGTCAGAGATGAGGACATAGAGAGAGGGAGCAGCTGAGGACTCTAGACTCATGGAAATAGAAAGATTGAGTGCTGGCGGCCAGGAGGCAGGCTTGCAGAGTGTGACCTTGGGTTGTTTAAATGATTATATAATCCTGAGTGTTTCTGTGTACATCTCCCCCCCCAAAACAAAACAAAACAAAAACAGAGGGAATGGAAGCAAATACTGTTGAAGGATGATGCACAGAGGAGATTGTAATCATTGAAATGAAATGATGGTATAAAGCCGATGTTCTCCCATGTAAACTATTACTTAGTTCACAATAAAAACTTTTTTTTAAAAAAAGAAAAGGTTTGACACGCTGGATGCTAATGACTTAAGGCCAAAGAAGTTGTATGACATCAAGGACAACATACATGAAAAAAGCAAAAGGTAATTAAAAAAAAAGGAAAAAAAATCAAAATGGATGTCACCAGAGACGATGAAAACTTGCTCTTGAGTGTAGAGAAGCTAAAGCGAATGGAAGAAATGATGAAGTAAAAGAGATGAACAGAAGAAGATTTCCAAGGGTGGTTCAAGAAGACAAAGTAAAGTATTATGAATGAAATATGCAAAGACCTGGAGTTAGAAAACCAAAAGGGAAGAATATGTTCACCATTTCTCAAACTGAAAGATCTGAAGAAAAAAATTCAGGCCTCAGGTTGCAATATTGATGGCTTATGTGGGCAAAATATTTAATGATATAGGAAGCATCAAACTAAGATGGAAGAAATACACAGAGTCATTGTACCAAAAAGAATTAGTGGCTAGTCATTCATTTCAGAAGGTAGCATATGATCAAGAACCAGTGGTATAGAAGGAAGAAGTCCAAGCTTCACTGAAGGGATTAGGGAAAACCAGTCTCCAGAAATTGACAGAGTATCAATTGAAATGTTTCAACAAACCGATACAGTGCCTCAAGCACTCACTCACGTATGCCAAGAAATTTGGAGGGCAACTCCCTGACCAACCGAAAGGAAGATGACTCCACAGAATTATTTATCAAGCAATTCATTATTGAGCAACATTGTTAATATCACACAGATGTAAAATGTTGCTGAAGATAATCTAAACATGGCTGCAGCAGTACATTGACAAGCAGCTGACAGAAATTCAAGCTGGATTCAGAAGAGGACGTGGAATAAGGGGTTTCATTGCTGACGTCAGATGTATCTTGATTGAGAGTAGAGAATACCAGAAAGATGCTTACTTGTGCTTTATTGATTATGCAAAGGTGTTTAACTGTGTGGATCATAACACACTATGGATAACATTGCAAAGAATGTGAACTCCAGAACACTTCATTGTGCTCATGTGGAACCTGTGCACAGACCAAGAGGCAGCTGTTGAAACAGAAATAGGGGATATTGCATGACTTAATATCAGGAATGGTTTGCGTCAGACTTATCCTTTTACCATACTTATTTATTCTATATGCTGAACAAATATTCAGGGAAGCTGGACTGTATGAAGAAGCACGCACCATTAGGATTAGAGGAAGAACTCATTAACAACTTGTGATGTGCAGATGACATAACCTTGCTCCTGGAAGCAAAGAGAACTTAAGAGTACTTAATGATAAAGAGCAAAGAATACAGCCTTTGGTATGCATTACAACTCAGTATAAAGATGACAGAACTGCTCACAACTGGACCAATGAGCATCATTATGATAAACAGAGAAAAGACAGAAATTGTCAAGGATTTCATTTTACTTGGATCCACGATCTACACTCATAGACGCATCATTCATAAAACCAAAGGGCATATTGCATTGGCTAAATCTGCTACAAAAGGCCTCTTTAAAGTGTTAAAGAGCAAAGATGTGATTTTGAGGACTAAGTGGACCTGACCCAACCCCCGGTAGTTTCAGTTGTCTCATAAGCATGTGAGAGCTGGACAATGAGTAAAGAAGACCTGAGAATCATTGATGCCTTTGAACTATAGTATTGGCAAAGAATATTGAAAATACCATGGACCTCTGAAGAATGGGCTAATCTATCTTGGAGGAAGTCCAGCCAGATGACCTTAGAAACAACCACAGTGAAACTTTGTCTCATGTGCTTTGGACGGGTTATCAGGTGGGACCAGTCCCTGGAAAAGGACATCATGCTTGGTAAAGTCTTGTTGTTACTGTTAAAGTGCCATCGAGTCAGTTCTGACTTACAGCAACTCTGTATAGGGCTTCCAAGGAGCAGTTGGTGAGCTTGAACCACCAACTTCGCAGTTCAAACCATCTTTGCAGTCTAGCGCATTAACTCCCTGAGAAAGTAAAGGGTGAGCAGAATAGAAGACCCCCCAATGACATGGAATTGCATAGTGGCTGCCACAGTGGGCTCAGACATAGAAACAGATGACACAGACAGGACTGGGAAGTGTTGTGCACAGGGTCACCATGAGTTAGAACCAACTCCACGGCAGGCAAGGACCAACAGCCAAAGCCGTGGACAAGCGTTGTACGACACAGGAAGCATCAAGGGAAGGTGTAAAGAATCCAGAGCCCCAGTAGCAAGAAAAATTGGTCAACATCCCACCATTTCAGGACGTAGCATATGGTCAGCAACTGATGGTGCTAACAGAAGAAGTCTAAGCTGTACTGAAGGCCTTGGTGAAAAGCAGGACTCCAGGAGTTGGCAGAATACAGTTGAGATTTTTCAACAAATGCCTGCAATGCTGGAAACACTCACTGTCTATGGCAAGAAATTTGGAAGACAGTTATCTGGCCAGCCACCAGGAAGAGACCAGACTTAGGTGCCTGTATCTGTCAAACAAGTTCTCTGAGGAGACAAGGATTTTCCTCCTAGAAACCTCTTCCAGTTGGAACTTTGAGTATCTGTATCCATCATGAATCCGGTTGAGAGCAAGACATCAAATTGTAGCAATTTACACAATTTACATGGTCTTTTCTAGTCATGCAAACTAGGTCAGTGGGTGTACACACACACACACACACACACACACACACACCCCCCACACTTTCGCCAGCCCCTTTGTGTGCTAGGGCAGTGGGCACCATCCACAGACTCAGGAGTCTACACAACTCCTTGCTCTTCAGACCAGCCAGTCTCCTGTCTCTCTCACCCCCGTCTCCTAGGGCTAGCTGACTGGGTTCCTATGGAATTGTCCAAACGCAGCCCGTCTCTTAGTTGCTGCATCTCCTTCGCTTCTCTTCCTCTTGTGGTTTTCTTTAACTTACCATTCTAAAGGGGGATTCTGATGGGCACTGACTTCCTGCCTTGATGTAGCCTATGGCAAACGGCTTTCTTGAATTTCAGGAAACAAGTTCTTTCTTCAAATGCAAATCCATGACTCAGTCAGAAGTTCTGGGTGGGACTCAGGGTTTCACCCAAGCCCTCACTACTCTGTACAAGGATACAAGATGGAAACAAACAGCCTGTGTTTGTTTTGGGAAAATTCTAGTTCTGCTTTTAATGTATTCCATCAAGTAGTGGCAGAAGGCAGATTTACTTGCTTTCCATTATCTCTGTTGTTTAGGGCCATCAAGTCGGCTCTGACTCATACCGACCCTGTAGAGAGGTTCCGAGGTGTGCTGATGAGTTTGAACCAGGGCCTTGCAGTTCAAACTGATGTACGGCACCACCCCCGGGCGAGGCCTCAGTTGTCTGTAATCAGTGTGTATTTCCAGCTTTTGTTGTTTTACAGCTAAGAGCCCCATTCAGCATCCCTAATAAACATTCCAATGAAGGCATATTCATTTCCTAAAAGCATTCCAGTTTCAATTCCTCAACTTGACAATCTTCCCCTTCTTATTCATATGGCCACATACGGCCTTGCCCTGAACCCACCAGTCACTTGTCTAACTGACTCAGCCTTTGTCTACTCAGCTACAACATAGCATTTCTTCCTTTCCTTTCAGTGATTACAGGTAACAACAGCCAACGTGGCCACCTAAGAACGAAAGGTTTCACATCCCACATCCCGTGTTTCCATTACTCTGGAGCTCCACTGCAGCGTATCCGAGTCTTAACACAGTGATGGTGTGACAGGGCATCTGATTTCCTCTAACTTCACAAGGTGAAAGGAGAGCCAAGATCAATATGCAAGGCTGATCCCTATGAAGGGGAGGTCACATCCACCTTCTCCTGAAAACAGTTGACCATTTCTGACACCAGCCATTTCCTCTCTACTTCTCTGATTTAGTGGTCGCACAGAAGTCACTCAGACAGTTCTCATGGTTGCGGGGTTTATTAGAGAGTCCTGATGCACTGGAGGGTAAGTACTAGACTGCAAGATTGCTTTGAACTGCAAGGTTGGACGTTCAAAGTCACCAGCAACTGCTCGAAAATCCCATACAGGGTTGCTGTGAGGCAGAACTGAATCTACAGCACTTAACAACCGTATTAGAGTCAACAGCCCTGCTCAACTGCAAGGACAGGTTTATTCAAGACACACCTGGGCAGGGCTTGCTGACCAGGGTCAGAAGCCTCCTCTGCCCACCCTGCCCCCCACAGGCTGAGGCTTTTATGAGGGTCTTGTCAAGGGGCGGAGCTTAGGAGGGGCTAGCTGTGGTGGAAATGGGCTTTTGTGAGGTCTTGCAAGGAGTGGAATTGAGAAGGGGCTAATTCAACCTGTATGCTGAGCAAATAATCGGAGAATCTGGGTTACATGAAGAAAAACGTGGCATCAGGATTGGAGGAAACAGCCTGCCATATGCAGATGATACAACCTTGCTTGCTGAAAGTGAAGAGGACTTAAAACATTTACTGATGAAGATCCAAGAGCACAGCCTTCGGTATGGATTACATCTCAATGTCAAGAAAACAGAAATCCTCACTACTGGACCAATGAAACCATTCTTATCAACAGAGAAAAGATTGAAGTTGTCAAGGGCTTCATTCTTCTTGGATCAACTGTCAACACTCATGGAAGCAGCAGTCAAGAAACCAAAGGACGTACTGCATTAGGCAAATCTGCTGCACAAGACCTCTATAAAGTGCTGAAGAGCAAAGATGGCAGCTTGAGGACTAAGGTGCGCCTGACTCAAGCCATGGTATTTTCAGTAACCTCATATGGATGTGAAGGCTGGACAATGAATAAGGAAGACCGTAGAAGAATTGATGCTTTTGAGTTATGGTGTTGGAGGAGAATATTGAAAGTGCCATGGGCTGCCAAAAGAACCAACAGATCTGTGTTGGAAGAAGTGCAGCCAGAGTGCTCCTTGGAGGCCAGGATGGCCAAACTTCGTCTCTCATACTTCGGACATATTGTCAGGAGGGACTAGTCCCTGGAGAAGGATATCATGCTTGGTATGGTGGAGGGTCAGAGAAAAAGAGGAAGACCCCCAGCGAGAAGGATTGGCAAAGTGGCAGCATCAATGGGCTCAAGCACGGCAACAGTAGTGAGGTTGGCCCAGGACTGGCAGTGTTTCGTTCTGTTGAGTCCGTACTGATTGGATAATGTCTAACAACAGCAACTGACAGAAAAGGGAAATTGCAACTTAATGACCTTTTGCTTCATTTCAGTATGGCGTTCTTGATGTCATCCCACAAGTCTTCTGGGCTTCACTCATTAGTGTCTAATTTATCAAATCTGTTCTTGAGATGATCTCTAAATTCAGGTAGGATATGTTCAAGGTCCTGTTTTGGCTCTTGTGGATTTGTTTTAATTTTCTTCAGTTTCAGTCTGAACCTGCATATGAACAATTGATGGTCTGTTCCTCAGTCTGTCCCTGGCCTTGTTTTGACTGCTGGTATGGAGTTTTTCTACTGTCTCTTTCCACAGATGGAGTCAATTTGATTTCTCTATTCCATCTGGTTATGTGTATTGTCATATGTGTATGATTTTCACGTGTATTGTCAGCTTTTATGCTTTTTTAAAAAAGTATTTGCAATGAAGAAGTCATAGGTTTTGCAAAATTCTACCGTGCAAGCCTCAGCATCATTTCTACTACCAAAGCCATATTTTCCAAAGACTCTTTGTTTTCAGCCTTCATATTACAGTCAACCTTGCGGTTCAAACTGGCTCTGTAGGCTAGTGCTTATTGTGTGGTATCACACCAGGACTCCTTTAAGCCATGTTGTTGTTAAGTGCCGTCGAGTCGGTTCCGACCCATAGCGACCCTGTACAGGGTTTCCAAGGGTGTAAATCCTTACGGGAGTAGAAAGCCTCATCTTTCTCCCGCGGAGCGTCTGGTAGTTTCGAACCGCTGACCTTAAGGTTCGCAGCCTGATTCGTAACCACTACGCTACCAGAGCTCCTTGGCCGTAAGACAGCATTATTACTGTTTTGTACTTTAATACTTGATTCGCCTCAAAACCCACCACTTTGTTCTTCATTCTTCTCCTGTTACACTGGGTTTGTTTTCCTTCTTTCTGAAAATACACCCTTTGCATTTCCTTAGTGAGTGTCTGCTGATAAATCCCTGATCTTCTTGTTTGCCTCAAGATGTTTTCA
>NW_006408543.1:427511-444955 GCF_000296735.1 Chrysochloris asiatica | reverse complement strand
CCCACATGTTAAAGGTTTCCCTGCTTATTGGCTTCCAGTTTGACTGTTGAGTAACCAGCTGTCAGGCAGACATGATTTTTGAAGGGGTCTGTCGTTTCTTGGGTGCTCTGGCTTTGTGGATTAGTGATTTCTGCTCTTATTTCTTCAGTCATTGCCTCTGGCCTGTTCTTTCTCTCCTTACCTCTCGGACCCCTTCCCACTGGGCCCTCTGCATCTGCTGATGGGGAGCTGAGGTTGGGTGGAGAGTGGTGGCTGGGACAGGCTCTACATGTCTTGGTATTGTTAGGTGCTGTCAAGTCCGTTTGGACTCAGTGTCCAGCAGAACAAAACATCACCTGGTCTTGCATCATCCTCAAAATGCCTGTTTTGTTTGAACCCATCTCGTTGGGGGTCTTTCTTTTCTTCACCAACCTTCTACTATACCATGGAATCCTGGTGTGCCGCTGTAGAAGAAACCCTGGACTGCTCACCCCAAGGTCGGACGATCAGCTCCACCAACCGCTCTTTGTAAGTAAACCCTATACAGGGTCTCTGTGAGCCGGGACCAACTGAGTACCTCTTAGCAACAACTCACATTTACTAAGCATGATCGCGTTCTCCAAGGACTGGACTCTCCTGATAACATTCCCAAAGTATGTGAATGAAGTCTTACCAATCTGGCTGTGCTTCTTCCAAGACACATTTGTTTGTTCTTCCGGTAGTCTATGACATATTCGTAGGTGTCGGTTTTTCACCAACACCATAATTCACAGCCATCAATTCTTCTCTGGTCTTCTTCCTTGTTTAGCTTTCACACGCATATGAAGTCATGGAAAATGCCATGACATGAGTCAGGTGCACCTTTGTCCTCAAAGCGACATCTTTGCTCTTTAACACTTTAAAGAGATTTTTTGCAGCAGATTTGACCAGTGCAATGTTTAATTTCTTGACTGATGCTTCCAAGAGTGTTAATTGTAGATCCGAGTAAATTGAAGCCCTTGACAATTTCAGTCTTTTCTTCAGTTTTTCATGGTGTTTATTGGTCCAGCTGTGAGAATTATGGTATAATGCATTGAGGTAGAATCTATACTGAAGGCTCTATTCTTTGAGCTTTAACAATAGTAGCTGGTTCTCAGACCTCTTCTTGCTTCTGTCTTTATGTTAGCTCAGTCCCTCTAGGACACATCCGCCTGCATCCTGCTCGCCTGCCCCCCACTCTGGGTTAGACATGTGTGTGCCAGCTCGGTGTTGTCTCCTACCCACCTAGACTTCTTTTCAGAGAGCTTCTTGGCGAACATCCCTGGAGCTGGGCAGACACAGCCTGCGGAGGACAGCAGGGTTCGTCTTAGTTACGGGAGGTCACTGAGTTATTTTCAGCCAGTGTCGGCCGAGTGATGGGCTGCGTCAGGGTAAACTTAGCTGGGTGGAGGTTGGGTACAGTATGTGCTGGGCAGGTGGGATCACGTGGTTGGAGAGTAGGCTCAGGAGGTGGTCTTCCAGTGGACAAAGAGGTGAGGGTATGCTGAGGGAGAGGTTGGGGTTGGTGGTGCCCCTGCGCCCTGGTACATGGGTGCTGAGAGCTGCTATCCACACTCTGTGGAGCTGAGCATCTCTCGGGGCCTCCCTGGATTTCCTGGCCTGTAGGAGCATGCTATCATGACCTCGGGCCATCCACTTAGATCCAGGAGCAGAGGGGTCCCTGAGGTGTGGGCCAGCATGCCTTGGTCTACCTGGCCACTCTCCTCCCATGTGATCTGGGCTTCCAAACAACCCTCCCCGCCATCATCTTGAGGAACAGGATGTGTGCGAGCGGGAGGAACATGGGGCCATGGCTCCACCTTGATGGAGGGTGCTCAGTTCAGATGGAACGGAGCGGTGGGTGGGGAAAGTGTCCACCCTGTGACTCCGTCCTGCTCCCCACCCTGTTGTAAGCTGAGTCCCTTCACCCCCGTGGGTGGCCATCCTGTGTAGGCTCTGGCTGTGGAATGGGGGGCAGGCAGGCTCAGTGGGTCTTCTGTGTGTCTGTGGCCCGTCTGCTGTCTGTCAGACTGCCCCCATCATGCACTGGGCAGGATCAGCGTTGTGGCCCAGTGGTTGGGGTGCCTGCAGTACCCCTGTCTAAGTTGAGCCTCAGTCTATGTGACCGGGTCATTTGCCTCACAGAAGCCCTTTAGACTTACCTGTTTCAGATGCAAATCATTTGGAAGGTATTTTCCATGGATGTTTGCCTCCCGGGGCCTGATGGGGTGCTGGAACTCACATGCCAACTTCCATTCATCCTTAGAAAGCTAAATGGGGAATGGTAGGGTGCCCACCCCAGTACAGCCCCCTCCCTGCTGCTTGCTGTGGCCTTGGCTGGGTGGGGTGATCCCCTGGGAAGCTGCACCTGATGTGTCAGGAGGTAGCACGTGTCTCCTCTGGTCCCTGCAGCCTGCATCTGTCCACCTTCTGACCACCACCCTCTGTCCAGCTGGGAGATGCATTCCTCCTACCGTTATGACCGCCACAGAATCTACAGGATTCCTGTCCACATTTCCTCACCAGAGCCTTGAGATCCGGCCCTCATTTTGTGCACAGAGCAGCTTGTGTGTCTGGCGAGGGCTCATCTCCCCTTTAGCCTTCTTGTCTGACCAGGGAGCAGTCTCCTGGGTTCACCCAAATGCCCGGCCAGCCGAGGATTCAGGCTGAAGGAGGGGAGGGGAGCGGCTGTGGTATGAAGTAGGACCCTCTTACTATGAACTGCAGGGGGGACAGAGGGCAGGGAGATAGACACAGACCCTGGAAGTGGGGAGGAGGAGGTGCAGGATCAGGGAGGGAGGTGAGGACAGGAGCCATGAGGGCCCTGAACATGGCTGACCGACTCCTTCCCACCAGGCGTGCCTGGCGGGCTGCCGGCTCCTGGATGCCTTTCTAGGGTGACATGCTCCAGACTGTGGGGGCCAGTGGACCCAGCTTGGAGGTAGCTCCGAAAGTCATCTTTATGGAGAAGTCTCCAGCCTTGGAGGTAGTGGCTCGTGGGCTAACAGGAGCTGTACGGGATGAGAGTGCAGGGTACAAAGCTTTAGATAACAGCCCAGTGTCCACAGTGTCCATAGGTATGGGGGCCAACACCTGTCCAGCACTGGCTTCTCTGCTCTCATGGCCCTCTGCTGTATGGACCAAGAGAAGGCAGTGCTGACCTGGGACACCTCTCGCCCTGGCCAGGGAGCAGGGCACTTTGGCTGTGAGGGTGGACAGGAAGGCGGGTGGCTTGGCATGTGGCACTGCATCCCAGGGTAGCCTTGCCCACAGGGTACACCACCCAGCACAGGGCGGGGGGCAGGGGTCTGTCACAGTGTAGGACACATGCCCAGTGTGAGGACAGGGGGCTGTCATCATGAGGGATACACTGACTAGCATGGAGTGGGGCCAGGGGCAGTCACTGAGTTCTCGGGAAAAGCACAGCCATTGAAGCTCATGTTGACTTAGACAGCAGTGTGGGATCCTGGGGTGGTGCTCTAGGGTAAGCACTGGACTGCTAATCCCAAGGTAGGTGGTTTCAGTCCACCAGCGGATGGATCCTCAGAAACCCTATACAGGGTTGCTGTGAGTCAGAACTGACTTCATGACACTTACAACAAAGACAAGGTTTCTAGAAAGAAATGACTCACCCTGTTGTGGATGTGGTGAGTCCCACGTGATCGGCAGGTCAGGAGGCAGGCTGCCAAGGCCTCCCAGGATCCAGTCCCAAGAGGTGGAGGTCGGAGGGCCCAGGCCCAGCCAAGAACCAGCAATGCCTAGTGCACTGGGAGCAGGCCACGGCCTCACGGGACTTCCTTTCAGCTGAATGGCTGCTCATAGACCTAATCATGGGGGTGCGGGGAAGGGGTTGTTGTTGCAAAGTGTCCTGGAGTCGATTCTGACTCAGCCACTCTGTGAGCGGGTGACGGATTGGAACCACCGACTTTTCAGCCCCACCAGGACTCCCTTTAGGGGGATGGTTACATTAGATTTGTTCTCATCATGGGGACTCCTGTGTCCTTATTGCCAAAACCCTTGAAAATTGGGCCCAGTGAAGTTGCAGCAAAATTTAACTATCACAGGCCTGTGACCATGTGGCCCGCGTGGGGCTGGGGATAGGCCTCAGGTGTCATTGGCCCTGGGCCCTTGAGCGTGTACTGGGACAGGTGTTGCTCCCTCACACACAACCACAGAGGACGTGTTGGGTGTGCGCTGCCGGTGCCCAGCACCTGCTGAGAGAATTCAGTAGCGATTCACTTACACAGTTTGTGTTCAGAGTAAAAAGAAAAATTTGTTTGATGAAACTTGTTTAAAAAGCAAAGCTGCTGCTGACCTGTGTGTCTTCTGTGTCTGCCCACTTCTCACACGTGGTGTGTGGGTGCCACAGCTGGGAGCCATGGTCACTCAGGATGTGTGCTTGACCCCTCGGGTTGTGAGGTGGCTGTTTCCTTCTCTTGTCCCATGGAGACTGCTCCAGCTCTGCAGACAGGGGAAGGGACCAGAGCAGGGGCTCTCCTGGGCTAACCTGTGCCCACCGCCCATGGTGCACAGAGCAGAGCAAGGGCATGCTGGGCTGAGTGATGTTGGGCACACAGGCCCTCACGGCCACGTTGGAGCAGTCTCATTGGTCTCTGAGGGGAGGGGCCCTGAACCACCTGATCCCCAGACTCTCCCAGGCAGTACCTACCTGTCCCTCACCCCCACCCCCACACCAGACACACGCTCACCCTAGGGGGAGCCGGGAAGGGTGCTGTGACGATCGTGGGCACCTTACCAGCTCATTCAGGGCTGAGCTCTATTCCCCACCCACATTGGTGGCCGCCCACCAGTGCTGACCATCTCCCTCTGTAGATGGAAGGACCATTTGTGGGTGTGGTGTTCTCAGCAGGGACCTGGACTGGTCTCCCCACTTTTATTGGGCATCTGTCCATGCTCAGCTGGGACCATCTCCCCTCTGATGCCAGCCACTATCTGTTCTTCCAGAGTTCAGGGTCCCTCCCTAACTGCCCCTGACCACCCCTGCTCGTTCCCTCTGACCATCTCCTCACCCATCCCCCTGACTGCCCCTCATCATTCTCTGATCACCCCTCTTGCTCTCTGGCCCCCTGACCACCCCCTTGGTCTCTGGCCCCCTGACCATCCCCTGACTACCCACTGACCTATCCCCTGACCGTCCTGAGCAAACAGAATGCCATCCTGTCATAAGACTCTGCCGGTTGGGCTGGCGGCTGCCCAGGGCTGCGGAGACAGGCTGAGGTATAGACTGTGTTACTGCAAAGTCTGCAGGTCACCATACCCGGCCAGGTCCCGCTGCTGTGCTCGCTCACTAAGTCCAGCTCCTGAGCCTTGAGTCCATGGTTCTGAGCACTTGGGGTAGTGATGCAGGGCTGTGGTCCCTGCCCTGGACATGACATCTGCCCGTTACCTGACACAGCCCAGCCCAGATGGTCAGCCAGCCTGGGAGCCCGAGTTGGTGCCCATGTGGACACTGAAGCGTGGTGCTCCTCTCGGCCTGGTGATAAAGGCAGGGCGCCCACTCCTCAGTCTAGGGTGGACCGAGCTGCAGGCAGGGTGGGTAGGTGGGAGAGCCACGGGCAGGGAAACTGCAGGCTGGAGGTGGTGGCTGGGGTCTGCCAGGGGACCAGGGGGCAGGCAGGGTAGGCAAGGCCTCAGCCTGGAGATGGACGTGCCAGCAAAGTGTGCCACTGACTGAGGGCTGCTGGGATACACTGGCCCCACCAGCTTCCCACAGCGCCTGAGCTGTCAGGAGCCAATTCGGTGAACCTCTGTCTTCATTTTCATGCTGACTGAATGTGGGGCTCATTAAACTTAAATCTGGGTTGGGCTTAGCTCTCCTCTGAGTGTGGTCCCGGGTCTGTGCAGTGAACCAGGAGCCTGCGCGTTGCCAGGCTGGTGACTTTGATCCTCACAGCACCTTCACTTCAGCACCATCCCCGCCTCTCACACTGCCATGCTTACCTCAGTCAGTACCGCCTTCTCCTTCATGCAGCATCGTCCTCACCTCCTACCTCCTACCCCCCCACCTCCACCTTCCTCACTTCCCAACACCCTTACCTCTCACGGTCATCACTGGGGGGATCGCAGGCACATGAGCCAGCGCCCCCAGGACCCCAGCCCCACATTGGTGAGGAACCTGCGCACATGGTGGAACTTTTCAGAGTGCATGAGTCCCAAGGCAGAGAGGAGATTGGCTGTGTGGCCTTCTGCTGACTTGGGAGCAAGTAGGGGTGAGTAACACCCCCAGTTGTTGGTGCCTGGGCTGCCCATGTGGGGTCTGAGGAGTAGCCTAGTTGGAGATCCACAGCCTCTCCCCAGCCCCGGGCCCGAGCCCTAGCAGCTCCCTAAGACTAGAACTCACTAGGGATCCGAGACTGCCAATCTTTTTAAAACAACACTTTACCTGGTGAATCAGGTTAAGGTGTATAGAGCAGATCATGAGTTTTACATTCAGCATTTCTTACACATTTTGTTTTGTGTTCCTGCATTCGTGTGTCTTTGTGGGCACAGGGTGCCTCACCTTCCTCCCGAGGAGTGGCTGGTGGATTGACACCCTGACCTTGTGGTCAGCAGTCCACTGCACCATCAAGACTCCCTCTGGGCCAGAGAGGGAAAGTAACATGGGGTGGGGGCTACTGGCGCCGGTTCCAGAAAGCTTGTGCTCCAAAGGCAAGACCCTGGACAACCTGTCCATGCCCCTGGCCGGAAGGGCGTCATCTTCAAGGTGCTCAGCAGAGCCAGCTCAGCCTGCAGCCAGAGTGCCAGACGGAGAAGAGACAAAGTTAGGAGATGGGCCACTCCATGAGCTGCCATCAGAGGGCAGGAGCAAGGACTGCATTTAGGGCCACCGGATGGACAACAAGAGACAGCAGACTGGGCAGGTCAAGACAAGTGGAGGGCCCAGTACCTGAATTGGCTTTAGGTCACGTGCACCGGAGACCCCCCCCGCCCCCCCCCATACACACACAGTGAATGAGGACCGGTGGGGGCTAGGGAACTGCACTGGTGTGTGGTCCTTTAGGAGAACACTGCTGGTCCAGAGCAGTAAGGCCCCAAACATGGCTGCCAGTCCAGCGCAGGGAACCCTGGGGACATGTCTGAGGTCAAGGGCTCCACTGAAAACTGACAGTACAGGCAGATGTCCCAGCCAAGGTGGACAGGCTGGTTGCATGAACAGGGCAGGGCTGGGCAGCACAGAAGGGTGCATCTCAGGGTAGGATCAAGTGCACACTGGGCCAAGACGACCTTGAACCCCAGGCTTGGTGGAGGCTGGAGTTCAGTTCTCCTGATTCTGGGGGCCCTGAGTTACCTGCAGCCCAGCTCCTGTAGTCCCATGGTTGGGGGGCAGCCGAGGGCGCCTGGTGCCCATCTGTCCTGGTTGGAGGTGGCCGCTAAGGTGCTTAGGGGGAGATGGACTCCCGCCAGTCAGTGGAGGAAATGCAGGTGTGTTTATGTGAAAACATGTACGGAGCCAGGCTCTTCTCTTTCAGAGCCGGGGCCGGGGGACAGATGCTCCCCCCTCTGCTTTTCTGGAGTCCCTCTGACACCGTTCTTACCTCCGGAGGCCTCAGGCACAGGGTCTTGTAGAGGGGGTGACACAGCTGCCTTCCTGTCCAGGAGCATGGAGTCTGTCCACCCCGGACCATGGCCCCTCCTGACCCAGCAGAGTGGACGCAGTGGGTGGCCAATGACCTGCTGGAGACCCTCAGCACTGTCCTGTGTCATGGGACCCCCCCCCCACACACACACACACAGCTCTCTGGTCAGGTAGGGCACAACTTGAAGCTCAGTGGACCCGAGGGGGAGATGGGGAGAGAGGCCTGGGAAGCAGTGGGGCTAGGAGAGCCTGCCTGCTGGACCCTGGAGTCAGAGGTGACACAGTAGGCAAGGCAGGTGTGGAACCCAGGGATGACCAAGCCCCCAACCCCTGTTAGCCACTTGTCCCGGAATCTCACTCCTCTGTTCAGACCGTGACCCCTCATAATGGCCTCCCAGCCCATGGCCCTGCTGACCCCAGCCTCTCACACTGGCCTCCTGTGGGCACTGCTCACTCTTGGGGACACTTGATGTGCAGCGCAGTCTCCACACGGAGGACCCAGACTTGGGCAAGCATCTCCTCGTAGTCCATAAGATGATCTCCGCCTTTGCCACCAAGGCTGCCGTTGGATCGAGTGCTGCAGAGACAGAAAGGGGGCTGTGTTGTGTCCACCTTTAATAACCTGCTTTGAAAGACCCCATCATCCGGCATCAACACCCAGACGAGGTCACAGCAGAGTCACCAAACAAAGGGACCCACAGATGTCTCTGAGAGCCAGTCGGCTAGTGGGCCTGAGGTTAGACGGCCGCCGTGGGGGCACAGTGCGCACATGCTCACTCACTCTACAGGAGACCCTGTCCTGGTAGTGATGTCAGTGTTAGAGACCCAATGGGCCGATTCTGTTGGTACCTGGGTCACACTTGTTTGGGCAGCACAAACCTGAAGAAGACACTTGTTGCTTCCTTTTGTGGGGTCGCTGCAGTCGCGGAGCTATCACCAGGAAGGCCTCGGGCACACTTTGCGAGTACAAGGTCACGGGGCGCTGCCTACCACCCCTTTACCTGATGTGTCTCTTCGCTCCTAACCACATCATTGCCGAGTCCCGCTTTTGGTACTCTATGTCACAGCTGAAGAAAATGAAGAAGTTTTCCGGGAAGATAGTGTACCGTGGACAGGTGTTCCAGAAGGCCCCACTGCAGGTGAAGAACTTCAGCATTTGGCTACGCCACGACTCCCAAAAGTGGGACTCACAACATGTCCCAGGAGTACCAGGACCTGACCACTGCTGGTGCGCTCACCCAGTGCTACTGAGACATGGGCGCTCGGCACCGCGCCTGCGCCCATTGTATTCTATCCAGATCATGAAAGTGAAGGAGATTGCGGCCTGCGGTCAAGCAGTTCCACGACTCCAAGATCAAGTTCCCACTGCTCCACCGGGTCCTGCATCGCCAGTACAAGCCTCACTTCACTGCCAAACGGCCCAACACCTTCTAGGCACAGCCCCTGCCCCCGCCTCTGGTGTGTCCAATAAACGCCTCATGGGGGAAAAAAAAAAAAAGGCTGTAGTTAAGTGCCATTGAGCTGGTTCCGACTCAGCGACCCCCACATAGGCTTGCTGAGGAGTGGTTGGTCAATTTGAACCGCCCACCCTGTGGTTCACACCAAACTTGTGGTCCGGTGTTTTCTCCCACAGTGCCAGGACTCAGAGGAGCCGTGGTGGTGCTGAGGGTGAAGCATCGGGCTGCTAATTACAAGGTCAGCAGTTCAGCCCAG
The DNA here is from genome assembly GCF_000296735.1 of Chrysochloris asiatica. Classification (NCBI taxonomy): domain Eukaryota; kingdom Metazoa; phylum Chordata; class Mammalia; order Afrosoricida; family Chrysochloridae; genus Chrysochloris; species Chrysochloris asiatica. Next base: position 435,648 of record NW_006408543.1, on the reverse strand, counting down.
TAGCCACTCTGGGTCCAGTCATGGGCACCTAAGGGGACAGTTGGATTCTGCCCTGTAGGGTTGGCATGACTTGGAGTGGACTCAGCGTCAGTTTGCTTTGGTAAGTTAGGTGGACCAAGGGAAGAGAAACAAGCCAGGGGAGATGCAGATGGGAGGGTGTGCTGGTGCCCCTGGGGGAGGCAGACAACCGTAGGAAGATGAAGAGCCCCACGGAATAAAAATCCCAAGTTGCATCACGTTTAGGGTTAGATTTGGAGTTCTGAGATTTCTCCTTTCAGTTATTAGAAAACAAAGATTTATTATCTGATCATTGAGGCATCCGACTCAAGTTAGTTGGTGGTGGTGTTATAGGTCCGTCAGTTTGATTCCAAATCACAACAACCGCACACACAACAGAACGAAACCCTGCCCCCCGGCCTGCGCTGGCCTCACACTTGTTAGGGTTGAGCCCGCTGCTCTCAGTCTCTTGTTTACTGACCCTCCATGTGACCAAGCACGATGCCTTCTCCAGGGACTGGTCCCTCCTGATGCTATGTCCACAGTGTGAGAGATGAAGTCTCTTCATCCCGGCTTCTAAAGACCATTCTGGCTGTACTTCTTCCAGCACAGATTTGTTTGGTCTTCTGACAGTCTGGTACTTTCAGTATTCTCCTTCAACACCATAACTCAAATGCATCAACTCTTCCTTATGCATTGTTCAATTTTCACATGCATATGAGGCGATTGAAAACACCATGGCTTGGGTCAGGTGCACCTTAGTCCTCCAACTGAAATCTTTGCTTTTGCACACTTTAAAGAGGTCTTTGCAGCGGATTTGCCTAATGCAATCTGTTATTTGATTTCTTGACTGCTGCTTGCATAAGTGTGGATCCAAGCAAATGAAGTTTTTGACAGCTTTGGTCTTTTTGTCATTTAACATGATGTTGTTTATTTGTTCAGGTGTGAAGATTTTTGTTTATGTTGAGTTGAGGTGCAGCCCATACTAAAGGCTGTAGTCTTTGATCTTCATTAGTAAGTATTTTAAGTCCCCTTTGCTTCTCCAAAACACGGTTATATCATCTGCATATGGCAGATTGTTAATGAGTCTTCCTACAATTCCAATGCCATGTTCTTCATATAATCCAGTTTTTTGGATTATTTGCTCAGCATACAGATTGAATAAGTATGGTGAAAGGCTACAACCTGGCACACACCTTTCCTGATTTTAAACGATTTGGTGTTCCCTTGTTCTGACAACTGCCTCTTGGTCTATGTACAGCTTCCTCATGAGCACAATTAGATGTTCGGGAATACCCATTCTCAACTTTCCAACTGAATTACTTAGCAGTTGCCTTAGTAAAATAGAACAGCTGAAGAGACCAACTATACACTAGACCAGTGGGATCAGTAAAGTCTCCTTTCTACTAAAACAAAGAAACACTCTTCCCCCAAAGGCACCAGGTGGTTTTTATTGAGGAAGGTTTAGCAAATCCTCAGAAAACAAACCCAGTTCTATGAAGTGTGCCAGAGAGTAAGAAGGGTTACCCAGTTTGTAAAGGCAGCACCTAGAGAGGAGTGTAGTGTGGTCTTGAAAGCCTGGTGTGAAAACCCTGACTAGACTCCTAACAGAGGGAACCGTACAAGGTGTAAAAGGGCAGAAGTACTTTCTAAGACCCGGCTTTACCTCTGGGATAGGTAGGGGATTTGCAAATGCTCAAGGCAGAGGTTCTTTTGTTTTGACTTTAATAAACAAATGTATTCCCTTACAGTTTTGGAGACCAGACGTCTGAACTCAGAGCACCAGCTCTAGGAGCAGGCTGGCTCCCTTGGCTCGGACGAAGGTCCTGGTCTCAACATCTGTGGGACGGCAGATGTTCTTGACTAAGTAGTTTGTTGTTTGGTTTCAAGAAGACTTTGGGATATTTTTGGTTTAAGATTTAAAGATTATCTCTTTAGGAGTTCACCTAGCCTCCAGAAAGAGAGACTGATATTCTGTAGCATCTTCAGTGGCTGGTTTTTAGAAAACACATTGCCAGACTTTTCTACTGAGGTATCTCTGCATAGACTCAAACCTCCAACCTTAGCATCCAAGGATTACCCAGAGATTTCCCGCCAATAGGAGTGGGCATTGGGCCTCCAGTCTGGGAGGCTAGCTTGACCACATCCCCTGGACAGGTTCTGAGTGCTGATGCCCCAGACACTCTGTGCGTAGACATAGTGTTGTGGCAGTTTGGATGTCCACCAGGAGGGGATGGACACCTGAGTGCTCAGCTCCCCACATTATATGTTGGAAGAAAGGGGAAATTTGCAATGGCCTACGCACAGGGCAAGTCATTTGAACTGCAAGGTCAGTGGTTCAAGCTCACCAGCTGCTCCTTGGAAACCCTATACAGGGTCGCTATGGGTCGTAATTGACTCAATGACACTTAACAACAATGCACAGGGCAACATCAGAATGTGATTCAGGAACCAGCACCACTGTGTGTTGTATATGCACCCATGTAAAACACAACATGCCTGTAATGTAGGGCTCAGTGGATACACGTGGCCGGAGGAGAGGTATCTGGGGAGACATTGACAACCTTGTATATCAGTACAGTGGCTCTGCCACATGGCTCCCCACGTCTGGGCCCGAGCTGGCTGCTTAGAGCTTGCCCTGTATGAAGGGAGGGACAGAGCAAGGGGAGTGTGCCCATTCGTATAGAGGGCCAGGAAGTGATGGTCAGCACTGCTGCCCACAGTCCAGGAGCCAGAGGTCGCCTGCTGGAGACAGGACTTGGGGGGCCACCATCAACATGATGTCACTGTTAGGGGTGCTTGGGGGTGTGGAGTGTGAGGACCCTGATACAGTCCTGGCTCCTCTAGGAGGAAAGGACAGAGGGTACCCCAGGAGTCCAAGTGACCAGTGGAAACAGGAAACGGGGAGAAGGGTGAGTGAGTGGGTTACATGGTGTGAATTGGGATCAATGAGACCAAACAGAAAGCGTATGAATTGTTGAGTGGAAAACGTATGTGCTCTGTATGCCTTCACCTAATTCTCAGTAAAACGGTCATCAGTGACTGCTGCCTTCTGCACTTGTAGAAGGGTGGGCTGTGGACCTTCCCCGGAGCCCGGCTTGTTCCTCTTGCTTGTTGGAAACCTTATCCCTTCTCTGACTTATTGCTATAAATCTCCCTCTCAGCCCAGCTTTAGCCGCATCTCGCAGGGTCTGGCACGTTGCCGTGGTGATGGCTGATCTACCTCATCCCTGTATTAGTGTCACTGAGCTGTATGCTGAAATGGCAGACGTGTTCTCGATCTGTTGTATTGCCAGTTGCAGTCCATGCACGGTGTTTTTTCATTTCTGGCGTGAATTTGAAGCATGTTGTCTGATTCCCCCACCGATGGACCTTTCTGCTGTTGGCCGTGGGTTGGACTCAGTGGTTGTCAGAGAACGTGCCTTCTTCCTTGTCTCCTCGTCTCTGGTTTGTTTTATGGTGAGGGTGTGGTGAATATTAAGGCTCCTTGAAGCCTGTCCCCTTCTCTGCTGTTTCCCTTGTCCTTCACTTGCTCAGTGGACCCGGTGGGTGGAGCCGACTGTCCCAGGACTCGGGGTGGCTGTGCCAGGAGCAGACGGCTCGCAGAGACATTGCCGCCACAGGGCTCTGGGAGGGGACATTGGGGGGACAGGGCTGGGAGGGACTGTCAGCACTATGACAGGCTCTCCCATGGGGGAAGGGAAATAGGGGTAAGCCGGCACTCCGTCTCTGAGAGCATTTCTGTAGACACCAACTCCCAGTCTCTTCTGCTCCCCCCAGACTCCTGCCTCTCAGACTTCCCAAATCTGCCCATCCTTCCATCCCCACATCTTCCTGTTCACAGCCTATGCTCAGCCACTTCCAGATTGGGGGGCACCCTGCCCTGAGACCTTTAGGAGGGTCACCTGACAAACAGGCTGCTAGCTTTCAGCCGGCCGGGGATGGTTGGCAAGGCCCAGTTGGCAGCACAGTGAGGGACTCTCACAGGGCACTGAGGACGAGGGTGAGGCCCCATCACTGTGAGTTTGTGTCCCCTGCAGGTTGTGCAGCCTGACCCTGAAGAAGTTGCTGGTTTTCAAGGAGCTGGAGAAGGAGCTCATCTCTGTGGTGATTGCTGTCAAGATGCAGGTAACGGGCTTATGGGCACCCTGGCGGCCACGAGCCCTGACCTCCGAGAGCTGCCCAGTGGGACCACAACTACCCCCAGGCTCCAGTGTTGCCTCATGGGGGGGCTGCTGTGTCCCTGCATGATATCCACTGCATTTCCATGGACAGGAGGTCCACTCAGACCCCAGTGCAGGTGTGTGTCCCCGTCAGCACACCTGCTCGGCTGTGACCTCTTGTCATGCATTTATATGTGTTAGTTCTGCCTCCTGATCATGCCCCCCGTTTATATGTGTTAGCTCTGACACCTGTTCATGCCCCCCGTTTTGAGCTTCAAGGCCAGCCTTCCCTGCCCCTTTAACCCATACCGGTCATGCAGTGTCCCCACATCTTCTCGGACTGGGGTCTGTACTGGAGAATGCAGGGCCCAGGGCCTCGTCCTCCTCCTCAGGGAGCAACACTGGTTACCATGAAATAAAGATCTGGAGAAATCTTTGTGTAGGAGCCAGAGTGACACACAGGAGGCTCTGAGACACTGAGGGGTCCTAGGACTTGGCTGGGTCTGACAGTCATTACTGACCCAGCACTGCAGGACCGTCAACTCCAGCCAGTGGTTGTCCCTCAGAGAGGACATGGTGTGTGTACGGCCCACACTCTGCCTCTCAATTTCCCACTGCTCTCCCTGTCAGCCAGGGCCCACCACAGCCCCTGCCCTCACCTGTCATGTTTTCTCCCTCACCCCCACACGTGTGACTTGGTCGTCCTGTGGGGGCTTGCATGTTGCTGTGATGCTGGAAACTATGTCCCCAGTGTAAATACCCACGGGGTCACTCATAGTGAACAAGTTTCAGTGGAGCTGACACGCTAGGAAGAAGGACCACTTCTGAACGGTTGTTGAGTCCACCAGGTTATTTCTGGCTCATAGCAACCCTGGATAGGGTTTCCGAGGCTGTAAACCTTTGCGGGAGCAGAAAGCCTCATCTTTCTCCTGCTGAGCAGCTGGTGGACTTGAACCACGAACTTTGTGGTTTGCAGTCCAGTGCTTATCTTATGGAGCCACTGAAAACCTTATGCATAGTACCAGAACAGTGTCTGATCTAGTGCCAAAAGGTAGATGAGCCCCTCAGATTTGAAAGCGTTCAAAATACAACTGAGGAAAAACTGCCTCCTCAAAGGAGAGTTGACCATAATGGCGTAGATGGAGCAGAGCTTTTAGGTCCTTCATTTGCCAATGGAGTGCAACTCAATATGAGAAAAAAAAACAGCTGCAAACATTGATTAATAATGGGAACATGGGATTGCAACGTTTGAATCTAGGAAAATTAGAATTCGTAAAAAATGGAGTGGAAAGCATGAAGGTGGGTATCCTAGCCATTCTTGAGCTGAAATGCACTGGTGTTGGCCATTCTGAATCAAACAGCCGATGGTTTCCTATGTCAGGAACAATGAATTCAAGAGGAATGGCATCCCATCCCATTCATTGTCAAAAAGAACATTTCTAGATCTGTTTTGAAGTACAGTGCCGTCCGTGATAGAATCATATACATAGCCCTGGTGTGGCACTATAGGGTAAGCACCTGACACAAAGTCGGTTTGAACCACAAGATCAGTGCTTCAAATTCACCAGCTGGTCCTCGGAAACCCTGTATACAGGGTCACTAAGAGTCAGAACCGACTCTGTGGCACTTGTCAACAACAACAATGGAGACCAGTTAATACCACAATTGTTTAGATTGACTCAGTCACCACTAAAGTCAATGATGAAGAAATTCAGTTTCTACTAACTTAAGTTTGAATCCTTGGTGTGGTGCGGTGGGTTAATGCGCTGGACTGCAAAGCCACTTTGAACCACAAGATCTGCGGTTCTAGCTCACCAGCAGCTCCTTGGAAACCCTATACAGGATCTGCTATGGGTTCGAACCGATTTGAAGGCACTTAATAACAATAAGAAGTCTGAAATTGATCAAACATTCAATCAAGATGCATTGATAATTACTGGTGATTGGAATGTGAACGTTAGAAACAAAGAACAAAGACCAGTAGCTGGAAAATACAGCCTTGGTGATAGAAATGATACCTTTTTACAACAATTTAAATGACAACTATACTCGTGGACCTCACCAGGTGGAGCACACAGGAGTCAAATTGACTACATCTGTGGAAAGAGTCAATGGAAAGGCTCAAGGGTGGTGATGATTGTGTACCATAGAGTTGATTCCAACTCATAGCAACCCTGTAGGGTTTCCAAGGAGGTAAATCTTTATAGGAGCAGAAAGCCTCGTCTTTCTTCCATGGAGCAGCTGGTGGATTCGAACTGCTGACCTTGTAGATAGCAGCCCAATGCGTCACAAACTATTCCATCAGGACTCTTTGGAAAAGCTCGATATCAGCCAAAACAAGGCCAGGGGCCAAGAGTGGAATAGATGATCAATTGTTTGTATGCAAGTTTAGGTTGGAGCTGAAAATAAAACCAAGTCTACAAGAGCCAAAATATGCCCTTAAGAATATCCCACCTGAACTTAGAGACCATCTCAGGAACAAATTTTTTTTCTCTCTCTTTTTTTTTAGGTGTTTATTTTGGGGATTGAGTGAAAGTTTACAGGGCAGATCATCAGTTTTACATTCAACAAATCATACACCTTGTATCATTACAATGATTATAATCCCCTCCATGTACCATCAGTGAACAGTATTTCTCTCTATTCATTCTAGCGTTTTTTAATAAAAAAACAAAATACTCAGGCATATATAATTTATACCTCTACAGGGCACATTCTGCAAGTTGGCCTCCTCTCCTGGCCACCAGCTCTTAGTCCCCACAGCTGTTTCTTCTCATATTGAGTTGCACTCCATTGACAAATGAAGGTCCTGAAAGCTCTGCTCCATCTACGCCATTATGGTCAACTCTCCTTCGAGGAGGCAGTGCTTCCCATGAATCTAGAGTCCTCAGTCGCTAGCCCCTCCATGACCCCATGTCTGCCGCCGTCTCAGGTGTTGCTGCTTCTCTGGATAACGTCCCACATTCTGCTTGTTCTCTTCTCCCTTGATGGTCCTCGGGACCTCTGTTTCTGGACTATAAGATGAACCACTCCCCTGTTTTTATTACACAACTTCTATCTTTACAATTGTGACAGTCACAGTTAGTCATGATAACAATTATTCAATATTGAATCATACGAATCTTATCCCCATCTCTTTTCACTAGACCCATCTAGACAAGATGAAAACTATTCAGTGGGGACTCTTCTTCGCACACTCTTAAACTCCCTCTTGAAACCTTGTAAGCCAGTCACTCCGTGCCTTTATCGCCCCCTTATTTTAGGTAGCCAATGTCTAAGCTGCCCATCCCTATCTATCCTGTGTACAGAGGGGATAGCATTGATACTTGATGTGAAGACTCCTTCCCTGTCTGTTGGTATTTAGAGTTACTACCACTCTGAGTATAGGTCAGGTTCATCAGATTGTAGCAATTTACTCCTGTTTCCTTTATTTAAAAAAAAAATTTTTTTTTAATCTTTTCTAGTCAAGTTCTGATTATCGAGCTATTGAGGCTAGGTATTCCAATCAGTTATAGACTGAAGATGGGCTTACAAGTTTTCTCTAATCATGCTTCCCAGCATTCCTTTCTATCCCACTCAAGTGTCTTGTACAGTAGTAGGCAAGGGAAACCAATATTCATAAGACAATCAAGCATCTTAGTATAATTTCCCCTCTTCAGACTATACCTAGTATTGTTCCAAGATTGAGCATGCATCACTATTTACCTCTGTCCCACTTAGGCCATGCAAATCTGTCTCAGTGTTCCCCTGTCTAGCTTGTTCTTTCACCTACTCCCTACTCTCCCTTCTTTATTGCTCTCCGCAACACTCGAACTAAACCCCCCACCCCAATCCCACTGTTGTGGTTACCTACATTCCATTAATCTTCCCTCCATTTATCTCCCTGACCTTCTCACCACCTGGATCTCTGTTCCTCTGTGTTTACCTTCTTTCACATTGTAATTGTTTTGATCATAGACTGACCTCCCAGATCCTCT
>NW_006408543.1:413063-426476 GCF_000296735.1 Chrysochloris asiatica | reverse complement strand
GGAGTGTAGGTCTACTTCCAGCTCATTTGCCTCAGTCACTTAATCTCGTTTCTGGATATGTGCAGATATGGTCATCTGCTTCTGTTTTTTGGGCATATTCAGGAGTTGTCAGTGGCCTTAATACTTATATGGCTGTGTATTTTGGTATTTTTTATGTCTTCAGATTGCCTCCAGGTAGATGTGATCAGGAGATGGGCTTCCCTTATCACTCTTCTTCCTGAGCAATTTCAAGATGCCACTGTTGGTCATTGTGATGTAACTCAGGATTTAATTTTCAACCAGTTTCCTTTTTAGTCTGCCTGTCCCACTCCACAACCCCAATTCAGGCCTTTTTCCTTGTGATAAACAGTTCATTGCCGGCTATGGCTGTTACGCACTTTTGGTTTTGTATTTGGTTTTAAGTGGAAACTGTCACTTTAAATTTCGAGGAGTTCTGTGCACATGCGTAGTAGAACCCTCCGGGGGTAGGGGTGGGGTGTCCACTCACTCAGGCCCCCTTCTAGTCACCAGAATGGAGGTACGCAGACAGCGAGAGACCAATTAACAGATTTTTTAAAAAAAATAATGTCCACACCTTTATCTCTGCGGTTCTGTCAGGCATTGTGGCTGCTCTGATCCTTCCCCCGCTCCATCTCACCCAAGATGGCAGCTCCAGGAGCAGCTGAGTGCCTTGGATTAGAAAGCACTGAATTTCTTGCTTCTGCTACAAATCTCCCTGGCTGTAAGCCTTCCAACATTCTAAATATTCCTTTATATGTGGTTCAGAGTTCTGGGACCATCCCCTGAGCCTGCTTGGTCCTGTATTCTGTGTTATTGTTAACGGAGCTCCTCACTGTACTTCTCCCCAAGCCGCCATCTTCTCAAGAACAAATTTGATGCATTAAACTAGTGACCAAAGACCAGAGGAGTTGTTATATGACATCAAGAATATCAGACATGAGGAAAGTAAAAGGTCATTAAAAAGACAGGCAAGAAAGAAAAGGCCAAAATGGATGTCAGAAGAAACTCTGAAACTTGCTTTTGAACATAGAGAAGCTAAAGCAACCCAAAGAAATAATGACATAAAAGAGCTAAACAGGAGGTTTCAAAGGGCAGCTTGACAAGAAAAAGTCAAATATTTTAATGCAATGTGTAAAAATTTGGAGTTAGAAAACCAAAAGGGAAGAACACACTCAGCTTTTCTCAAGCTATAGGAACTGAAGAAAAAAATCAAGTCTCACCTTGCAGTGGTGGATGGTTTTCTGGGAATGGTCAAGAACCAATGGTGTTGAAAGAAGCCCAGGTTGCAGCGAAAGCAAAGTACCCAACTCCAGGAACTGATGAGATAAATACTGAAATGCTACAACTAACTGATGCTGTGCTGGAGATACTCGGTTAGGCTAAAAATTTGGAACACAACTACCTGGCCAACCAACTGGAAGAAATCCATGTTTGTGCCCATTCCAAACAAAGATGATCCAATATGGACATCATCAATATCTGTAATGTACAGATGACATAATCTTGTTTGCTGGAAATGAAGAGGGCTTAAAGTACCTACTGATGAAGATCAAAGACGCTGGCATCTTAATGTAAAGAAAATGAAAATCTTCACAGCTGGATCACTAAATGTCATCATGATATGAAGCACTCTGGAAAAAGGTACGGTGTGTCCTTAGAAATAGAAGTGGATATAGAAATGCCTATGACCCTGCAATTGCTTTACTTGGTCTACATCCACAAGAAATACAAGCCAGGACATGAGTAGATATTTGCACAGCAATGTTCATTGCAGCACTAGTCACAATAGCAAAAAGATGTACACAGCATAAGTGTCCAGCAATGGAAGAATGGATAAAAAAAACTGTGATACATATACACAATGGAATACTATGCAACCTTGAAGAATAATGATGAATCTGCAAAACATCTCATCACATGGATAAACCTTGAGGGCATTATGCTTAGTGAAATTAGTCAGTCACAAAAGGACAAACATTTCATGATACCATTATTTTTAAAGCTTAATAAAAGATTTCCCTACTAAAAGAAACATTCTCTGATGGTTACCAGGGGTAGGAGGAAGGGGAGAGTAATTCAGAGGTTAGGGGGTGGACACATGTTAGCTTGGGTGATGGGGGGCAGTACACAAGAAGATTGAGGGTGGCAGATGAACAGTGAAGACAAGGAAAGACTTAGGGAGGTATGCGTGGGCTAAATGGGATAGAGGCAAATATGATTGATACACAACCTTGGAACAACTGTTCTGTGATACAGGGATTGAGACATAATCTGAATGGGTAACGGAGAGGGAAAATGTGTAGGTGCTTGACTATCTTAGGGATATTGATTTCCCCTGCCTGGTATTAGAAAATAGACATTTAAGTGGGATCAAAATGAATATTGGGAATTGCAGTTACAGAAAGTTTGTAAGCCCGACTTTAGCCTATAACTGATTGGATTAGCTAAAAGAAGAATTAGAATTGGCCCAGGGAAATAGCCTTCTTGTTAACCCTTTGTGGAGTATGGAGCCTTAGGTGGAATCCTGATCCCTACCCAGAACCTTCTGAGGTGGGACATTCCCACTTGAAAAGACCAACCCAGAATGCTGGGAGAACAGAAGATTTTTAGTGAAAGAAAGATGAACGGGGGAAAAGGCAAACTGTTTGGCTGTTAGAATGTCAAGCAAGCTGTTTCCTTTGAAGGCATCAAGGCAAGAAAAGTCAGCCCATCAGGGAAAACCCTGTCCTAAGACTGAAACTCAGACTCTGGTATACTCACTGTAGACCACCTGGTCTACTTGTGAGAGGAAGTGGGGGAAATGCAGCAATGGAAATATGGACTGAATTTGACCATGAGACTCAACCTTGGGAGGAGAGAAAGAAGAGCTAAGGGAGAACTCATGAGCCATGGGCACTGACCTAGCCACTGGAGTCTGCAGCTCAGAGTAAAGTGGCCAGACGCTCTCAAGTGCAGGGAGGTATGTGTGAATGCCCAGACTCGCAGCTCGTACCCGTTTGCCCTAGCTTGGGTGGACAGCTGACTAGAACTTGACCAGGTGAAGAGAAAGGTGCTTCATACTGTGAGCAAATGTGAATTTGATGGAGTGGACCTTTACTTATGAATGCAGTTGCTCAAAACTCCACCCGAAATGGAAGAATTCGTCATATCAAGGATCAAGCTGCTTTCCTCAGTGCACTGGATTGATGGTTGTTGTTAAGTGCTGTCGAGTTGATTCCGACCCATAGCGATCCTGTATAGGGTTTCCAAGGAGCAGCTGGTGAGCGTGAACCGCCGACCTTGCAGTTCAATTGGCTTTGCACCCACACCAGGACAGGTAATTTAGGCATTGGCTCTCAAAACTCTGGGGCTATAGAGGCATGAAGTGGCTGCTTTGCCAGCTTTCGTGAGTGCTGAGTTTCAGAACCAGTAGGGTAATGTAGAATCCCCACTGACTAGTTTTCCTCTTTTCCAGATGGATCTGGTGAAACGGGATTTAGGGATGATGATGATGGGATTTTATGATTCAATTGTGAGTAACTGTTAGGATTAATTGCTGTTGTCACAAATGTAATTGTAGAAGATGTGTAATTAAAAAGGGGGAATAGTTCATCTTTCATTTCAGGAACAAAGGACCCCAGGACCATCAAGAAGGGAGAGCAGATGAGTGGAGCCTGGGATCCTATCCAGAAAAGCAGGAACAGCAGAGACTGTGGCGGAGGTGATGACATGACGTGACAGAGCAGCTGTGGGCTCTAGGCCCACGGACTGAGAAAGGTGGTGTGCCTACGGGCAGGAGGCTGGCTTGCAAACTGTGCCCTTTGGACATTGAAATGAGTATATATGTTTTGTTTAGGATGTGTCCATCGTGTATTTTTGCTTTGTTGATTTGTGAAAAATAAGATGTAAGTGAAGCCACAGGGAGGAAGCAGGATAGCTGTTGTTGCAGGGAGGGAAGTGTAATCATCGAGATGAAAGAAAATATATGATTGGTTGAAAGTAATGCTGATGATCTTGTCTTAAATAAAAGAAGGAAAGAAAATGTATTGAGGGTCTAGTTCAATTTTAGAAAATCTGCATTTAAACGTATATGTGAACATTATAAAATATTATAGAGATCACTGAGGATTTTGCAAATTTTGCAGCAGGTTACATATGTATGCCATACATATTTATTTCAATAGAGTTAAAAAAACTAACAAATTTATATATTTAAAAATAAACCCCTGAATAAGTTAAAACAAAACAAAGCATGATAAATGAGTCAACATTGAAGTTACCAAAGAGTTCATTTTGCTTGAATCTAGAGTCAGCATTCCTGGAAGCACAGTCAAGAAATCAAACGTTGCATTAGGCCTATCTGCCACAAGAGACCTCTTTACAGTGTCAAGAAAATAAAAGCAAAGATGTCAGTTTGTGGACCAAGGTGCACCTGACTCAAGCCACGATAGTTTTCAGTTGCCTCAGCTGCATGCCTAAGCTGGACAATGAATTAGCAAGACTGAAGAAGACTCGGTGCTGTTAAATTAGGATGTTGACAAAGACGATCGAGCACACCTTGCATGAACTGTCCCAAGAACAAACGTGTTTTGGAAGTGCAGTCACAATTCCCTTTGGAAGCGATGGTGGCAAGACTGTTTCTCCTACTTTGGACATGTTTTCAGGAGGGACCGGTCCCTAGAGAATGCTATCATGCTTGGTAAAGTGGAGGGTCAGCGAAACAGCGGAAGAGCCCTGTGAGATGGATTAGCACAGTGGCAGTGGGCTCAAACGTAACAGCTGTGAGGATGACGCAGGACTGGGCTCTGTGTCCTCTTTGGTCCATAAAGTGTCTGATCCAGAACCAACTTGATGGTCCCTTCCCTGTCAGGACTATCCAGGTCCTCTAGAGGCAGATGCAGACAGATTTGGGAATACCCACCTGTGAAGAGGTGGCTTGATCTGAACCCTGGGAACCCAGGACAGTTGAGGTGGCCTCACACCCATGGCACCTGTGGGCATGGCCTCAGTACCAATGCCTTTGGGTTCTGTTTAGTTGGTTCTTGATCCCAGCAGGACCTGGGCAAGTGTTGTCCAAACCACGTAGCTTGGCTTGCCCCTCCTCTGCCTCCCGCTATACTGAACTCCTCGTCATCACTCACCTCTGTCACGTCCAAGCCTGTCCAGCCTTCAAGCAGTGGTCAGTGTGGCCACCATGGTTGCCAGGCCCAGACCTCCAGCTTATAGGTCTGCAGGACGCTGGGTCCCTGGCTGTAGTGTCTACAGCCCTGCAAGCAAACAGTCTGGAGAGGGCCCTGTGGATACTGGACTGGGGTCACTGGACTCGCCCACCTCCATGTCCTCTGAGTATGTCCACTGCATCTGTATGTTCTCACCACAGAAGTGCTGATACCACGAGACCGCAGATGCTGGGCTAACACTTCAGCACACTAGGGCTACTGTGTCTCCCATTTGCCGAGTTCATCCTGACCCCACCTGGGAGGTGCCCCTTGGAGCTCTCCACGGCTTAATGTGTGTGTACCGGCTGCGGCTTTCCGTTTCCAGTCTAGGAAAGCATCGTCACAGGAAATGATATCCTGGAAGAGTTGCTTGTTAAACAGTGCTGTGAGGAACATCTTTCATCTGTTTGGATTTGATTTTGGTGTAATGTTTGAGGTTGATATCCTGTTGTATTTTATGTAAATGATTCATAAGCATATATCGACTTTCTTGGTTAAGTCGCTTTATCACATGCTCTTTTTTTGGGCCTGTGTCTGTATGGTTTCTTCTGGAGTCTGCCCTAGACTTGGAGTCTAGCCGCAATGCTGCCTCCGCCTGTCTTCGTTGCTCCTTATTCCTCCTACATTTTCAGAAATGCTTGGTGTTTCGTGCAGTGCATTGTTCTTCTAGAGAAACTTCACATTGTTCGTTCCTCCCCAGATTCTACTGGGGTCAGTTTGTAATGGTACCGAGTTTGGCTGCAGTCCCTCTTGATCTCTCATTGCTTAGGACAGATATCTCGGCATGGATGCACTGGGTCAGAGGATGTGCAAAGACTTGATAAATACCCCACGTTGCCTCTGGGAACTGCATTTCTTCATTCCCCATGTTCAGTTAACCCGATGTCCACCTGTTGATGAGAAGTTTCTCTGTCACAGGGCTCCAAACGGGTTCTGCGCTCCCATGAGATTGTGCTGCCCCCCAGTGGACATGTGGAGACCGACCTGGCGCTGACCTTCTCACTGCAGGTGGGCAGGACTACACATTTTTCCTGGATGGTGATTTCTTCTATAAAGATTAGAATATTTCCTTTGGTCTCAGGTTGAATTTTTCATTCCATTCCCATGGAAAATGCAGTGAGGCCCAAAATCAGGCTATCAAGTGGGGTCATTTCAGTTTCGTCCCTTAGGAAAGGTAGGGAGAAATATATGGAAATTGCTGTTGGAAGCTGGAGTCCCTCAGGATGCTTCTGAGTGAGTCTGGCAGTGAATGTGGACCCGGGCACTAAGGTGCCCCTCAGGACCCTCCCGCATGGGCCCGGGTCTTAGGTGCCCTCTCAGGACCCTCCCGCATGGACCCGGGCCTTAGGCGCCCTCTCAGGACCCTTCCGTATAGACCAGGCCTCAAGGTGCCTCTCAGGACCCTCCCGCACAAGGACGCGGTGTGGACTCGGAGCCCCATTCACCTGCACACTAACCCAGCAGCAGTGTGGTAGGGGCACCATCTTCCGGCTGAATACACTTGCCTGAGAGAACACACTGGGTTGAGTGTCCGTCTATTTCATCAGAAACCTCCTCTCATTCCAACTGTGCTAGACCAGGCTGTGGTTGGTAGCATCCGTGAGAATTCTGACTGCTCTCACATGGCACCCCCCCCCAACCGTAAGACCCTGCTGACCCCCCAGGCTCTGCTGGCCACCAAGGAAGATATGCTAACTGCCCCCACACCAGGTTTTAGGTCCCTGCCCACCCAGGCTTCATTTGAGGGACTGACCAGACAGATGACTCTGGTCTTGGTGGTTGATTTTCTTGTTTGGGGGGCATGGAGTGGGGTGGTCAGTTTAGTTGAGCTGTACTTAGAAAATGTGTGATTCTCTTGTTCAGGTTCTGTGAGTTTTAACGAATGCATATAACTCTGTAATCACCATCAGAGTTAAGATCTAGAACCGTCTATCACTCAGTGTCCTCTAAGAAAGATGCTGTGAGCACCTGCTTTATGTACAGGCTGCACTGGGATTGGGGCTGGGGCTGGGCCGCCTGGCTGGGTAGCTGGCAGGGTCTACCCTGAACAGCACAACCCACAAGGTAGTGAGTGGTAATAGCCTCACAGTCACCTCAGACTCCATGGTGACCTGCTCCTCCCTGGGGCGCCTCTCTGCCCACACTGATCTCAGACTCCATGGTGACCTGCGCCTCCCTGGGGCACCTCTGCCCACACTGACAGGACCGTGACCCCACTGTGCCCACAGTACCCTCACTTCCTGAAGAGAGAAGGTAACAAACTTCAGATTATGCTGCAGCGGAGGAAGCGCTACAAGAACCGCACCATCCTGGGCTACAAGACGCTGGCTGTGGGCTCCATCAACATGGCCGAGGTAGGGGCTCGGACACAGCTGTGGCTGTGGGCTCCATCAACGTGGCCGAGGTGGGTTCTTGGGCACAGGTGTGGGTGGGGGCTTGGGCCAGGATGCAGGACAGCAGCCTCAGGGCCTTGCTGGGTGGAAAGAGAAAGGCCGCTGGGGTCAGTGGTGGTCGGGGAGGAGAGGCTGCGCTGCCTTGGTGTCAACACGGCCCTTGGCCTCGGCCCACCCCACAGGTGATGCAGCACCCGTCGGAGGGCGGACAGGTGTTGGACCTATGCAGCAATATTAAAGAGGCCGCCGTGAAGGTGGCTGAGATCTGGATCATCTCCCTGTCCAGCCAGCCTGTGGACCACGAGGACAGTGCCATGCAGGCTGGCCCTAAGACCAAGTCCACAGGTGACCCGTGTCCACACAGCACCAGTGTCCTCTGGACCTTTGCCTAGAGATCCACCCCATCCCCCTTCTGCCTCTGCAGCAGCTGCTACCCCCCAGCGGCATCCGGTAGCATACCTTGTTCAGCGTGGGGTTAGAGGTCAGGTGGGGATGCAGAGGGGTCAGCACAGCCTGCAGCATGTGGCCAGCATACTTCTGGAAACCCCGGCTGTGGTCCCTTAGCCACAGCACACTGCCCTCAGCAGAGTGGGCACGAGGGGCAGGGTGGAAAGCTGGTGCTGTACAGCGCCCGTAACAAGAACGGGCTCCTGCTGAGTGAGCAGTGGCCAGAGGGCCTGGGGAGGGTGTGCAGAGCAGCCCCTGCCCCCTGTCCTCAGAGTGCACCCCACCCTCAAGCTCCAGAATAGAATCTCAAGGTGCCTTCCTTCCATGTACTGATTCCGCAGACAACTACTCTGAGGAAGAGTCCGAGAGTTTCTCCTCCGAGCAGGAGGCCAGCGACGATGCTGTCCAGGGGCAGGTGATTGCAGCTGCAGGGACACAATGTGGAGCGTTGGGGGTGGGGGACAATGTTGAGGACTAGGCGTGGGTGAAGGATGTGTGTGGTGTGGAGGGCCTGGGGTGGAGTTAGGTGGGGTGGACGCAGAGGTCCGGGGACATGAGACACAGTGATTCTCTCTCTGTACCATGGCTAGGGGATGCTATGTGGAGCACAAGATGTAGAAGGTAAGGAGGGATGGGGTGTGTGATGTGGATGCTCGTGGAGGACCATGGGGGAGATACAGTGGTCCACAGGGGCTAAGGGGATAAGAACATGCCCCACACTGGGAGCCTTGGAGCAGGTGATGTGGGGGCTGGTGGAGGCCCATGAGCTCCTGAGGTCTCAGGAACAGTTGCTGTGCTCAGGGGTGGAGCGTCTCCCCTGTCCAGGACTCCTGTCCCTCTGCGGGACGTGGGTGGCCTTGGGCCTGCACATGTCCCATCCTAGGGCATGGCAACATAGCTTTAGGGCACATGTGTCCCCACAGGATCTGGATGAGGATGACTTCGATGTGGGGAAACCCAAGAAGCAACGGCGATCGATAGTAAGAACGACGTCCAGGACCAGGGTGGGTGGAGACGTGTTCTAACCCTGGGGACGGGTGGGCATGTGGGCCGGGTGCATGGGGCCCAGCCTTAGGGGCAGCCCACCACAGGGGAGGGGACTATGGCACCATCAGTCACAGGTTTTGCTTGTGGGCATAGCTGGCACCATGCCAACCCCTGGTTCTGGCCACGTGAAGGGGGACGGGGCCATCAGGGAGGCCCCACACTTCATGTCCTACCACACAGTGTGCAAGAAGCCGCTTCCTACTAGAGCGAGTGGGGAGCCGGGGGTTGGTCTGGGAAGGGTCCAACTCCCTCACCTCCCACAGCAGGCTTCTAGAGAGGGCCATGATCTCGCTCCGTGCCTTGGGTCCGTTTGTAGGTCTGACCATGCGTTTTGGTCTGAAATGATTTTAAACATGCTTGTTGTGGTACAAATAGTTAACACACTCAGCTGCTGACCAAAAGCTTGGTGGTTTGACTCTACCCAGATACCTCCAAAGAAAGGCCTCTTGTTCCTCTAAAAACTCCGCCTCTGAGAAACGTGTGGAGCACAGTTCTGCTCGGACCCACACGGGGTGGCCATGAGTCCGAGTGCCCCAACAGCAGTGGGGTCTGGTGGTGGCAGACCCTAAGTCATGTAGCATATGCCGAGACTGCCCCCTGTAGGAAGCAGGACTGACTCGGTGTCCGACTTGTCTTGCAGCAACAGAACTTCAAGCAGAAGGTTGTGGCCCTGCTGCGGAGGTTTAAAGTGTCGGATGAGGTGAGGTCCCGGGGCCGCCGCCCACTCTGCCTGTTCCCCACATTTGGACAGCTGTGCTCACCGCTGTATTAGCAACACTGCCCCCTCCCAGCTGATGGTGAGGTGTCTCTGAGGTGGGAATTCTGGATCCAAGTCGTGGCTCTGTCTTCTACTGTTGGTGTGACCATCATAGCATGACTTTCCTCATATGTAGGACGGGGTGACAGGGACCCCACTCCCAGGAACCCTGCAAAAAGCCATGACTGCCCCAGAAAGTGCACGTCATGTTTCAGTCCTATTACAACCCCCTGAGCAAGATCCAAGGGGTGGGTTTCTCTTTCATTATTCCCTAGGCTCCAAATTTTCTACAATGAGTTTGTGTAACTTTTTAAAATCAGAAGAAAGAGATCTCATTTTTCTTTAGATGTGGTCAGAGAACACTTTAAACACTGGGTTGTGGACCCACGTTGGAGAAGTGGCTTTTAGCAGTGAAAGCGTCACCCTCACCATGCACACATACCAGGGCCTCTGCCCCTTGGACAAGGAGGGCAGAGCTGCGCTGGGCCCATCGGACCCCAGCAACCACGTGTAAGCAGCTGCTCTGCTCAGACACATCAGAAGACAGTGTTACCAAGACCAGCGACTCACTCACCTGGTCTGAGAGGAAGTGCTGCCTCAGAGCCACGGGTATGGGTAGCCAGACAACAAAATGATAAAAAAAAAAGGACCCAAATGGGAATTCTGGAGCAGACAAGTACAGTCGCTGAGGTGAAAACGTCACTAGAGAGGTTCAACAGAAGATTGCAGCAGGCAGAAGAAAGACCCATTGAACTTGAAGATGGAGTGAGTTATCCAGTCTGGGAGCTGAAGGAAGAATGGAGACAAGTGAACAGGGTCTGAGGAGCCATAGGACACACACAGTACGGGGCCCAGAAGGAGATGAGAACAAACATCTGCGTAAATGGTCTAAAACTTCCCACGTCTCGTGGAAGACATGAATCTACACAAATTAGAATGCCTCTGTGAAATGGACAAATTCTAAGAAGCTCTTATGAACTCCAAACAGGATAAACTCAGGGATCCATATTGAGACACTTAAAGTGAAATTGTCAAAACCCAAAGGTGTTTGCGAGGAATCTGTATGTAGACCAATAGGCAGTCATTTGGGACTGAATGGTTTAAAATCAGGAGAGGTATGCTCCAGGGTTGTATTCCTTCACTATACTTATTCAATCTGTATGTGGAGCAAATAATCCTAGAAACTGTATTATTTGAAGAACATGGCATCAAGATTGGAGGAAAACTCATCACCAATGAGTCAAGGAAAATGTGTTTGAAAATTATCCTCATATACTAGCCATCATGAAACTTACAGGGAAGAATCACACTTGAGAGGTAATTAGTCTCCACAAAATTCCAAAGAATTTTTGAGGGAATAACAATAAAGAATGAAAATAAGAAAAAAATCAGCCTTTAACAATTTAGTCAACTTCAGCTAGTTTTAGGTGGGAAGTCCAAAATAAGCAAGACATTTAAAAGTCTTATTCACATCAATAAGTGCCATATTTTCCACATTATTTAGAGATTTACTTATATTTTGGTTGAAAGCTGCTTATTTCAAAAAGACATACACATTTAAAAGAAAGATAACCATAATAGGGTATAATTGGGGGAGATAACATGTTTTTAAAAGACAACCTTCTTAGCTTGCTTTTCAGTCCATTCCATGTACATAACATATTTTTTTGAAGTGAGTCTTGTGAGAACGTTGAAGAACAGGAATTCAGTGACTTTTTTTTTTTTTTTGAGTTTTTATTGTGAATTGAGTTTACATGGGCGAGCAATCGATTTTATACTCATTGTTTCATTGAAATGATTATAAGCTCCTCCATGCATCACCATTCAACAGTATTTGCTTCTATTCCTTCTGTTTTGTTTTGTTTTTTTGGCGGGGGATGTACACAGAAACACTCAGGAATATATAATCATTTAAACAACCAAAGGACACATTCTGGAAGCCTGCCTCCTGGCCACCAGCACACAGCCTTTCTCTTTCCATGAGTCGAGTCCTCAGCTGCTCCCTCTCTCCATGTCCTCATCTCTGCCTCCATCTCTGGTGTTGCTGTTTCTTTGGATAGGGTCCCACATTCCACTCATGCTTTCTCCCTTGATGGTCCTAGGGTCCTCTCTTCTTGGAGTGTAAGATTAATTACTCCCCCCCCCCTTTTTTATACAAAATTTCTACCTTTACAGTTATGACAGGCCTAATTAGCCATGATAACTATTACTTGCTATTGAATCATAAGAATCTTATCCCCATCTCCTTTCACCAGACTCATCTGGACAAGATGAAAACTATTCAGTGGGAACTCTACCTTCCCCCGCATACTCTGAAACTAAACTCCCTCTTGAAAACTTGTAAGGCAGTCACTTCGTGCCTTTATAGCCCCCTCATTTTAGGTAGCCAATGTCTAAATTGCCCATCCCTTTCAACCCTGTACAGAGAGGGTATAGGATTGATACTTGATGTGAAGACTCCCTCCCTCTCAGTTGGTATTTTGAGCTACTGATTTCAGGGACTTCCTATTCTTCGGTCCCTGACGATTTCTCATTTTGAGACAAAAAAGGTTACCATCTTTTAGGTAACTCTGCTCTGTCAACTTAAAGTCTCATCCATATGAAGTCACAGAATGAAAATGACCTGGTTTGTTCATTACTAAATCTGTCATAATTATGTATTGTTTAAATGGTGTTGTAGGATGAGCCCTGGACTACAAACCACAAGGTTGGTAGTTCAAACCCACCAGCCACTCCAAGGGAGAAAGATGAAGTTTTCTGTTCCCGTAAAGACAGTCTCAGAAAACCATATACAGGTTGTTGTGACTCGTCATCAACTCGATGGCAGTGAGTTTGATTTCGGTTTTTGTTTCTTCTCCTCACAGGTGTTTATGTACACATTGAAATGGTCCAAATTCACTAGAAGAGCTTGGTTCTGGAAAGCACCCTGTGCTGGTGGTAGGCAGGGCCACTGAGTTCTGGATTTGACTCTCCCACAACTTAGTGAGACTTTGATTAATTTGTTGTTGTTGTTGTTAGTGAGCTACACAGTCAAATGTCTTTGCAAAGTCAGTGAAACCTAGGTAAACATTTTCCTGGTCTTTTCTGCCAAGTACACCTTAGAAGAGCAGTGATAGTACTCGGTCATGCCCTCTTCTAAATCCAACTGGAATTCTGTCAGTTCCCTTTTGATGGACTGCTGTACCCATTTTTCAGTTGACTTCAGAAAAATTTTACCTGGGTGTAACAATGTCACTGTTTAACACTGCCCACATTCTATTGGATCACCTTTCCTTACAATGGGCACAAATAAATAGACCTCTTCCTTTTGGCTGGCCTGGTAATTTATCTTGTTTTAGGAGAGTGAGTGCTTCCAGTGTTGTATCTCTTGATGAAAGATTTCAGTTTGTATTCTTTCGATTCCTGGAGCCTTGTTTTTGCCAAAGCCTTCAGTGCAGCCTGGACTTTTTCCTTCAGTACCATTGGTTCTTGATCATATAGTACCTTCTGAAAGGGTTGAACATTGACCAAGTCTTTTTGG
The DNA here is from genome assembly GCF_000296735.1 of Chrysochloris asiatica. Classification (NCBI taxonomy): domain Eukaryota; kingdom Metazoa; phylum Chordata; class Mammalia; order Afrosoricida; family Chrysochloridae; genus Chrysochloris; species Chrysochloris asiatica. Next base: position 413,114 of record NW_006408543.1, on the reverse strand, counting down.
TACAGTGGCTCCATATATTCCTTCCATCTTTTTTTTTTTTTTTAATTTATT
>NW_006408543.1:408824-411180 GCF_000296735.1 Chrysochloris asiatica | reverse complement strand
TGAGTCTAAGAGTTCTCAACTGCTCCGTCTCTCCATGTCATCATCTCTGTCTCTATCTCTGGTGTCACTGCTTCTCTGGGGAGGGTCCCATGCTCTGGTCCCCCTCTGCTCCCTTGATGGTCCCAGGGTCCTCCCGTCCGGGACTGTGCAATCGACCACTCACCCCTTTTTATCTTTACAGTTGTGACAATCACAGTTAGTCATGATAACAATTACTCACTACTGAATCACGAGAGGCTTGTCCCCATCTCCTTTCACCAGACCTGTCTAGGCAGGATGAAAGCCACTCAGTGGGGATTCTGCCTTCCCCCTCACCCCACCCCCCTGCACACTCTGAATCTAAACTCCCTCTTGAAAACTTGTAAGCCGGTCACTTTGTGTCTTTACAGCCCGCCCCTGGCCCCATCCAATTTTAGATAGCCAGTGTCTAAGTTGCCCATCCCTATCAACCCTGTGAAGATTATTTCCCTGTTGGTTGGTATCTTAAGCTACTACATCCATAAGTATAGGTCAAGATCGTCATAGCGATTTGCACCTTTTTTTTCCCCCCCCTCTTTTCCTTCCTCTAGTCAGGTTCTGAACATCCAGCCATTAAAGCTAGGTACAATGGGCACTGTCTGCAAGTTTAGACACTCTGTGCGTCTCCCCTCACTTGACATCAACTGGACACTTCACTCTCAGCTCTAGTCCTCTGTGGCCATGTCCTTGTCCATGGGCTGAGAAGTCCCCAGGTCTCACTTTACTTCAGGCCAACAAGCTCTCACCATATCCAGGTCGATGGGGGGTCTATGTAACTTGATCGGACTCAGCCCATTTCTTCAATGTTGCTTTTCCCCCACTTACTGTCACCAGTAGACCAACGTGGTTGCCAGCAAGATTAAATACCTGATTGTGTGTTCCCTTTGAGTTTCAGCCTTGGGAGGGTGTTTGAGCCTTGATGGCTCCCCAGCGAAAAACTTGCTTGTTCTTGTAGTAGCTAGACTGCCGTGTTTATTTTTGTTTTTCTCTGGTGGTCTTTCTTTCAAGAAGTATCTTCTGTTCCTCTAGCTGCTCCAGGCTGGTCTGCTTATCTTTTCAAGTGGGAATTTCCCATCTCCGAAGGTTCTGCATGGGGATACAATCGGTTCTTGATGGTACACTGCCTCTTGAGATGGTTGAACATCGACCATTTCTTTTTTGTACAGTGACTTTGTGAATTCCTTCCATCTTCCTTTAATGCTTTTTGAATCATTCAATCTTTTGCCTATAGAATCCTTCAGTATTCCAGGTGGAGGCTTCAATTCTTTTCTTTAGTTTTTTTCAGGTTGAGAAATGCTAAGCATGTTTTTCCCTTTTGGTTTTCTACCTCCAGGTCTTTGCACATTTCATTTTAATATTATTTTTGAGGTGATTGTATGTCTCTTCAACTTCAAATAGACCATATCATCTGTTTTAATTATATTCATATAAGTCTAAGATTTTAATTCTAATTTTTAAGTTACGTCTAAGGAAATAGCTGGGTCAGTACTAGACTGCAAACCACAAGGTTGGCAACTCGAATCCACCAGCTGCTCCTTGGAAAGCCTGTCCACGGTTGCTGCTGACTCAACAGCTGTTAACAACAGTACAACATATCTGTGAACCGAGGAACAAAAACCATTTAAATATGTGGAAATTAAACAACACACTCCTAAAAACTGATGGGTACAAGAAAAAACCAAACGGGAAATTAGGAAATGTTTGATGAGACAATTGCAAATGAAATCACTAGATTCGGGACACGGCAATGACAGGTGGTGTTGTTGTTGTTATGTGCCGTGGAGTAGGTTCTGACCCATAGCGACCCTGTACAGGGTGTCCGAGTCTGTAATCTTTACGGGAGCAGAAAGCCTCATCTTTCTCCGAAAGACTGGTAGTTTCGAACTGCTGACCTTAAGGTTCGCAGCCCGATTCGTAACCACTACGCTAGCAGAGCACCTTCCTGAGCATTGACAGTACGCAGGAGGAAATGTAGCCATAGAGGCCAACATTGTAGAGTGGAACGAGCTCAAATCAGCAACTTAATTGTACACCTTAAAGAACTGGAGAAAAAGAAGCAAATTCAATCCACAGCAGAGGAGAGAAAATAATGAAGACTGAGCAAAGAGAAATGCAATAAAGAATAAAAAACCACACTGCAATCAAGTGTGTTTCTTTGAAAAGATTATAAATTAGTACTGAGAAACCTTTCGTTAGACCAGAAATCAAAGACTGACATTCTAAAATCAGAAGTGAAAGTCCTTAAGAGAATTAGAAAGGGCTGTAAGGGAATTCTGTGGGCAATTGTAAATAGTAAATTGGGTTGTTGTGTTGTTGTTAAGTGCCGTCAAGTCGGTTC
>NW_006408543.1:402045-403410 GCF_000296735.1 Chrysochloris asiatica | reverse complement strand
TCCATCTCTGGCATCACTGCTTCTCTGGGTAGGGTCTTGCACTCCGTTCTTGTCCCTTGATTCCATCTTCTTTTGATGCTTTCTTCAGCATTCAAACTTTCTGCCCATTAGGTGTCGAGTTGGCTCCAACTCACAGCACCCTTCTACAATACATAACAAAATGAAACACTGTTTGGTCCTACGCCATCCTCTCAGTTGTTATGTTCGAGCCCATTGCTGCTTGTCACTGTGTCATGCAATCTCATTGGGGATCTTTTTTTCCCCCACTGACTCCACTTTGCCAAGCCTGATGCCCTTCTGCAGGGACTAGTCCCTCTTGATAACATGTCCGAAATACAAGACATGAAGCCTCACCATCCTGGCCTCGAAGGAGCATTCTGGCTGCACTTCTTCCAAGACAGATTGGTTTGTTCTTTTGGCAGTCCACAGGACTTTCATTTCTACCAGCACCATAATTTAAATGCATTGATTCTTCTCCATTCTTTCTTACTCATTGCCCAGCTTTCACATGCATATAACTGTAAGTACCTCGACCTGGGTCAGGCACACCTTAGTTCTCAAACTGACACCCCTGTTCTTTAACATTTTTAAAGGTCTTCTACAGATTTGCCTAAACGTCATTTGATTTCTTTTTCGCTGCTTCCATGAGTATTTATGGTTGATCTGAACAAAATGACGTCTTTGACAACTTCAATCTTTTCTGCATTTATCATGATGTTATTTATTGGTCCATTTGTGAGCTTTTTTTTTTTGCATTGAGGTGCAAGCCATTACTGAAGGCTGCAGTCTTTGATCTTCATCAGTAAGGATTTTAAATCCTCTTTACTCCAGCAAGCAAGGCTGTATCATCTGCATATTAATGAGTCTTCCTCCAATCCTGATGCCACATTCTTTTTGATACAATGCACTTCTTGGATCATCTGCTCACCATACAAATTGAATAAGTATAGTGAAAGAACGCAACCCTGGCACCCACCTTCCCTGATTGTAAACCATTCAGGGTCCCTGTGTTCTGTCAGGTGACTGCCTCTTGGTCTGTGGACAGGTTGTTAGGAGCGTAGTGAAGGGTTCTGGCATTCCCATTCTTTACAATGTTACCCACTGTTCATTAGGATCCACACAGTCAGTAAAGTACAAGTAAACACCTGTCTAGTATTCTCTGCTTCCAGCCAAGATCCATCTTACGTCAGTAATGATATCCCGCGGTCCACGTCCTCTTCTGAATCAGCTTGAATTTCTGTCAGTCCCTTGTTTGATGTACTACTACAGCTGTTTTAAATGATCTTCATCAAACTTTTGCTTGCATGTATATTAATGATATTGGGTCATCTTCCTTTGGAATGAGCCAGAGAGCTGTCTTTCAGA
>NW_006408543.1:378427-399255 GCF_000296735.1 Chrysochloris asiatica | reverse complement strand
TTCTCCCGCGGAGCGGCTGGTAGTTTCGAACCGCTGACCTTAAGGTTCACAGCCCGATTCGTAACCACTACGCTACCAGAGCTCCTTAGTAAATTGGGTAACTAGATGAAATGACAAGTTTCTAGAAACACACAACAGCCAAAACTGACTTAAGAAGAAATGGGAAGTCTGAACCTCCAGCAAACAAGGAGAATGGATGTAATCACAAACTTCCCAACAAAGAAAAGCCCAAGACCGAGCGGCTTGCCTGAATTCTACAAAACGTTCAAGGAAGAATCAATATCATGCCTTCCCAGACCCTTCCTTCAGCCCACGCACATGAAAAGGAGCAGCGTGGTGAGGTGGGTGGAATGCCCACTCGTGCCCAGTGCCCAGTGGTCGTACCGGGTGTCTGATCGTGTCCTTGAGAGTCTGCAGACTCTCTCATCCCTGGGTGTGTCTGACGGGTGACTGACGTGTGGCCAGTTGCTTAAGTGGTGACCTGAGTATCTGAAGACCCCATTTGGAGGCCTGGCCACATGGTCCTCACACGGTGTGGCTTGTCTCAGGTGCTGGACTCGGAGCAGGACCCAGCCGAGCACATCCCTGAAGTGGAGGAGGACCTGGACCTCCTGTATGACACGTTGGACATGGAGAACCCCAGCGACAGTGGCCCCGACATGGAGGACGACGACAGCGTCCTCAGCACCCCAAAGCCGAAGCTCAGGTGAGAGTGCGGAGGCGGGACCCTGAGGCCCCATGAAGTCATCCAGGGGGGTTCTGGGCTGGCTCTGGGCCCAGCAGACAACGAGGCTCTCCTGGGCCAGAGCAGTCCCACGTAACCATGGACAGTCCACAGGTACTGGAGCCGAGTGTGGGGGGCACTGGGAGGGCTGCTGAGGGTGGAGACACAGCATAGCAGCCAGGTTTGCCTTCAGGGAAGAGTCGGGGAGCAGTGACATCGGGGTGGGGAGTGAAGCAACACAGAGACCAGTGTGTCTCTGGGGCTCTTCTGTCCAGGGGGATTCCTGGGAAGCTGCACGGTGGAAGCATGGGGAGACAGTATGGTTCAGGGCTGGAGTGGGCAGTTGGGACCCAGTGCAGGGGAGCAGGAATAGGGATGTGGCCGCTCACGGCACTAGTGGTCAGAGGTTGGCTGGCCGGCTGGAGTCAGCACTGTGGACCCCGAGTGTGGTCCTTACTTAGTTCCAGGGATGGAGGCCCAAGACAGGCAGGAAGTTGTGGGGACCTTTGCTGTCCCATCCAGCCGATGCGGTCTCCATTCTTGAGCACTGACCCCCTCCGCCCCACCCCCTTCTTCCTGTTACCTGTGGAGCTGGGATCTCACCTAGCTGCCCACGGGGCTGCTCTGCTGACCAGCTGGCCAGGATCGGGCTACGGAAGCTCTGCCGCCAGCCTGCTGTTCCTTCCTACCTGGTGTTGGCTACCTCCAGGCAGAAGCAGGACATGAGGTCCGCCGAGGGTGGACAGGCTGCACATGGACAATCACTCTTCCCCTTCCCCAGGCCGTACTTTGAGGGTCTGTCACACTCCAGCTCACAGACGGAGATTGGCAGCACCTACAGTGCCCGGAGTCAGAGAGGACCGCCCAGCCCCGTGAGTGGACGGATGGGGTGGGACGCCCCTTGAGTGCTGATGTGAACACAGCAACACCTGCCCCTCCTGGGGCCACCCACCCCTACTCGGTGCCCCTCAGCGTCCCCCTGTGGAACTTGCCCCGCTTTACCCACTGTGATGGTCTCCTCCACAGGCCGAGGCCCCCGAGAAGACGAGGCCCCTGGGCAGCAGCCGGCAGTCAAGTGAGAGTGTCCCCGACATGGCAGTTCATGTAAGCCCCAGGCTCCCCCTGCCCCTGAGCTCCTGGGGTGGTGGTCACTGCCCATGGGGATGGTAGGCAGGTTAGATGCTAGCTTTCCTGAGCGGACGTTCAGGCACTCCTGGCCCCTCCCCTTGGTTTGGGAGTGTGCCCTTGGGCACTAACTGTCATTTTCCCCAGAGCACACCAGTCCGGGAACAGCCCGGGCCACCTGAGGACAGCCCAGAAGCAGGAGTGCCCATTGTGGACATGTTCACTGAGAGACTGCCGCCCAGCGGAAAGATCACCAAAACAGAGTCGCTCATCATTGCCTCCACCAGGTGGGGGAGGGGCTGAGGGGGTGTGGGCACCCTATGAGCTGGTGGTAGTGTCCGCTGCCCACCTGGGATTGGACCCTGCCCACGGTGCTGTAGATGAGGGGGTCTGACTGGGAGGGCTTGAGAAACGTGCTCTGAAGGTAGACGCCTCACCTTCTCAGCCCCCACCCCCACGCTTTCTGGACCCCTGCACTGTTTGCCTACCTCATCCCAGGTCAACACACAGCACGTACCAGTACAACCAGGTGGACAGGCCTGACCCTCCGGTTATTGAGGGGGTGTCACCACAGACCCCATCCCCACCCCAGCAGTGCGTCCTGTCCCCGCACAGGTCTGAGGGGAAGCAGGCTGGCCGCCGGGGCCGAAGCACATCCCTGAAGGAACGGCAGCCGGTCAGGCCACAAAATGAGCGGGCCAATAGCCTAGACAATGAGCGCTGCCCAGACACCCGGAGTCAGCTGCAGGTGGGGGCTGAGGTGGGGAGCAAAGTAGGAGCGGGGAGCGAGGTGGTGCCAGGAGGAGTCGGAGGTGTAGGGGGCTGGCAGAGGTGCCCGGAGGGTGTCATGGGCAATGTTTGGACCCAGATCCCCAGGAAAACTGTGTACGACCAGCTCAACCACATCCTCATCTCCGATGATCGGCTCCCAGAAAACATCATCCTGGTCAACACCTCCGATTGGCAGGGCCAGGTGGGCTGGCAACCCCATTGGCTGGGGAGACCTCCGAGCCCCGCCCCCAGGTGCCTGGTGGGCGTGGCCTCCTCTCCCACTGACCCCTGGTATCCCCGGCCCGCCTGTAGTTCCTCTCCGACGTGCTGCAGCGGCATGCGCTGCCCGTGGTGTGCACTTGCTCCTCGGCGGACGTCCAGGCCGCCTTCAGTACCATCGTCTCTCGGATACAGAGATAGTGAGTCGAGCAGGGCCCCTGAAGCCGAAGGGGAACATCCCAGATCTGCAGGGCCTTTAGCCTGGACTCAGGCAGCCTGCTCCACCGCGGACTCTGTAGGGTGGGGTGCAGGGCCTGGGGCCCGATGGCTCGCGGGTGGTCACCCTGGGCTGGAGCAGCGGCCCAGGATGGCTGTCCTAAGGCGCCTGTCCCCTCTCTCCGCACCTCGCGGGACCCTAGCTGCAATTGCAATTCCCAGCCCCCGCCCCCAGTGAAGATTGCAGTGGCCGGAGCGCAGCATTACCTCAGCGCTGTCCTGCGGCTCTTTGTGGAACAGCTGACCCACAAGACCCCTGACTGGCTCAGCTACATGCGCTTCCTTGTCATCCCACTGGGTGAGCAGCGCAGGTGGGATTCTGGGATGCCTGATGGCGCTGTCAGCTGGCTGAAAACAGGTGTTTTAGAGGCTCCGGCCGCCCCCGTGTGGTTACAGCGGCTCAGATTGCTTAACAGTGTCACACACATTTGCTTTATTTTTAACAGTTTTGGTAAATACTTACATTGCTTTTCTGAAGTGATTTATGAAGCCGCTCAAGTAGGATGACAGCTCTTGTGAGCTGGGCAGCCCACAACACACGTTTATGCAGAGCGAGGATTGATTATCAACCCTGGAAATCCTGTGTGATTTGTTAAAATTACTTTCATGACAAACATACCACACTGTAAGCTCCTGAGAAGTTGTGGATGACGATGTTTGTGAGAGCCGGGTGTCCCATGTGGGTGCTAACCTCAGCCTGTTGCTCAGAAGCCTGGGCTCCTGTCCAGAAGTCGGGAAAGGTCCCACGAGGTGACAGCTCTCCCGTCCTTGCTTGCAGGTTCGCACCCTGTGGCCCGGTACCTGGGCTCTGTGGATTATCGTTACAACAACTTCTTCCAGGACCTGGCCTGGAGAGACCTGTTCAACAAGCTGGAATCCCAGAGTGCAGGTAAGGGGGCGGCCACAGCAGCATCCTTCAGCACCGCCTGCAGGCTCCAGGCCTCCTCCCCTGCAGCCCACCTGCCCTTCATCCCCCCACCTCCCACCTACCCCAGCCTACTCGTCCCTGTGCGTCTCTTGCAGTGCAGGAAACCCCGGACATCGTGTCCCGCATCACGCAGTACATTGCGGGGGCTAACTGTGCCCACCAGCTGCCCATTGCAGAGGCCATGCTGACCTACAAGCAGAAGAGGTGAGGCGACTGGGGGTCAGCAGGGACCAGGGTGTTGACAGGGGTGGGGCCTTGCTGTAGCCCAGCCAAGCCGCCTCAGGGTGGGGTTTGTGTTCTCAGTCAGGGCTGGCCACATTCTCAGCTGGGGACAAGTGGGGGTCCCTGGGGCAACGCCAGGAGCCCAGGAGTCTGTCCTGGGGTTGGAGGCAACAGTTGGCCCGTGTCTAGTGTGGCCTCAGAGCAGCTCCACATGTGTGTGTCTGACATGTCCCACGATAGGAAGCTGCTCAGCTCTGTAGCAGGGACCAGGCTCCCCCGAAGTCATACCCTCTGGCTTTCGGGCACCCTGGCAGAGCAGTGGTCCCTTCCTAGAGGGCCGCAGGGGGTACTGCCAGTTAGAGGTGTGGTGAGCTGGAGTGAGAACTCGGGGGCCCTGGAGAACAGGGTGAGGGGGCACTCCTGGCTCTCCCACATGCCCAGGAAGCAAAGCGTGCCTGTCCCCAGCCCCACAGTGGTCAGTGAGCACAGTGCTGATGGGGCCAGCTGGAGACAGCCTTGGTGTATAGGCCCGTGGGCCCCTGCTGCCCGCCTGCTCATTTTGGGGGCAGCCAAGCAGCTCCTCAGTATGTCCGGACGTGCCTGAGGGCTTGTGCCTGCCTAACATATGTGTGTCTTCTCTCTTGGCCGCTTTCTGAAAAGGAAAAGGAACTTTCACTTTGATTTTACCCTGAGGTACCGGTGTCTCTGGTCCCCTTGTCTCTCCCCTGCCCCTGTCTCTCCTGGGCTGGTCTTGGGGGCTTGTTTAGCAACTTCAGCAGTGGGGTTTTCTGTCAGATTCTTGGCTGGCCAGGAGAGGCACTGTTTGGCCCTCAGCCCATGACAGATCCAGACCCTGCCGAGGGAGGAAGCTGGTTTCCAGAGCCTTCCTCTGCCTCTTCACTTAGTGAGCACCCCAGCTCTGCTCTGCTAAACAAACAACTCGGCACTGGAACACCTCCTACTGGGTGCTGGCCTGGCATGAGGTGGGCTGTGACTCTCAGCTCCCTGCTGTTGGCTCAGTTGGAGCGGCAAGGGTGGGGGGTGGTCCCTGCCTCTGTCTGGCAGCAGTGATCCCACCGGGGGGTGGGGGCGGGGCAGACCAGAGGCCCCTGACCAGCCCCCAGAAGAGCCCACAGGAGGGTTTCCTGGGCTCCTGGCTCCACTGCTGTCAGGCCGGGCATGGGGAGTGCAGCAGCTGCATGGCCCAGGGCAGCTTGGCTGAGTGGGCAGCGTCCTCCACTGTGGCCGTGTGTGCATCTCAGCCTGGCAGCATGCGGGCAGTCTCGTCTCGTGGCACACACGCTAGGGCTGGGCCTTGCGAGCCTGGAAGACGCGGGTGTTTGAGTTCTCTGCTGGACAGCACTCAGCAGACAGGTGTGAGCACACAGGTGAAGGGGTCCTCTAGGAGTGTGGACCCCATGTGAGGAGGAAAGGTGCCTCCACTGCCCAAGGCACAAACCTGGGTGGGACCAGAATTCTAATCACAGCCAAGCCTCTTGTCTGAGTGGCAGCTTTGCCGGCACCGCAGGTAAAGCTCCGGGATGACAGGGCCCGGTCCAAGCTGGGATCTCCACTCTGCCTCGACCACATTGCTACTGCTGCAGACCTGCCCACTGAGGTGCATTCAGGGCAGGCTGACAGCCTCGTGGGGACACGCTCAACTGTGAACCTGCAGGCCAGTAGAGAGTCACTAGTCCTGGGTGACCTTTTTCCCTCCAAACCGCTCCCCTCTGATGGACCCCTTCTGGCAGCTTGGAGATCATCACGGGTGCAGGCCAGGACGCACCTCGGAGGGAGTGGTCAGTCAGCCCCAGGGGCTTGTACTCAGAGGGTTTGTCACCAACTGTGTGTCTTCCCTCCTCAGCCCTGATGAAGAGTCCTCTCAGAAGTTCATCCCCTTTGTTGGGGTGAGTATGTCTGTAGGGTGAAGGCTGGACCTCCACTTTGCTCCCCTTCCTGCTATGTGCTGTCGGTTTGTTAAACTGAAGCTCACCTGCCACAGGCCTGGGATATCAGTCTCTGCTGAGATCATGATCAGAGATTTCAGAACCTCCTTCACAAATGTGAACTGAAGACATGCCTATAAATCGTCCCACCTTGCAGTGTAGGGCCGGCCCAGGGCTGTGGGTTCTCCCCAGTTGGCTTAGGGAGCTGATTGATCAAGGTGTAGGACAGACCTTGTTTGGAATGAGGGTGCCCTGAGTCTCAGTGTCCACCTCTCAGCCCGTCCTGGGTGTTGGGAGCTCTGTCACATGGTGCCAATCCCAGGACACAGACCAGGCACTTCTGTCCCCTGAGAGACCAGGCGATGAGAAGAGGGTTACTTGTGTCTGATGGTATATGGCTCACAGTAGAGTAATACAGTGGCTGCGTTTTCAGAAGAAGGTTTCCAAGCCAACCTTTGTCCTTTAAGTTAGGGACCAAATGCGTCAACTGTGAGATGAGAAGTGGCTTGTGGCTCTGAAGGTCCCCTCCCTCCCCTTAGTTATCACTTCAGAGGGCCTGCCAGCCAAGGTATTTACTGTGAGACCCTAGAGCAACTGCTGGCTCTAGCTCTCACTGTCCTCTGCCTTTCCCCTTTGTGCTCTGTCCCTGGGCAGGGAGGGGACACTCGTAGAGCAGCCTCGTCTACAGAACTTCCTGTGACAGCAGACACCTGCTGTGTCCAGTGTCCACTGTCAGCCACATATGATGCCCCAGCACTTGAAATGTGACCGTTGTCACTGGAGAGCTGAACACTTCACAGTAGTGGAGGTGGTGGTGTGCCATCGAGTCGGTTCCAACTCATGGTGACCCTATTTAGGGCTTCTAAAGCTGTGCACTTTTTACGGGAGCAGAAAGTCTCACCTTTCACCCAGGCCCTTCACGTTATTTAAACTTAAAGCATCGTAACCACTTCTGACTGCCTTCAGTCCACGGCTGCAGCTCCAGCCTGGTGCCAGGTCTACAACCTGCCTGACTTGGGGGGCTTTCTCATGCCAGGACTCTCAGCTCAGGGTCCTCTGGAACTGGCTGCTTTGATGCCGTCCTGGAGGTGAGAGTTCTGGTTGTTAGGAAAAGTCCAAGCACAAGGCACCTCGGGCTTCTCCCACTTGTCGACCGCTTGTGTGTCCAGGGCTGAGTCTGGAGCTAAGCATAGCTTGAAGGTGTTGTCTCCAAATGTAGGGTGTCCAAAATATGATGAGGTCTTCCAGACTGTGCGTCTCTGCCATGGCCAAGTTGTGGCCTCCCACAGACCCAGAGGCAGAACCATTCTGAGCTGCGATCGTGCCCTCATGCAGGGGCAGGACCCGGGGCTCTCGGGTTGTGGATGTGTGGTGGAGGCCTGTCTCCAGTGGGCATGCATTGCTTTCTAGGTTGTGAAAGTCGGCATAGTGGAACCGTCCTCTGCCACATCAGGTAATGACCCTTCTCTGCCCTTGTCCCCAAGCCCATGGAGTGTCTGGTCCCTTTTGGCCCCAGGACAAGCGGGTAATTCTATTCAGTGGCACACAGAGGAGTGGGGAGGGGCTCACTTCCTGCTGCTGCTTCCTCCCACAGGTGACTCTGATGATGCAGCTCCCTCCAGTTCCAGTGTGCTCTCCTCTACCCCACCGTCCATGTCCCCGGCTGCCAAGGAGGCCTCGCCCACCCCGCCCTCATCCCCATCTGTTAGCGGCAGCCTGTCTTCCCCTAGGTAACCGGCCCGCTCTCCCCAAGTGTTGCTCCCATAGCAGTGATGACACAGGCTGCCTTGGGGACTTCATGTCATCTCGTGGCCGGCAGGCTAGAGCCCAGGAGTGGCCGGGTTCCTTGAGGCCCTGGGGGGAGTGAGCAGGACTTAACTGCTAGCAGGTGGGATCTTGGTGGGGACCTGCTTGGACAGCCATAAAACTGTGCCCAGAGCAGAACTACACCCTGATCCAGGCAAAGCTGCCCCCATCTAACAGGCCCCCTGTGTCATTTATGGGGGCATTGTGGACAGGTGAGCCAGGACCACAGGGGTCAGGGGGTGGGATTACAGGTGGGAACCCTTGTCACCATATCAGGCAGTTTCAGTGTTTAATTCACCAAAGGAGAATACGTTTGTTTGTTTGGTGATGATGTGGGGGCCACTGCTTCCTTACTGGCCACCTGGGATGGTGAAGTCGCCCTGCCCTTACCGTGTGCCCCTTCCCACTCCTTTCTGCAGCCAAGGGATCGGTGCCGAGCTGATGGGGCTGCAGGTGGATTACTGGACAGCCGCGCAGCCTGCCGAGAAAAAGAGAGACGCTGAGAAAAAGGACCTGCCCACCGCCAAAAACACGCTCAAGTGCACTTTCCGGTCCCTGCAAGTCAGCAGGCTGCCCAGCAGCGGCGAGGCCTCAGCCACGCCTACCATGTCCATGACTGTGGTCACCAAGGAGAAGAACAAGAAGGGTGAGGTGGGGGGTCAGCCAGTGGCGGGGGGGACCGCACGGGGAGTGACTGTCAGCAGTTGCACAGGGGGCGCTCAGAGTGGTCCTTCCTTCCTAGTGATGTTCTTGCCCAAGAAAACCAAGGACAAGGACGTGGAGTCCAAAAGCCAGTGCATCGAGGGCATCAGCCGCCTGATCTGCACCGCCAAGCACCAACAGACTATGCTTCGGGGTGAGCGGCACTGGGGGGCGGGGCCAGATGGCCGGGGCGGGGCCAGATCTGCACTGCCAAGCACCAGCTGAATATGCTTCTGGGTGAGAGGCACTGGGGGTGGGGCCAGAGGGCAGGGGCGGGGCCAGATCTGCACCGCCAACCACCAGCAGAATATGCTTGGGGTGAGCGGCACTGGGGGAGAGGGGCGGGGCCAGAAGCCCGGCCCCTGGAGAGGCTGCAGGCAGTCAGGTGAGACCGGAACGGAGATCCCTACGGTGGTCCCTCCTTGCGATGGCTTCTGCGCTTGGTTGCTGACTTGAGTTCGGCTGTTGCAAAGCTGGGAAGACGCCGTTGGTTTTGCCTGTGAAAGGGGAGACTCAAGCCTGAGCTACATTGAGGCAGCATTTCATGTTTTAATTCTCCAAAGGAAAATGCTTTTGTTTGCTTGGTGATGAGATATATATTATCTGTCTTCCTGCGCATTTTTATGAAGTGCTTAGCTGTATCTCAAATTCTGAGAAATAATTTTTGTACCCTCTCTGCTTTTTTCTTTAAATGGATTTGTATATTTCAAATTGTCTTTTTACAAGAGGCCTAGCAGTTGAGTTTTGGGATGTGGAAGTCAGCTTCTGCCCTAATCTGGGTATTTCCCAGTGGAATTACTTGAGATCCTGAGGTTACAAAACCAGTTGCCGTGGTCGGTAGGGTACCACCCACTCATCTCTCTCCTCCCTGCTACAGCTCAGAGAGTCACAAGGGGCAAGCAGATCCAGTGCTGCCCAGGGTGGCCATGCCCGCAGAGGACCCTCTCCCCACACCACCCTTTGCAGCAGCCAGTGGCTCAGCTCATGTCCTTCTGTCCACAGTTCTCATCGATGGAGTGGAGTGGAATGACGTCAAGTTCTTTCAGCTGGCTGCCCAGTGGTCATCCCATGTCAAGCACTTCCCCATCTGCATCTTTGGACACTCCAAGGCCACCTTCTAGCTCCCATGGCCCTGAGGAGCGAGCCAGCAGAGGGCCACACAGGGACAGCCACAGGCTACCATCCCATCAGCACCCTATCCTGCGAGGCCGCCACACCGAAGCCTGCTGCTTTGTGTTAACGTTTCAGTTCCCTACAGAGACAGGCGCTTAAACAGAGAAACGGTCTCAAGTATGAATGTACTTACAATGTGGGAAGTAACGGGCGGTTCCCAGGCAGGGGGCCGAATACTACCCTGCTTTTTAACCAGTATGTTCTCGGGGGAGCTGGGAGGTCTGAGCGGACACTGTTGAGCTTGGAGAACCAGGTGAGGTGGCTTTGGTTTGCAGGGGCTCCTACCCAGAGCTCCGCAGCTACAAGGGCACTTGTCTTCACCCCCTTGCTTCGTGAAGCAGGCCTCTGCTTTCTCAGGTAGCCTGCACAGGTGAGGGCCCTCCTGTGTGCACAGGTGAGGGGCCTGGTAATAGCACTTAGTGGTCAGAAGCCCAGGGCTCACAGCTAGGGAACAGTGTCCTTCCTGTGGGCCAGGCCATGCCTAGCAGGCCTTGTGTTGGGAAGATGCTGAGGTACAACAGCAGGGCAGTCACAGCCCAGCCCTGGGCCCCACCACCCCACTGAGCTGGGGGTGCAGCCACTGGGTCACTGGGTCCCTTTTCTTCCCAGATGCCTCCCCTAGTGCCACCCACTCCTGGTCCCCCAGTAAACTCCAGCTTGGTGAGTCAGTGGAGGTTTTATAGTCGCAGATATTTTTAATGCTTTTAAATACATGTTACAGTGTAGCTACCAAACAGATACTGTTCTGACAACCAGCGCCCGCTGGGGTGAGGGCAGAACCAGCAAGATGCCCCCGCCCCTGCCCCCCTGCATCCTGCCTCGCACTGCAGGCCCTCAAGACCTGCCCACTCCCTTGGACTGATCTGGAAAATGCTGCTGGGCTTCTGCGTGCTCACCTGGTGCCCAAACTCAGCCAGCACAGGGGGCTTCTGAGGCTGTGGGCCAAGCCCCTGCAGTTCCCAGTACCCCGCTTAAGTGTCCCAGATGCCAACCTGGGACTAGGTGAGATGCTGCTGGGGTCACCAGGACGCACTCCCCCCAACCCCAGCCCAGCCCCCTGCTGCTAGCTGTGAGACACCAGGGCTGGCCCAGGGTGCCTGGGTGGAGATTCAGGATCGTGATGAACATGTAGACAGGTGGCAAAGTGCCAGGTGTGTGTCTCACCTGCACAATCTTACACGTGGTCTGACTGGAAGGGGCAGCCTCTTGGGGTCCAGGAGCCCAAAGTACACCCAGGGCCGAGTTCTCATCCTGGGGCAGGCCCCAGCCTCTACTGGCCACCCCCATACCCCTAGATCTCCTTGGGAAGAACCCACCGACTGGCCCTCCCTGGGACAGGGCAGGCCCACCTGGGGGGCTCAGATTTGCTTTCCTAAGCTGGGTTACCACTGGTGGGTGTGATGGGAAACAGTGCCAAATGTAGGGTGGGTGTGGGTACTCCCAACCCACAGAGCAGCTGCCAGGGTCACAGGTTCCCCACACCCAGACCCCCACCCCCACTCCCAGATGAGAGAGGCTGTTTTTCTCTGCCTGCCCCCCCCTTCCTCAGGTGTGTGCAGCATGCTGAGATGGGGGGCAGAGGGGAAACACAGAGGTATCTCAGTTCCCTGCCTGGGCCCAGCCAGGCCTCACAGGAGGGGAGATCCCGCCAGGGTTCTAGGGTGGGACCAGTGGGACCAGGCGGGGACCAGAACTGGGCCAGGGGCTCTAACCCAACTTCATCCACTTGGTACACCCTGATCTAGCTCCGGCTCCTGACCCCCTTCCCTGTGCCCTAGTGCCCCCACCAGTGGGCTTAAGGACTTGTTTACTTCTTGGCCAGTGTCTTCCCAAAGGTCAGACTCAGTAGGGAAAGGATGGCGGTGACATGCCCCCAACTTGGCTTTCTAGTGGCGCTGTCCCACCCTGCCCCCCGCTGCTCACCCACCCTCTGTGCCCTGTGGGAGTAGCAGGTGGATTCCAATGCCTGTGACTCAGGGAGACCAGGCCATGCTAACCCCTCTGTGCCTCGGTTTCCCATCAGTTACAAAGGGGTGGTGCTAACACTGCCCCTGCCTACCTCATGGAGTTGTTCTGAGGATACACGGAAAAGCACTTTGTTCCTGAAAGAAAGATGACGACGGAGAAACCAAAACAGCCTGTGACTGAGCCTGCGGGCCCTGGGGAGGCACGAGGGACCCCGGGGCTGCAGGTCACTCTCGGGGCTGGTCCTCGCGGTCAGCAGTGGGCTGTATGGATGCAGGGCGACGGGCCCCGGGCCTGGCCTTGCCCACGCGATCCCCAAGACCCACAGCCCGCTTGGTGATCCCTCTTCCTGGACGAGGCCTGACCCTGCGGACCCCTCCCCGCCCGGAGTGCATTGTTGGGTTTCTGGTTGTTACATGTTGCTAGGTTTTTTTTTTGCTTTTTTAATGGAAAACAGGATTAATGTAAATAACCTTTTTGGGGAACAGATTCTAATCTGTCACGTCTGTGACCATGTGGACTATTTTAAGGTGCTGATGCGACACTAATAAACCTGGAGGGGCGCCCCCGGGCCTAGCTCGGCTGCTGTGTGCTTCCTCTGCGCGGCCCGGGGCCTCCTGGGGGCAGGGAGGGGAGCGGGGCCCAGACGAGGCCCGGAGAGGGTCGGGAGAAGACGCAGGGGGCTTGGGTGGATATGTCCACTTGGTGACTCCTAACGGCCGGAGGCCACGACGCCGGCACGGACCGGAAGCGGAAGGGCGGGGCCTGGCCGTACCGTTGTGGACACGCACCCCCCCTTACCCTTACCCACCCCTGAGTCTGAAGTGGGCTCCTGACCCCCACACCCTACTGATCCCTTTCCCGAAGCCGCAGTGGACCCCAACTCCCCTCCCCGGCCCCTTCGGGCCTTAGCAGACCCCCAGCCCACCCCCACTGGCCCCTCTAAACCTGCAGGGGACCCCCGCCCCTCTTCGCAGGATCCTGAGGACACGGTGGACCCCCACCTCCTCCTGCTGATTCCAACCCGCAGTGGATCCCTACCCACGCCCCCCGCTGACTCTTCCGAGCCACAGTGGCCCCCTACCCCGCACCCCAGGTCTCACCGGACCTGTGGTGGCTCCCCTTTTGACCCTTCAACCTGTGCCCCCACTATCCCTCCTAGGCCTCCTGGTGGCACTCTGGTGACACCCTGCCCGCCGAGTGCCCCCTCAGCCAGCCCTTGCCAGGCAGCACAAACCCCCTGTAGAGGGGCCGGTGGAACGGGGTCCACTTCCACCTCTTCACCTCTCCGGGTCCTCGGACCTGCGTTAGGATGTGGCCAGGGGCACGCTGAGGTGAGTGTCACAGCCGGCCAGGGGCTCTCAGTCCGGGAGGACAAAGACTGCCAGGGCCACCGGCGCCTTGGTTCTATATACGGCCCTAGACAGGGTCCCAGAGAACCGTCAGAAGAGATGCCCAGGCCTAGACGGAAGAAGTTTTGATAGAGGGCAGATGGTTGATAGAGGACGGAGGTTGGCTTCTGGGACGAGGAGGGCTGAGGGCTGCGAATCCCAGGGGGAGGCAGCCAGAGACGGGGGTCCCTGGCACCCGGACGCCCTGGCTTGAGGCTGCCCAGCTACATCTGCCAGTGGTTCACAGCTGGCCCCAGAGGGCACCCTACACTGCCACCACCTGTCTTGGGGACCAGGTGGCCTCAGGGATTTGCCCCACTCAACCCTTATCCTTCCTACAGAGCCTCAGAGGTACAGATGAGTAGCCTGCTAGGGCTGGAGATGGACGACAGAAAGCCGAAGGGCCCACCGGGGAAGGAGACAGAGGGACTGAGCCCCTCAGAGCACGGGCACCCCTCCACCCAGGGGGGTCCTTCAGCGGCCTGGGGTCAGCCCAGAGTGCAGAGTGGTACCCAACATGGACTCCAGACTCAAGATTGGGTAAGCTCGGGTGGGCACCCTGGGAAGTAGCTGTCTGTCCACCACCACCTACGCCACACGGAGACCCTAATGACAAAGGCCTTGGTGTTGGGGCCTATGGGTGTTGGTCTTCAGGGCGTCCCAAAAGCCTAGATGGGACCTGAGGTTCTGCTAGGCCACCACGGGGCATGAGGAGAGGGTGACCTGGTGGTCTCCTGGGGCCAGGCGTCTGCAGGGCAATCCAGAGGGCACCACTGGACGTCCATGAAGACATCTCGTGACAGACAGTCAAGGCTATGGACACATTAAATGGTCCTCAGGAAGGGCAGGGCGAGGAAGGGCCAGGAGGGTCCGTGGCTGTGTGTCTCTGCTAATTGGGCTGGGATCCACAGAGAGGAATCCCAGTGGTGGAAGGCAGGAAAGGGCCCAGATGATTCCCTAGCTTCTAGTGTGGGGGCAGAGCACACGTCAATTCCCTGTGGGACAGCTACTTTCTCCCTCCCTGCCCCTAACCCTAGGGGAGATCCCACCAGTATTGTCCCCAGCAATGGCCTCTCTCTGACTTTATCCCACGAGATATCCCCTTAGTCTTCTCCAGGGCTTTTCCTTTGGGGGTGACTAAGACATGGAATACTCTTCCCCCCAAGCTTGTCAGGCTTGGCCCCTTCGGTCACTTCCCACATGCCCCTTTCCCCCAGATGGCAAACAGAACACAAGCCCTTGGTTTCCTCTGTCCTGTCCTAGCCCAAGCTGTCCCAGTGCTGTGGTCACTACACTCCCCAGCATCCACCCAGTGTCAGACACTGCACAGAAGGGGCAACCTTGCGCAGAGGACTGAGGTCCAAGGAGGCATTGGGAGAAACCTCCCCTCCCCACCCCAACCCCACCCAGAGTATCCCAAGAGAAGAAGGCTGACATCCGGCTGGTCCAATATATCGGGAGCATGAAGTGACCACACAGGGCTCATGAGAGGCCAAGAGTGGCAGGGGAGGTCAGCAACAAGGGTTGGTGGCCACACCATGGGATGTTACGAGTTTGGAAGGGCAGCCACTGAGCCCCAATATGTTCCACCTTTAAATACAAACTAACAGCCAGGGTCATGAGACACTTGAAGGAAACCTCTATCAGGAAAGAAAAAGACGCAGAGAAAAAGGGATCAGAAGTAACGCAAGCTGTGCTAGGTAGAGCCCAAGAGAGTCCCCAGTGTGCTGGGCAGGAAAGGGTGCAGCCACTGCCCATGGGGTGGTCTGATTGTGTGCCTGATCCCAAGGGAACCAACCAAGATCCAATCCTTTGAGAAATCAGGAGAGGGGCAAGACAAATGTCCAGAAATCAATATCCTTTATCTATGGAAACCTCAGACAAAAGAAACAGGAGTGGAAAAGGCTGGCTTACATGTGGCAACAGAAAGAAATGAGCAACACCTGTTGGAAGAAAACTTTAAACCATTCCCACCACTTTAAGGAGAGTCTTGGGCAAGGTAAAGATCCTGAATGGAAAGATGCAACAGAGCTGGGAAGTCTCCCTAAGGCATCATGTGAATTTAATGAAATCACAACAAAAATGCTTAAAGGTTGTTTGTCAATCTGACAAACGGTTGGAAGTTCATCTGGAAGCGTGGGGGTGGGGTGGGGTGCTGTCAAGCCAGTCCTGGTGCCTAGTGACCTTGCAGAGACTTACCCTAAAGGCTGTAAGTCTTTCCAGGAACAGAAAGCTTTGTTCCTCCTATGGAGGAGAGCAGCCCAACATGAAACCCACTACACCACCACGGTTCTTTCCAGGAAAAACAGGCAAGCAAATTTAACCCAGTGGCTTCAGTCCCAGCAGCTATCCTGCCAGGCGTTAAAGCTACAAAATCCATGAACAACAGAACTGACAGAGATCCCCAAGGTGACTGGCTGTCTTCAAGCAGGAAGCCTCTCAGGTCAGTGGGGAAGAGACAGACTTCTCAATGAATTACGCCAGGCACCTCGGCAGATAGTTCGGAAAAAGAAACGGATAGTCAGATCTCTCATTGGACACCAGGAAACATTCCAAATGGATCCGAGATCTAAGTGTGAAACAAAAGGATACCATAAATGAACTAGAAGAAATGCTGAGCAAAATCCTTTTTTTTCTCACAATAATGATTTTACACAATATTTCTTCTTTTATGATTGACTGATTTTCCTCAGTCGGAGTCCTGGTGTGGCAGAATCAGTTTGAATCATAAGGTCGGTGATTCAAACTTAGCAGCCACTCCTTGGAAACCCTATACAGGGCTGCTATGGATCTGAACGGACTCAATGGTACTTAACAACCACAAATTTTACTCAGCATACTGTCCTCCAAGTTCATGTACGTTATGAGATGTCTTGCAGATTCATTCTTATTCTTTAACGTTGCCCAGTGGCCATGGTGTCCCCATTCTTCCATTGGTGGGCATTGAGTTGTTTGTATCCATTTGCTGTTGTGAATGTTCTGTGATGAACATGGGTGTTGTGAATGTGATGAACATGGCTCTTTTCTCTAGGATATACACCAAGTAGAAGGATTTCTGGGGCGTTTGGTATTTCTGTTTCCAACTTTCTGAGGAAACGCTGGGCCTTTTCCACCAGGGTTGCACCTTTTGCCATCCCACCAGCAGTGTGGGAGGTGCCAGTCTCCATAGGAGATGCCAGTCTCCACAGGAGGTACCAGTCTCCATAGAAGGTGCCAGTCTCCACAGGAGGTACCAGTCTCCACATTCTGGCCAGCATTTGTTGTTTTTTGAACTTTGCTGTTAATACTTGGATGAAATGGTATCTCATTGTTTTGATTAGCATCTTTCTTGTAGCTGATGAGTGTGAGCATTTCTTTGTATGTGTGTTGACATCATGAATGTCTTCTTTGGTGAAGTGTTTGTTCATGTCTTCTGCCCATTTTTATTTGGATTATTGATCATTTTCCTGTTGAGGTGTTGAAGATTTTTATAAATTTTAGACTTGTGATAATGTTGTTGTGAAGTGCCATCGAGTCAGTTCCAATTCATAGTGACCCTGTGTAGGGTTTACGTAGGAGTAGCTAGTGGGTTTGAACTGCCGATCTGTGGTCAACAGTACAGTGCTTATCCTACAGTGCCACACCAGGACTCCAGAGCTGTGATATAGAGACCTTTAAAATTAAACCTCAAAGTTCAGAAGCCATTAAAAAAATTTCTTTTATATAAGATGGATATATTTAACTACATGTGGTAAAAAACAAATAAAAATATCTACGGATGCAGAACCCATGCCAGGAGCAAGGTCAAAAGATTATTGATTTATACTTTTATAATGTATAATATAAACATAATAGTATAATAAAAAGGGGGGGGCTAAAGGAATTAAAAACATCTATGTCAGTAAAAGGACACACCTTTCTAATATATAAAATGTGAAGCATCAAAAACACCAGCAGCCCCGTGTTTTGCAGAACTGAAGGATCGAACAAACAAACCCTCCATAGCAAAGGGACTACAAGAGATCCACCATTATCCAAAAAGATGTTCAGTTTTCCCTCACCATAAGAAAAACAAATTGAAGCGATGCTAAGATGCTATTCTATTTACCTATCAGATTGGCAAAAATCTGAAAACCCAGCCCCATCCTTTGGGCAAAGCTGTGGGGTGGCAGGACTACAGGATGATGAGAAGTGGGTTGATGGCTGAGGGTTCTGCGGCACTGACCCCTCTCACCCGGCAGCAGCCCCACGTGTGGGTGTTTATACACAGACAGTTATTGACAGTGCAAAGCTGGAAACACCAAGCATCACTCACAGGAAATGTTTCTATAATATCAAAGGCCACTTCCTACCTCTGACAGGAAAAGCTGCTCTGCGGAGGTGCAGAAAAAACAGAGAAGGAGCTTTTGCGGAGGAGCGCAAGCGTTTTGGATCTTGTATAAGGCTCCGGGCACCGGTTTCCAGTGCCCACCTGTGGAGAAATCTGCCCGTGGAAGCAAAATACGGCGATTTCTGAATAGATCGGACAGCCTGGACTGAGGTCAGAGGGCGGAGGGCGGGTCCACAGCCAAGCTGAGGCAGTGACCCAGTGCTGGAAGCCTGGGAGCTACATCTGGAGGGAGAGGTGTGGCCGATTTTTCATTTTTCACTTATCTTTCCTCTTCTCCCCGATTGCGCCCTCGCTGCCCAGGCCAGACACCTTTAGGCGGGCGGGAGCACAACCCCCAAAAGGGTCCAGCATTGCACCCGCAGTCTTCCCACGGCACAGAGAGGAGTCCTGCAGGCAGCTGCTTATGACGTCTGACACTGGGACCCAGCCCTAAAGTTGAGCTGGGCGAGACCCTTTATCCCTACCTGCACAGCAAAGGCTACTGGACAGTCAATTATGATTTTATTTTTGTTTTTGATTGGTGGTTTTTGTCTCTGCTTTTATATTATTTCTGTTTTTGGTCCTTTTGGTCTCACTCTTTTCCTGGAAATGGGAGCTTTCTCCCCCAACCTTACCCAAGAAGAAACAGCAATTGTGCTCATATAGCCAAGCTACAAGCACACCCTGGAATGTCCCACCATCTGGACAAGAGCCAATACCAGCTTCTAGGCATTACACGTGAAAAGGGAAGTCTATCTCCAGATCACATCCACCAGGAGATGCTCAGTAAGCTTAACAACAAAGCAACATACATCCGTTTAAGCATTAAAAATCCATGTAACTACTGAAAATGTCCAAGAAAACACAATTAAAGATCTCAACACATGTCCCAAAACAGAAAAAAGTAACTGAGACAAATGAGCTGGAAGCAGATACAGACTTCCCAGTAGAAGAGCAGGCTCTGGATCTGCCTGAGAAGGAATTCAGAAGAATGACATGAAAACAAATTCAAATGCTCCGAAAAGGGGTGGAGGAAAATTAGGAAGAAGTCAGGAAAGTGCTACAAGAGCAATCAAACAAGATAGATATGGCACTGGAAACACTCCAAACCTGCAAAAAGAAGTTCAGATGATTAATAATAAAATATCAGAAATGGACAATACACTGAAAAGGCAAAGGAGTAGAATGGAAGAGATGGAAGCCAGAACCAGCGAACTGGAAGACAAATCTCTCAATACTGCTAAGATAGAAGAGCAAGAAGAAAAAAATCTGAAGAGAGCCTAAGATTTATGCTGGATAACATGAATAAAAATAACTTAAGAATTGTTGGCGTTCCATAACAGGAAGAATCACGGAAGTCCACAGAGGAGATAGTTGAGGAACTACTGGAAGAAAATTTCCCTAACATCTTTGAAGGATGTTAAGATAAATGTTCAAGAAGCTGAATGAACCCCAGGAAGGGTAGACCCCAAAAGAAAATCACCAAGACATATAATAATCAAGCTCTCCAAAATCAAAAACAAGGAGAGAATCCTAGAAGCAGCCAGGGAAAAGAGAAGTGTAACCTACAAAGGCAAGCAAATCAGATTAAGCTCTTAACTTCTCAGCAGAAACCATGCAGGCAAGAAGGCAATTGGGAGACGTATATAAAACCCTAAAAGAAAAAAAAAACTACCCACCAAGAATCATCTATCCAGCAAAACTGTCAACCAAATAATGATGGTGCAATGAAAACATTCAGGATAAAAAGAAGCTAAGAGATTTTGTCAAAGCCAATCCAGTGCTTCAAAACATCTTCAAGGGAATTATTTGGAATGAAAACCAGCAAGAACAGACAACAACCAGAGATTGACAGACATGGCAACACCACCTGGAACTCAGTCAACAGATAGAGTTCAGAACAGAACAAAATTCCAACAATGAACTCAGAGGACCTGTGAGGCCAATCAAATATAAAAATATTAACAGTGTCAAAGAAGGGAAAAATACAGGAACAGAGATCCAGGTGGTGAGGAGGTCAAGTAGATTTCAGGATACAATTGTTGTTGTGAAGTGCCATCAAGTCAGTTCCGACCCATAGTGACCCTGTATAGGGTTTCCAAAGAGCAGCTGGTGAGTTTGAACTGCCGACCTTGCAGTTCAAATGGCTTTGCAGTCTGGCGCATTAATCCATAGCACCACACCAGGACGCTGCAGGATACAATAGACTGTCTTAAATGCAGGGAAAACTTAATGGACTATAGGGTAACTCCAAAGAAAATTAATACTTCACAACTTACCATGAAAATGAAGATCCAAGTAGAACAAGGAAACATTAAAACTAAGAAGAAACTGACAAGAATTAGCACATGAACTCAACACAAGAAGACATGCAGAGTAAACAAATGAACAGCACCACAAAATTAACATAATGACAGGAATTAATTAATATCTATCGATAATTACATTGAATGTCAATGGATTAAATGCACCAGTGAAGAGACAGAGCATAGCAGAATGGATAAGAAAACAAGGCCCTTCAATATGCTGCCTGCAAGAGACACACCTTACACACAAAGACAAAAACAGACTAAAAGTTAAAGATGGAAAAAAATTTACCAAACTAACTGCAATTTAAAAAAAAAAAAAAAAGCAGGAGTGGCAATACTAACCTCTGATAAAGTAAACTTTAAGGCAAAAACCAGCGTAAGAGATAAAGAAGGTCACTATCTCATGATGAAAGCCAATTGAGCAAGATGACATAACCCTAACATAACATATCTATGCTTCCAATGAAAGAGCACTAAGATATATGAAGAAAACCTTACTAGAACTGAAGAAAGAAATATATAAATTATATAATTATAATGGGAGATTTTAATACGCCACTTTCAAAAAGGGATAGAACAATCAGAAAGAAACTCAACAAAGTTACAGAGGAACTAAACAACACAATCAACCAACTTGATCTCATAGATGTGTACAGAGCATTCAACCCAACAACACAATATACATTCTTCTTCAGTGCACATGTAATATTCTACAGAATAGACCATGTGTTAGGTCACAAAGCAAGCCTCCGTAAATTTACAAACATCAAAATACTACAAAGCATCTTTTCAGACCACAATGCCATAAAACTAGAAATCAACAATAAGAAGACCAAGGAAATAAAGTTGAATACATGGAAGCAATAACACCCTGCTGAAAAACGACTGGATAATAGAAGAAATTACACATGAATTCAGAAAGT
>NW_006408543.1:364160-374350 GCF_000296735.1 Chrysochloris asiatica | reverse complement strand
ATATGAAGTGAGGGGAGATGCACAAGAACGCCCATACTTGCAGACAGCACCTATTTGACCTGGCATCAATGGCTAGATGATCTGAACATGACTAGTGGAAGAAAGAAGAGGGAAAAAAGAGTAATCTGCTACAATTTGATGAGCTTGACTTATGCTTGTGGATGCAGTGTGGCAAAGGAGCGAACAGATCTTTACAGTGAGGATCATTCCCACCCCCTTGGTACACAGGGTCGAGAAGGATGGGTAACTTAGACATTGGCTACCTAAAATGAGGAGGGTGGGTGGCTACAAAGGCAAGTAGTAACTGGCTTACAAGCTTTCAATGGGGAGCCTAGTTTCAGAGGGTACAGGGAAAGGTAAAATCTCCACTGAGTTGTTCCCAACCTGTCTGGATGGGGCTGATGAAAGGAGGTGGGGATAGGACTTGTGGTTCAATAGGGAATTGTTGCTATCAGGACTGACTGTGAGTGTTGGAAAGTTAAAGGTAGATATTTTGTAACAAAAGGAGGGGAGTGGTTGATTTTTCGGTCCAGGAATGGAGGTCCCTGGAACCATCAAGGGAGAAAAGCAAAGTGCGGGACCCTATCCAGAGAAGCAGTGACACCAGGAATAGAGGCAGAGATGATGACTTGGAGAGATGGAGCAGCTGGGGACTTTAGACTCAGGGAGGGAGAGGGGCTGTGTGCTGGCAGCCTGGGGGCAGGCTTGCAGGGTGTACACTTTAGTTTGATGATGCATGCAGGGGATTGTAATCATTGCAATGAAACTAAATACAATAGGATGAATGTAAAGATAATGTTCTCCTATGTAAACTATCACATAATTCACAATTAAAAAAAAAAAATCAAAGGTCATCCTCCAAGCTAGGGAAAACTGTGGAATGTTGTGGTGCTTTGAGCAAGGGTGAGGTCGGTTCTTCTGTCAGGACGTGCTCAGATTGCCAAGAAATTGTCAGTGAAATTGTCAGGGTCTATGATTTGCTCCTGTTGAATGATGCAAAACGTTGAACAATGCAGGAAGCATCAAAAGGAGATAGAAGGAATATACACAATTATTCTGCCAAAAATAATTGGTCAAAATCCATCCACTTCAGGAGGTAGTATATGATCGAGTTGTTGTTGTTATGTGCCATGGAGTCGGTTCTGACTCATAGCGACCCTACACAGGGTTTCCGAGGCTGTAAATCTTTATGGGAGCAGAAAGCCTCATCTTTCTCCCATGGAACCACTGGTAGTTTCGAACTGCTGACCTTGCGGCTCTCAAGCCGATTCGTAACCACTATGCTACCAGAGCTCCTTATATGATCGAGAACCAATGGTATTGAAGGAAGATGTTCAAGTGCACTGGAGACGTTGGTGAAAAACAAAAGTTGACAGAATATCAATTGAGGTTTTTTTTTGTTTTTTGTTTTATAGGTAATATGCTTCTAGAAATTTGTCCATTCTAGGTTTTAATATTTGTTAGAGTACAGTTCTTCATAGTATTCTATGTATAAAATAATACCTAGTTTATTTCTATTGATTCTGTTGTGATATCACCTATTTCATTTCTCATTTGTGTAATTTGAATCTTTTCCTTATATTTGTCAGTGGTTTGTCAATTTTATTAATCTTGTCAAAGAACCAACTTCTAGTCTTGTTGGTTCCACCTATTGTTTTTCTGTTTCATTTGTTTCTGCTCTATGTATTTTTTTTCTGGTGGCTTCTTTATCTAATTGTTGCGTATGTTAGATTCAGGTATTGATTTTGGTTCTCTCGTCTTTTTGAACGTATGTGTTCAATGCTGTAAATTTTCCTTTGAGCACTACTTCTGCTGTGTCCCAAAGGTTGAGCATGTATTTTCATTCTCATATGATTCAAGGACTTTTTTTTAAAGTTTTTGTTGTGAATCGAGTGATTAGTTTACATGGTGAACATTGGTTTTACACTTGTCATTGCATTGCAATGTTACAGTCTCCTCTGTGCATCATCATTCAACAGTATTTGCTTCTATTCCCTGTTGTTGTTGTTTTCAGGGGTGGGGAGGATGTACACAAAAACACACAGTAATATATAATCATATATAATCAAAGGACACATTCTGCAAGCCTGCCCCTTAGCCACCAGCACCTGGCCGCCAGCACACAGCCTTTCTCTTTCCCTGAGTCTAGAGTCCTCAGCTACTCTCTCTATGCATGTCCTCATCTCTGCTTCCATCTCTGGGTAGGGTCCCACATTCCACTCATGCTCTTCTCTTTTGATGAAGTTCTAGGGTTCTTTGTTCCTAGAATGTATGATTAAGTACTCCCCTTTTTTTGTTACAAACCTTCTTCCTTTACAGTTGTGACAGTCACAACTAGTCATGATGTCAGTTACTCACGGTTGAGTCATGTCCTTTCACCAGACCTGTCTAGACAAGATGAAAACCATTCAATGGGGATTCTACCTTCTCCCTGATCCAAGGACTTTTTAATTTCATTTAAAATTTCTTCTATTACCCATGCATTTGATTTTCCCCCTTGATCTTCCTATTGTTGATGTATAATTTTATAGTGTATGATATAAAAAGATACTTTGTGGTGTTTCAGGGGTTTTTAAATTTGTTGAGGCTTCTTTGGTGGCCTAACATGTGGTGTATTCTGGAGAATATTGCATGTATATTAAGGTCAGCGGTTCGAAACTACCAGCCGCTCCGCGGGAGAAAGATGAGGCTTTCTACTCCCGTAAAGATTTACACCCTCGGAAACCCTGTACAGGGTCGCTGTGGGTCGGAACCGACTCGACGGCACTTAACAACAACAACATTGAAAAAACTGTCTATTATGCTGTTGTTGGGTGGAGTCTTCATGGGGTCAAGTTGACTGATTGTGTTACTTCTTCTGTGTCTTTCAGCTTCTTTCTAGTTCTGCCCTTCATCAAAAGTGGCATATTAAATTTCTTACTAGTGTGGAGTCCTGGACTGCTAACCACAAGGCCAGTGGTTCAGAGTCACCAATTGCTCCTCAGAAACCCTGTACAGGATCACTATGAGTTGCAACCAACTCAACAGCAATACAATTATTGTAGAGTTATCTATTTCTCATTTCAATGCTGTTACAGTTTGATTTATGCATTTTGAAGCTCTTTCATTGTTGTTGTTAGGTACCATTGAGTCAGTACTGATTTATGGCAAATCTGTGCACAACAAATCAAAAACTGCCCAGCCCTGCAACAACCTCACAATTGTTGCTAAGCTTCAGCCTGTTGCTGTTACCACTGTGCCAGTCCATCTCCTTGGGGGGTCTTCTTCTTTTTCTCCAACCCTCTACTTTACCAAGCATGATGTCCTTCTCCAGGGATTGGTCCCTCCTGATAATATGTTCAAAGTATGAGAGATGAAGTCTGGTCATCCTGGCTTCCAAGCAGCATTATGGCGTACTTCTTCCAACATAGATTGGTTTGTTCTTTTGTACTTTTAATATTCTCCTCCAACACCATAGCTCAAGTGCATCAGTTCTTCCTATGGTCTTCCTTATTCACTGTCCAGCTTTCACATGCATATGAAGTTTTTGAAAATACCATGGCTTGGGTCAGGCACACCTTAGTCCTCAAACGGACATCTTTGCTCTTGAACACTTCAAAGAGGTCGTGTACGGCAGATTTGCTTCATGCAGTATGTCGTTTGATCTCTTGACTGCTGCTTCCATGAGTGTTGATGGTTGATCCAAGGAAAATGAAGTCTCTGACAACTTCAGTCTTTTCTCCATTTATATGGATGTTATTTATCTTTCATTGGATGCGTAGATACTTATTAAGGTTGTGTTCTCTTGTTTAATTGACCCTTTAATCATTATATCATGTCCTTCTTTGTATCTTGTGTTGGTTTTTGTCTTAAGGTCCGTTTTATCAGAAATTAATATTGCCACTCCTGCTCTTTTTTTATTGCTATTAGCTTGATTTTTTTTTTCATCCATTGATTTTTAGTTTAATTTTGTCTTTGTATGTAAGATGTGTCTCTTGTAACAGGATACTGATGGGGCCCTATTTGCTTATACCTTCTGCTACTCTTCTCTTGACTGGTAAATTGAATCCACTTACAATAAATGTAATTATTTGTTGTGAAGTGCCGTCGAGTATGAATTAATTACTGATATTTAGCTGTGTGTTTGTTTTTTTGTTGTGCTGCTAGTGTCTTTATATCATTTTCTTTGCTGAGTTTATTTTGTTTGTGGGGTTTCTAGTCATTTCTTAGTTTCTGGCGCTTTAGTGTTTACTAAGTCTTTATGATTTTCCTCTTTTTTATTTTGTGGAGAAGTTTCATTAATGTTCTTTGAGGTTACCCTGTAATTTACTAATTTCTTCCAAAGTTTAAAACAACCTATTCTATCTTGAAATCTACTTGACTTCCTCTCCACTTGTAAGTTCTGTAACTGTGACCTCTTTATCCTTATAGTAGTCCTTGTTTACAAATGGATATTGCTGGTTCCCTGGTTTCAGTGCTGTGGTTGGTTTTGCTTTGGAAACTTCTCTATGTAGGGTGACTGTCAGGTGGTAGTATTCTATATCGTAATCTCAGGTTGTCTGCTGTTATTCGTTCTCTGTCCAAAGAACACGCTATAGCGTTTTTTTGTAAAATTTGTTTGGTTTTCACAAATTCCTTTAATTTATTTATCTGGAAATGTTTAATTTTGCCATCATATTTGAGGGACAGGACAGTTTTGCTGAGCATGTGATTTTTTTAATTTGTTTGTTTTTGGTAAGTTTTTATTTTGAACTGATTGATACTTTACATGGGAGAACATCAGCTTTACACCACCGTTTCATTGCAATGATTACGATCTCCTCCGAGTATCATCATTCAACAGTATTTGCTTCCATTCCCTGATTATTATTTTTGTTTTTTTGGGGGGAGGGGGGGAGAAATGTACACAATAATAGCTCTTTCAGATCTGATTTAAGTGCCCAGAGGGCTCTGCCCAAAGCTGAGGTCTAACTCTGTATCAGGAAAGGGCTCCCGCAAGCACTCTGCAGACAAGCTCCCTGCCACAAGGCACTCAGCTTTGTCCCTGTGACACTGCTCTGTCTGGTGCCTGGGTTGCCACCATGTATCCGACACTGCGTATCACTGTCTCTGCGTATCACTGTCTCTGGTGTGACAGTTCTGTTTCCTGGACTGAGGTGGTTCTCAGCACAGGGATCCCAGGTCCAGAGGACACACGTCATTCCTAGTGGTTGTGAGATTCCCCCTTTTCATGTCTGGGATGGCTCGTGGGACGGCAAATCTGACCAGTCCTCACATTAGGATTACATGCACCTTACTTGTGTGGTCGTACTCCAAGGTAGTCATGCACCTTATTTGCATTATTAACAAGAAATCCCATCCCCTTGGTGGGCCACACACACCTTGCATTTGCATAATCCCACCCAGTCATTTGGAAGGAGAGTTACAAAGACTATGGCTAGAACATATATATTAAGTAATTTGCTGCATAACACACCTCAGTACAAAACAAAAACCCTTACTCCAGGCCAATGAGCAGCAGCATGATGAATGAAGAAAGTACTGAAGTTGGAGGACACTCAGTAACGACCTATGATATGCAGATGACACCGCTTTGCTGAAAGAGAACAGGGCTTGAAGCTCTGGCTGATGCACATCAGACCCTGCGGCTTTCAGTGTGGATTGCACCTCAGTACAGCACAAAACTCCTCACCACGAGACCAGTAAACAGTATCATGATAAACTGACCCAAATTGAAGTTGTCAAGGATTTCATTTTACTTAGATCTACATTCGAAGCTCATGGAAGTAACAGCCAAGAAATCAAATGACGTACTACAAATGGACAAATCTGCTGTACAAGACCTCTTTAAAGTGTTCAAGAACAAAGATGGAACTTTGAGGACTAAGGTGTGCCTGACTAAGCCACTGTCTATTAAGGCACCACATATGTATGTGAACACTGGACAATGGTGTGTCGTGGAGTTGGTTCTGACTCATACTGACCCTGTACAGGGTTTCCAAGAGTTGGAAGAAGTGCAGCCAGAATGCTCCTTGGGAGCCGGGTCATTAACAGGGTAGGAGTGAGGGCGAGGAGACTTTGTCTTACATCCTTGGACATGTTATCAGGAGAGACTAGTCATGTAGAAAGACAGCAAGGTAGAGGGTCCACAAAAAAGAGAAGGATTCGGGACAATTATGAGGGTGGCACAGAATCGGTCCGCGCTTTGTTCTATTAGACACAGAGTTACTATGAGTCGGAGCCAGCTCCACAGCACATAACAACTTATGTGAAAAAGAGAAACATTCATAATCACTTGAAATGGCAAAAGGAACATTGGAGAGAACAAGAAAAATAGGCGCATGGAGAAGACAAGACTTTTCACTGGTAATGTGTAAAATGTCTTTAATTTTTTTATATATAAATGTTTTATTATGAATTACATGATAGTTTACATGGGAGAACATTCGTTTTATATTCATTCTATTGTATATAGTTTCATTGCCACGGTTACAATCCCCTCCATGCATCATCAGCCAACCAAAGGGTATATCCTGCAAACCTGCCTCCCCCCCCCGGGTCATTAGTACACAGCCCCTCTCCCTCTCTGGGTCTAAAGTCCCCAGCTGCTCCATCTCGCCACGTCATCGTCTCTGCCTCCATCTCAGGCCTCACTGCTTCTCTGGGTAGGGTCCTGCTCTTTGCTCTTCTCCACTGATGGTCCTAGGGACCTCCGCTCCTAGACTGAAAAGTTAATCACTCCCGTCCTTGCTATAAAACATCAACCTTTACATTTCCAACCCTCACAATCAGTCCTGATAACAATTATTCACTATTGTATCACAAGAGTCCTATCTGTGTTTCATTTCATCAGTCCTGCCTAGACAGATTGGATACTACTCACTGGAGATTCTACCTTCCTCCGTGCCCTCTGGATCTAGGTTCCCTCTTGAAAGCTTGTAAGCCAGTCACTTCTTGCCTTTGTAGCCCCCCTGCCCCATTTTGGGTAGCCAATGCCCAAGTTGCCCATCCCTGTCTACTCTGTGTGTGGAGGGGGTGGGAATGATTCTTACAGTAAGGATTTGTTTCCTCTTTTGAGCTACTGCTTCCATAGGTGTAGGTCAAGTTCATCAAATTGTATCAGATTACTCTTTTTTTCCTCTTCTTTCTTCTTCTGGTTGAGCTCTGATCATCCAGTCATTGAAGCCAAGTCAAGTGGGTATTATCTGCAAGTGTGGGTGTTCTTATGCATATGCCCTCTCTTCTTATCAGCTGGATGCTTCACTCTCCACTCTAGTCCTCTGTGGCTATGTCACTGACTCTGGGCCCAAGAGTCCCCAGGTCTTGCCACACTGCTGGCCAACCAGGTCTTCACCCAGGTTCACAGGAGTCTATTGGAAGTTGTAGGGCTTAGCTCGCCACTTCATTGCTGTTTTTCCCTCACTTCCCCTTATCGGTGATAAGCGTCATCACC
The DNA here is from genome assembly GCF_000296735.1 of Chrysochloris asiatica. Lineage (NCBI taxonomy): Eukaryota > Metazoa > Chordata > Mammalia > Afrosoricida > Chrysochloridae > Chrysochloris > Chrysochloris asiatica. The sequence goes on along the minus strand of NW_006408543.1, from coordinate 366,918 downwards.
AATCATAGTGTGTATTCCCATTGAGTATTAGTCTTGGAAAAGGGTTTGCACTGAGGGGACCCGACCACTTGCCTTGATGTCTCCTGAACAAGCAACTTGCTTATTCTTGTAGTAACAGTCGGTCTGCCTCTATTGTTTTGTATTTTTCCTGTAGGTCTTTCTTTCAAGAAGTATCTTCTGTTCTTCTAGTCACTCCAGGCTGGTTTGCTCGCCCTTTCAAGTGGAAATTTCCCATCTCTGAAGATCTGGATGTGGTTCAGGCTTCCACCTATAGTCTTATGTAATGCAGAGGCTCTGCAGGAAGCCTCCTTCACTGAGCACATTGTAGCCCCATTTTAGGTATTCAAAGGTCTTTAATTTTGAAAAAAACATGTAAATTTGTTGTTGTTGTTGTTAAGTGCCTTCGAGTTGATTCTGACCCATAACAACCCTGTGTAGGGTTTCCAAGGAGCGGCTGCTGAGCTTAAATCGCCAACCTTGCAGTTTAAACTGACTTTGCAGTCCAGTGCATTAACTCACAGCACCACACCAGGACTCCTGTAAATGTAGTACCAACTAAAAAAATAAAAAATGAACACACATGCTCTTTAAAAAGCGAATGAATATCCTCAAAGATAAAAGAAGAACTGCAACCAGGGAAAAGATTCAGAGGCCGTGTAAAGAAGGATGAAAACAGAGGACAAGAACCATGCATTGGAAATGTACAGTATGTACGAGAACAGAACACCAGAGCCAGCAGAGGCAGCCAAAGAAAGGAGATCTTCCAGGAAGGGCAAAGAAATGAAAACATTTAGGGAAGAGACTTTAAATATTAGAGACTATTTGTTTCCTAGGGCTGCCTAGCAAAGTACCACAGAGTAGGAGACTTAAAACCTCAGATGTGTGTTGTCCCCTACTTCTAGAAGCCAGAGTCCAGAATCCAGCGGCCAGCAGGACCCTGGTCTCTCTGAAGGCTCAGGGCTCAGGGCAGAACCCTTCATCGTGCCTGGTTCCTGGGGGTGTCAGGCTTTCGTTGGCCTGAGGCAGCCATCCACCACCTTCTGTTCCACCTTCATATGGCCTCTCCCCGTGTTCTGTCCTCTTTTCATGGTAACACCCCTCATACTGGACTGGGACCCACCCTATTCTCGTTCGACCCCAGGTGAACATGACATCTGCAAAGACACTGTTTTCAAAGATGTCTTAGGTATTTGGGGTGGGACATCAATATATCTTTTGGGGGGATACAGTTCACCCCTTAACACCCAAGTGCAGAAAGGCCAATGCTCAGCTAATACTCACCTACCACTGTTGGATTCATCGGGCTCATAGTCTTCATCAGGCCCCTCTGAGGCTGTAAATATTTACAAAACCAGACAGCTTCATCTCCCCCACCCCTACCCCCACCCCCAGAGTGATTGTTGGGTTTGAACCACCAGCCTTTCAATGAACAGCCTAACATTCAACCCACTGTGCCGCCAAGACTCCTTCTTAACTAATATTACCCAGCAGAACTCAGGAAGGAAGGCCATACCTCCAGGTTAAAGGGTCCTTTCCCAAGAAGGGACAGTCCATGGGGACAGCAGAGGGCAGGAAGTGTCGATAGAACTGTTGTACCCATAATACCTGTGTTTGGGGGATGTCACCTAGCAGGACTGAGCCTGGAAGGAAAAGGGTGTGGGGCTCTGAAAAGTAAGCCCATAATGCGTGTTTTTAAAGAAAGCAATTATGACTTGGTACATTTTATACAGTAAATTCTTGCATGTTTTATTTCTTTTCCATTTTTTCCCCTGGTTACTGCTGCCTATTGTAAAGGAGAGCTCAGCACTCAGCCAGACCAGGTTGGGCTGCATAGCCCTTTCATCGTCAGGCCCTGGGACCCCTGTCCAGGCAGGTGGTCTGGCTGTTGCATCAGTCCTTCAGTCAGCAGCCCGCCGACCATGTCGCCCTCCTTGAGCTATGGAGTAACATGGCCCACAGTCGCGGTGGATGTAACATGCTGTTCCCATTGAAGAAAATGATCACATAGACAAATAAGTAAAGACATAACAGATGTAGGTAGCTGGTCATGCAGTTTGATGTATTTGATTCTTGGGTTTTGGCTGGAGCAAGCAGAGAATCCCCTTTCTGTTGACTTTCAGGGAGTTGGCGAATAACACACCCCTTGTCCCTCCAGAAGAGCCCTGGTGGTGCTGAGGTGAAAGTACTCAATGGCGAACTGAAAGGTTGATTGTCTGTAGGAGAAAATGATTCTGTAAAGATTGCAGCCTTGGAAACCCTCTAGAGTAGGTCTGCTCCGCGTCATAGGTCGCTGTGAGTCCGAATCCATTCAGAGGCAGTGGAGTTGAGATTGGTCCCTCCTGCACCCCACCAGCATGGTGATGAAAGTGATTGAACTACAAAGCTTAGGACAGAGACCCTGAGCAACAACTGTGAAAATGCAGGAGTAGGTGGCCAAGTGGTGACCAAGGTCACAGCACCCTGGAGTCGCTGGTGGGTGGGTGGGGGGGCAGGCTGGCCAGAGGGTGGGTTGGAAGCCAGAATGAGAAGCTCATGGTTCTCAGGTCTTTCCCAGGCAGAAGCCTCTCCCAGTACACCCTGGAGAGTCTTAACAAGACACTAGGGTACAGAGGTCCCAGACAGCAAAATTGTGATGGGGTGGGGCAGGGGGCTGCCCTGTGCTGTACATCAGAGGGTCAGGATGGTGTTTGTGTGCTGCAGAGAACAACAGCCTCAACTTCCCCAACTTGACAGCAAGGATGTGGTTGTTGTTGTTGTT
>NW_006408543.1:349411-355095 GCF_000296735.1 Chrysochloris asiatica | reverse complement strand
CATCTTTCTCCCGCAGAACACCTGGAACATAAAAACACTTAGGCATTATAATCTATAATAATTTACACTAAGGTGCACCGGATCCAAGCCATGGTATTTTCAGTAACCTCATAGACATGTGAAAGTTAGACAGTAAATAAGGAAGACCATACAGTGGAGGGCTGGAGAAGGAGAGGAAGATCCAACGAGAGGGATGGGCACAGTGGTGGCAGCAGGGGACTCGGGCTTCACAACGATTGTGAGGTTGGTACAGGACTGGGCAGTGTTTCATTCTGTTGTGCAGAGGGTCGCTCTGAGTCGGTCCCAACTCAATGGCACCTCCCAACAACAACAAGTCTTCCGAGTTTATGATTTACTCCCTTGTTTTGGTAGAGCACATCCTCTAGCAGCTTGCTTAGGAAAGGAAGAGGTTAAATTTTTTGAGACTGTATGTTTATTAAAATATCTTTATAATACTACCTTCACATTGAATGGTACTTGGGTTGGGGATAGCATTTTAGATGGTAAATAACTCCCCACCTCCGCACCATCGAGGCTAGGTCAAATGGGTATTGTCTGCAACTTTGGGTGTTCTCGTGCGTCTCCCCTCACTTCGTATCAGCTGGATGCTTCACTCTCAGCTCTAGTCCTCTGTGGCTATGTCCTTGTCCATGGGCTCAAGTGTCCCCAAGTCTCACCACATTTTGGACCAACCAGCCCTTCCTCTTATGAAAATATCTTTATAATACTACCTTCACATTGAATGGTACTTGCGATGGGGATAGCATTTTAATGGTAAATAACTCCCCACCTCCGCACCCCAGATTTTAAAGACACTCTTTATTCCCTTCTAGCATCCAGAGCTGCTGATTTCTAAAATCCAAGACCAGAATCTGGACCCTGTTGATTTGCTCTGTGTTTTTCTTTCTAAGAGTTTTTAGGATCCTCTGCTTGCTAATGTTCTAAAATGTCACAATAACGTACTGTAGGGTGGATCTGTTTCCTTTTATTACTCTATATGTTCCATCCGGAGGCTTGTTTCCTTCATCTCTGGAATTTGGGTGTGTGTTTTATGTATTTAATAATTTTCTTTGCTTTATTTTCTCTGTTCCCTCTGAAATTTTCATTAGTTGAATACTGAACCTACAGGATTGAATCTCCAACGTTCTCATGTTTTCTTATCGATTGTCCCTCCTAGTTTTGGTTCTGACATCATGTAAGAGTCTCCAGTCCTTCTATGTCAGAAGCCAGCTTCACTGAATAGGAAACTGTTCTCTAGTGGGAGACACTGTCAAGTTATGTGGAAAAGGTAGCCATGTATAACCCTGTTACAAGGAAGGTAATATGAATTAGGAGCAACAATATCTAACCCTATTACCAGAAGGTAATTATGAATTAGGAGCAACAATCTACCATGCTTCCTATTGAGTTTTAAATTCGGATCCTACATCTTTAATGTTTTTAAATTTGATTTGGGGAAATTACAAAGGACACATCAGTTCAGCCAATTCAGTGACACTGACTACATTCTTCGAGTCTATTTTGAATTTTTAAGAATGAGGATTTTAAGCATTCTCTGAATAGTTGTTTTGGTGGGTGGTTTGTTTGTTTTTTTTTTTTTCATCTTCTTCTTGTTTCATGGGCATATTCCATCTATGAGATAACAATTGTGGAGAATGATGTTTTCTTTTTCTCCTTTCCTCTGAGTTTCTCTTTTTCCTGGTTGTTTGTTTTCGTTCATTTTTCATAGCAGTGATTCTACCCGGAAGTGGAGACCACTGCTCTTGCTGTGTTTGAGAGTGAGGTGATGTGTGGCCAACGGATATGCCTTGTGCACTGATGGGGCTCCGATCTTGCTCAGGTGCGTGGTGAGGTGATGTGTGGCCTGTGTGCACAGGTGGGGGCTCCGATCTTGCTCACGTGTGTGGTGAGGTGATGTGTGGCCTGTGTGCACAGGTGGGGCTCCGATCTTGCTCAGGTGTGTGGTGACACCTGTCAGGGTCTGTTGGCCTTTCTCTTGGGGTGGTCATTGTCCCCAGAACAGACTCCTCTCTCCTGGTGGTAGTGGGGGCTGTATTCCCTGGAGTTGGTTGCAACTCATAGATCCTGTGCATGGTTTCCGAGGCTGTAAATCTTGATGGCTGCAGACAGCCTCTTCTTTCTCTTGCCAAGTGGCTGGTGGATTAGAACTGCTGACCTTGTGGTTGGCAGCTCCACAAGTAACCCACTATGCTACCAGGGATGTTTTCTCCTCTCCTGGTGGTGGGGGTGGGGGTTGTGTGCCATGGTGTCAGTTCTGACTCATGGGAACCTTTATTCTGCCAAAATTTATAACATCATTCATGGTCCATACAAAATTATCAACTTAAAAATTAGCCTGCTATATTTGGTTGACATTGAATTAACTCAGCCCTAATGTGATGGCTGGAGTCCGATGTGGTGCTGCTGGTTAATGCGCTGGACTATAAGGTCAGTTTGAACCACAAGGTTGGCAGTGCAAACCTCCAGCCGCTCCTCGGGAACCCTATACAGGGTCGTAGGAGTTGGAACCATCTCGACAGCACTTCACAAGAACACCAACAATGGGATGGCCACGGAGCCTTGACAGTGTAGTGGATAATGAGCTGCTCTGCTAACCGCAAGGTCAGCAGTTCAAATCTACCAGCTGCTCCACCGTAGAAAGGTGAAGCTTTCTGCTCATGTAAAGATTTACAGCCTTGGAAACCCTCTACAGGGTCACTATGAGTCAGAACCAACACAGTGGCACACAACCACCATCACCAGTATGATGGCTGGTACTGTGGTTACTTGGCAGGACCAGTATGATGGCTGGCACTGTGGTTGCTTGGCAGGACCAGACCAAGTGGTTTTGCCGGCGGTCTACGGCCCTGGGGCCAGACATTTCCCAGCCCTGCTGTACAGGCAGCTGCCTCTGTCTCTGACCTTGCCGGCAGCAACCCAGCTAACAGCTCACATGCTCCCAGGGTTCCTTTCTGTCTCCTCTTGTTAATCATGCTGCGGAGTCAGCTCAGACTCCTAGACCCTGTATGGGGTTTCTGAGCAACAGCTGGCCTGTGGTTCTCAGTCCAGACTTTGTCCTGCAGCCCCTCACCAGGACTCCCCTCTCCTAGTGGAGGGGTTGGCACGGACAGTTCCCACTCATAGTGACTCTGCATGGGGTTTCCGATGCTGTACATCTTTATGGGAGCAGAAAACCTCATCTTTCTCCCACTGAAAGGCTGGTAGTTTCGGACTGCTGACCTCAAGATCAAGGACTTGTAACCACTACACTACCAGAGCCCCTCTCCTGGAGGGTGGGGGGGTGGGGTGGGAATTGAACCAGCTGTATCCTTCTTGATGCAAAGTAGAGGAAGGAGGGGAGCCCCCACCCCCAGGACACTGCAGAGAGTGGTCTTGTGCAGGTGCGGCCCCAAGGCTGGGAAGTTAGGGAAGACCAGAAGGGGCTTTCCAACACAGCCTCCTGCTTACAGTGTCCCTAGGGCATCAGCTGCCCTAGTCTCCCCTCAGGCCTTGTCCCCCTGGTTCAGCTGCCTGAGGTGACTAACTGTTGGCCTTCACAGTTGTCCACTGTTTGGTCTTTTGTGTTGGACATTCATGATCTTTACTTTCCCTGCAGCATTTCAGAGTGGGCTTGGGGAGGTGAGGGCCTGAACTGTGAGCCCTGCCTGGGAACACTCTTCACCAAAGCCTTTTCTGGCTAAGCAGCCCCCACCCCACCCCGAAGTTCAGTGTGAGCACTGGTCAGTTCTGGGCAGTGCACTGTGCCTGGCAGGTCTGGCCCAGGTAAATGAGCGAGGCTTCCTCGCTAAAGACTGGTGCAGGCTGGCGCTGGGGGTCGGGGTAGGTTGGGGGGACTTCAGGCTCTCAGTGAAGCCACAGGCCACAGGATCAGAGATGGCGAGTTTCCTGTGCGCCCTGATCCCCAGCTGGGAGCTTGGGCTTCGGGGACCAGAGTGAGCAGATATTACCCTAGAAAGTGTCCTGCCCGGCCTCGCTGAGAGCACCGACCAGGGGACTGAGGTTTGGCCCACGTGGACAGCTGTCCTGTCCCCGCAGGTGAGTGAGCAGCCGCTGCTTCGGTGCCCAGGCCGCCGCTGGAACATCAGCATCGATGAGCGCCGACGGCTGGCCTTGCTGGACAACCTGGAGAGGCCGGGCGCCGGGACCCACTCCTGTTATGGGGTGCGCAGGGATGGGAACAGCCCTGGGCGGAGGTCTCCCCTCCCCTCCCCACCGCTGACTCCCCGCCAAGCTCCTCCCGCCCCACCCCTGGCCCCACCCTCCACTCTCTGGCCTCTCCCGGGTCCCTCACTGGCCCCCTGACCTCCGTGGCCCACAGGAGATTGCGCAGGTCGTGTGCCAGCTGGTGTCGGAGGACGTGGACAGAGACGTGCTCATCCCTCACCCGTCCAGGTCTGCTAAGTCCGCCAAGGCCTTCCACGCCTTCCTGTCCCGAAACACAGGAAGTACAAGGGCGGAGCAGTCCACCCGTGAGGTCCGGGCCTCGAAGCCGCCCCGCCCCTAAGAGTCTCACTCAGCGCACTGTCTGTCCTCTGAGCCTTTTTGGGGGATTACGGTGGGGTGGGGCGGGGAAGGTTGGGGAAGAAGTCAGATCTCCCCAGAGTAGCCTGGGTAGCAACCTCCCAGCCACGAGGTGGGGCGACCTCCCCTGAGGGAGCTGGACACTGACCTGCCGTGCTGGTGCGCAGGGGTGGGACACGGGGCAGGGCCCCTCCAGGATGGGACCCCATACACACCTGCCCTGGGATCTCCGAGGGGACCTCACCCTGGTCTCTGCCTCCAGGGGGACAGGGGACTGGGGACAGTACTGTGGGTGGAGCAGCCCAGTGGGCCCTGAGGCCAGCAGAGGTCTGTGTGGGGGATGGGGGGAGGCATCCTGGAGGAACCGAGCTGTCCGACGCCCACACGGGGCCTGTGGTCCTACCGTGTGTCTGCCTTTGCCTCCAGGTTGAGGGCCTATAGGCCGCCTCAGAGCTGGGAGTGCTTTGTGAATGGGAAGAGACTGGAGGGAAGGAGTGCTCTCAGAACAAGTGTATGGGGCAAAGCCAGCGTCCTTGTTGTTAGCCTCAGGTCTTCACAGAGTCACTGCTAAGCTGTCACCCCGTCCCCGCCCTCCCCCCACCATGCTCCCCCGCCCCTTGAACCCAGTGACCCTGCCTGAGCCTCTGCACCTCTCACTGTCAGACTCAACCAAGTCTCTCCTCTTCCTCCAGGAAGCCTTCCGAGGTCACACCTAGGCCCCCTCTCTAAGTGTTCCTGAATGTAGCTTTCTCCAGGGTCTGTGTACTTCTGACTCCCTAGGGTGGGTGGAAGGAGCCTGGTGATGCTGTGGGTTAGACACTAAACTGCTAACCTCAAGGTCCCTGGTTCAACCCCCCTCCCCTGCCCCGCCACTCTCCACGGAAGAAAGATGTGGAGATGTTAAGTGCCATCTAGTTGGTTCTGACTCATAGGACCTTGTATTGGGTTTCCAAGGAGCAGCTGGCAGTTTAGAACTGCTGACCTTGCATTTAGCAGTCCAGTGTTTACCCTACAGCGCCACAACATAACTCCCCATAAGAATTTTTTTTTCTTATATGTTTTATTGTGAATTATGTGATAGTTTACATGGGAGAACATTAGTTTTACATTCATTGTATCGTCTCATTGCCATGGTTACAATC
>NW_006408543.1:342344-349311 GCF_000296735.1 Chrysochloris asiatica | reverse complement strand
TATTCTCCTCCAACACCAGAACTCAAAAGCATCAATTCTTCTATGGTCTTCCTTATTCACTGTCCAGCTTTCACATGCATATGAGGTGATTGAAAATACCATGGCTTGGGTCAGGCGCACCTTACAGTGGGCACATGCAAGGGGGCTTCAAAAAGTTCCTGGAAGATGAAATTAACAGGTAATGAAAATTTCCCGCCAACTTTTTGAAGTTCCCTCATAGCTCTCAAGGAACATGACTGGTTGGGCAGACAGCACTGAGGATGCTGGGAATTGTTCATCAGTAAGTGTACCCCTGTGATGAACGATCATACACAAGGCTGTGCTGTCTTCTCCCACAAGGCATGTTATCCCCTCCTATTTAGTGTGGATACAGAGACAAGCTTCTTGAGCTTGGGGAACAGAAGAAAGCATCCAGAAGATCAGAATTAGTGTCCTCAGAGAAGGAAAAGAAGACATTCTGTACGGAAACAAGCGATTCCATTTTTGTGAAAAGGGCGTTCAGAAAAATAATTGTAAAGGGTTTCATAAATAAAAATCAGAGAACAGAATGGAGATGTTCAGTTGAGGGGTTGATATGAACTTGCAGCCTCTTGGGAAGTACAATGAAAAGTTAAAGAAATGGGAGTGGGAGAATGAAGAAAAGAAACAGGGTTTATTCAGGGGAACCAATATCACACAGCAAAAAACTGGAGCAGAAATTGTCCGAGAAACATTTAAAGACTCAAGTTCCCAGATTGAGAAGACCTGCAGCGTGCCTAGCACACTAAGTGGGAAAGGAACATTGGGAATACAGCAAAGACCCTAAACAATTCACATCTGGACGTGTATTACCAAATTGACTTAAAGCAACAATAACACAACCCTGAAGAGGTACAGTAACAACGTAAGAAGTCCTAAAGTAGCCTAAGAGCAGCCCTACAATGAGACGGGAGCCCAGATGGATTACCGAGTGGGTGTTCCCAGATAGTTATGAAATGAATCATCCCAGCTGCTGCTGAAGGGACTCTGGTAGCGCTGTGATTAGTGCGCTCGGCTGCTAACCTAAAGGTCTGCGGTTCAAACCTACCTGGCACTCCACAGGAGAACGACGAGGCTGGCTGCTTCCATAAAGATCCACAGCCTTGGAAACCCATGGGGCAGCTCTTCTGTCCTATAGGGCACTGTGGGTCCCAAGTGCTTTGTTGACAGTTGTTTTGACCAATGATGAAGCTGCTCACAGTAACTTTCTCTTCAGAACTGACAATCCTGATCCACAACCCTGGGAAAGAGGAGCAGAGGGAAACAGTAGATAACAATCTGTCAATCTAACTGTTGGCATAGTTGGAAAACATCCTGAATAGTGGTAAACAGACCAAATCAAGCAGCATCTAAAGGACTATAAACTTCATGACCATGAAGATGCACCCCTACCCCCGCCCACACACACACCCCCCACCCCGGGACAGGAGGGACCTTGTCTCTATCCCAGGTGTGTAAAACACTACCTGGCACCTGTAACCCCTCAATAGATTAAATGAATGACAAAGTTGTATCAAAGACAAAGGAATTTGCAAGTTTATTAATAAAATTCTCTACATTAACAAAAGGAGTGAAACCATGTGATAATTCAAAAGATGTTGAAAATAATTTTTATTAGATTCATCATCTTTCCTTAAAATCATAACAAAAGTAGGAACCTATGCATTCCTGATAAAGTAAGAAATGGACATTTCTGCAACCTTATAAAGCTGTGGGTCTTAGCATATTCAGAATGCGTTGGCGCTGCATAGGACTCCTAGTGTGGCGCTGTAGTTAATGCACTGGACTACAAGGTCAGTTTGAACCACAAGGTCAGCAGTTCAAGCTCACCAGTCGCTCCTCACAAACCGTATACAGGGTCGCTGTGGGTTGGAATCGACTCGACGGCACTTCACAACAGCAACCACAAGGCTGCATAACAGATGCCACCAAACACTACACTGGAGAGCCGAGCCTTACCATAAGCCAAGAGAAAGAAAGAGGTATAAATATCTGGAAGTAAAAGATTAAATGGAGCCCCGGTGTGGCTCTGTGGTCTAATGCGTCAGACTGCAAAGTCGTTTGAACTGCAAGGTCGGTGGTTCAAGCTCACCAGCTACTCATTGGAAACCCTCTACAGGGTCTGTATGGCACCTAACAACAACAACATTGAAGCTAATATGGAGTTCTGGTGTGGCACTATAGGGTAAGCACTGGACCGCAAGGTTGGCGGTTCAAACCCACCAGTCACTCCTTGGAAACCTTATACAGGGTTGCTATGAGTTGGGCACTAAACAACAACAACATTAAAGCTAATGGAGGGCGCTGGTCACGCTGGAGGGTAAGCACCAGTTACTCCGCAGGAGAAAATTGAGGTTCTTTACTCCCGTGGGAGAAAGATGTGGCTTTCTGCTCCAGTAAAGATTTCTTCTTAAGTGCCATCGCGTCATAGTGAGAGCCCAACTCATACTGACCTGGTCTAGGGTCAAGATTTATAGCCGCAGAAACCCTATACAGAGTCTCTGTGAGTAAGAACTGACTCGACACCACCTAAACAACTGAAGCTGATAGATTGTCTCCCTAGAAAATCCATGGAAGCCAGTAATAAAGACCATGTTGGTGCTCAATGCCATTGAGTCAGTTCTGACTCATAGCAACTCTATAGTGTTTCCAAGGAGTAGCTGGTGGCTTTGAACCACCAACCTTGCAGTTAACATTCCAGTGCTTATCCTACAATGCCACACCAGGACTAATGAAAGAGAAAGAGAGCATATAAAATCAGCTTTTAAAAATGAATAGTTTTGTTCAATACACGAAAAATGCCCAGCCAAAAATCGTGGACAAAAGATCCTATTGGTAATAGACACTAAGGAGTCCTTAGAAATGAATTGATTCTTGTTTAATACCTCTATGACGAACACTGTAAGCTGTTAAGTGCCTACAGGTTGGTTCTGACCCATAGTGACCCTGTGTCCAGTTTCCAAGGAGCGGCTGGTGGATTTGAACCACCGACCTTGTAGTTGGTAATCCAGTGCTCATCCTCTAAGCCACACCAGAACTCCTGTAAAACTGTACTGTACAATATGCTGCTGACTGCCATCGCGTCACCCTCCTGTAGGACAACCTCAGTCCCGCACCATCTTCACAGTGTTACATTGGTCAGGTCTGCTGCAGTGCCTGCTGGGTCAGCCCATCTCGCTGAGGGTCTCTCACTTTTGCTGACCTTCACTCAGCATGAGGTCCTTTTCTAGCAGTTGATCATTCCTGATGATGTGTCCAAAGTCCAAGGAGCTCACTTCCAAGGAGCACCCTGGTTGTATTTCTTCTAAGATATATTTGTTCCTTCTGGCAGCCAGTAGTATTTATATGAAAAGGTGTACCGTCTTAGTCAATGGAAAGGTTTAATTTTTATCTTGCCAAACTACCCACCAAATAATCCAATGCAATCCTAATTAAAAACAACGACTCATGAATCTTGAAAAACTCATTCTAAAGTGTACATAGTGTCTGGGCCGTATGTTAGTTGGCTGTTGCCGCACAACAAAGTTCCCCCTAACTTGTTGTTGTTGTTAGGTGCCATCGAGTTGGTACTGACCCACAGCAGAATAACTTAGTGAGTTAGTCTTTTTTTAAAATCTCAGTTTCTATAAATCAGAAATTTAGGTGTTGACAAGTTGGGTGGCTTTAACTGAGAATCTCTCAGAAGGTGTTAGCATGTCGGCCAGTGCTACTATTGTCTAAGGCTCAAGTCACGCTGAAAGGGCACCTTCCAAAGTAGCTCACTCAGGAGGCTAGCAGGTGTGTGCTGGTTGTTGGCATGAGCCTCACTTGCTCACCCCGTGAACGTCCTCATTAGGCTGCTTGAGTTTTCCTGACATGCACCTGTTTACTGAACCAAGAGGACCAAGAAGGACGCTGTACTGTTATTTATGATTTCGCCTTGGAAGCCACACCCCTTCATTTCTACAATACCCTACTGGTAACACTCCCATCCCTACTGAATACAGAAGGGGAACACCCGAAATGAGAGTCACTGGGTGCCTTCTTGGAGAGTGACTAATCAGGTGGTAAGATAGCCGATAGTCTTTCAGGCCCAGTAAATTCCAATCATAACAAAACTGCAGAACAGCAAAGGCAAAGAGAAGACCTAAAAAGCTGGGGAACAGCAGTTAGGCTGAGAGCTACCTTCTCAGTAAGAACCATGGGAGCTGAATGGAATGATAGCGTATACAGACGAGAGGGAAATGTTGACAGACGTTTCAAGATTGACAGCAAAGCTGTCTGCTAAGAAGGTTGTTATTGTTAGGTGCCATGGGGTTTCGTTTCATAGCAACCCTGTGTACAGCAAAATGAAACATTCTCTGGTCCCGCATCATCCACATGCTGGTCGCTATGTCTGAACCTACTGCACTCAGTGTGCTAACTCATCTCACAAATGCATGTGATAACCATACTGTTCTATGCTTTCCACTTTCTGTGGGATCACCTTTCTCCAGAAAGGGCATAAATACGGATCTCTTCTAGCTGGTTGAACAAGTATCTGTCTTCCAAGTTTCTTGCACAGATATGGGAGCTTCCAGCATCGTATCCCTGTGTTGAAACATCTTCATTGGTAGCCTGTCAGGTCCTGGAGCCTTGTCTTTTGCCAAAGACTTCAGGGCAGTAACTTGGGCTTCTTCCTTCAGTGCTGGGAGTTCTTGATCCTCTGTTGCCTCCTGAAATGGCTGGACATTGACCCGTCTTGCAAGGGGAGGGAAAGGACAGTGTCTTTTTAAACTTAATTTCCTGTATCATTCTCTATTTTGCCTGGAGAATCCTTCTATATTGCAGTTCAAAGCTTGAATTCTTTATTCAGTTCTTCCAGCTTCAGGAATGCCAAACATGTTCTTCCTTTTAGCTTTCTAACTCCAGTCCTTAGCACACTTCTTTAAGATACTTTACTTTCTCTTCTCAAGCTGTCCTTTGAAATCTCTTCAGCTCTTTTATTCCTTCGTTTCTTCTGTTCACTGTGTTCAAGAGCAGCTTCCAGAGTGTCACGTGACATCCATTTTTCCCCCTTTAGTCTATGTGTTACAGTAATTTAGCCTATCATGACTCATATAGAGATTGAAGTTGGGCTAGAAAGGGGTGAGAGCGTCAAGATGCTTGTGAAGTAGAGTGACTGTATGTTCCGGTTTGCCTGGAAGCCAAAATTTAAGCCCACTGTATGAGATCCCGGGCCTCATACAGTGTAGCTTCATGCCAGTTTTATTTATTTATTTATTTTAACCTTTTATAAAAACATTATGAGCAAGCTAGTACATGGTTGGCACCAAAGTGTCTCACAAGCATTTTTGCTTTGTCTATAATTGTTGGTTTTTTGTTTTCTTTTTTGAGTTTTTTATTGTGAATTGAGTGATAGTTTACATGAAAGAACATCAGTTTTACACTCATCATTTCATTGCAATGATTACAATCTCCTCCGTGCATCATCATTCAACAGTATTTACTTCTATTCCCTCTGGCTTTTTGGGGGGGGTGGGGTGGGGTGGAGCTGTACACAAAAACACTCAGGAATATATAATAATATAAACAACCAAGGGCACACTCTGCAAGCCTGCCTCCTGGCCACCAGCGTTCAGTCTTTCTCTTTCCATGCGTCTAGAGTTCTCAGCTGCTCTCTCTCTCTCCAGAAATCATCTCTGCATCCCTCTATGGTGCCGCTGCTTCTCTGGATAGGGTTCCACATTCCGCTTGTGCTCTTCTCCCTTGATGGTCCTAGGGTCCTCTGTTTCTGGACTGTAAGATTAACTATTCTCCCATTTTTGTTATAAAACTTCTACTTTTACAGTTGTGACAGTCACAATTAGTCATGATAACAATGACTCACTGTTGAATCATAAGAATCTTATCCCCACCTCCTTTCACCAGACCCATCTAGACAAGATGACAGCTATTCAGTGGGGACTCTATCTTCTGCACACTCTGAAACTAAACTCCCTCTTGAAAACTTTTAAGCCAGTCACTTCATGCCTTTATTGCACCCCCCTTCACCCACTTTAGGTAGCCAGTGTCTAAATTGCCTGTCCCTATCGACTCTGTATACAGAGAGGATAGGATTAATACTTGATGTGAAGACTCCTTCCCTCTCAGTTGGTACTACATCTATAACTATAAGTCAAGTTCATCAAATCGTAACAATTTACACTTGTTTCCTCTATCAAAAATTGTTTTTTAATCTTCCTATAGTCGAGTTCTGCTTATCGAGCCATTGAGGCTAGGTCAGATGGCTACTATCTGCAAGTTTGAGTGTTCTTGTGTGTCTCCTGTCCCTTCATATCAGCTAGATGGCTTCACTCTCAGCTCTAGCCCTCTGTGGCTAGGTCCTTCCTTGTCCATGGGCTCAGGTGTCCCCAGGTCTCATCACACTTTGGACCAACCAGCCCTTCCTCTTCTCTCTCTCATCTCCAGGTCAATGGATGACTATGGACTATGGTTGAACTCAGCCCATTTCTTCAGTGCTGCCTTTCCCCCTCTTCCACTCACCAGTAGAGCAATGTGGTTGCCAGCAAGCTTACATGCCTGTTTGTGTGTTCCCTTTGAGTTTCGGTCTTGGAGGGGGGTTGACATCCATTTTTGTCTTTTTCTTCTTGCCTATCTTTTTAATGACCTTTTGCTTTCTTCATGTATGATGTCCTTGATGTCACCCTACAACTTCGGTCATTGGTGTTCAGTTGCTCAAACCTATTCTTTTTTTTAAGTATTTTTTTAAGTGTTTTATTGTGAATTATGTGATAGTTTACATGGGCGTTTACATTCATCCTATTATATATCATTTCATTGCCATGATTACAATCCCCTCCATGCATCATCAAACAACCAAAGATTATACCCTGCAAACCTGCCTCTTGGTCCTCAGCACACAGCCCCTCTCCCTCTCTGGGTCTAGAGTCCCCAGCTGCTCCATCTCTCCACATCATCATCTTTGCCT
>NW_006408543.1:329438-335719 GCF_000296735.1 Chrysochloris asiatica | reverse complement strand
TTGTTCTTGTAGTAACAGTTGGTCTACCTATGTTGTTTTATATTTTTCCTGTAGGTCTTTCTTTCAAGAAGTATCCCCATAAGATTTTTGACTCAGAAACGCTATGAGGCAATTCTGACTCTCTCTCCATTAGGGCTTATGAATTGTCATCACTCAAGAGCAGTGGTTTTGTGGTCTGTTTGATTTTTTGGTTTGTTTTTTTTTTTTTGTTAGTGTGGGTGGGGACAGACCCTGGGCCCTGCCCACGAGGAAGAGGAACAGTTGGCCGGGGCACTTACAGCCGAGAGTACTGGGAGGGCCTGACTCTGAAGGTCCAGGCACTAGGGTGAAACTGGCCACCACACAAGGTTGGCAGGTCACAGACCCAGGGCCAGTGCCACATCCCCAAGGTAACTTCCTGTTGGTTAAAGGAGTCAGGGCTAACGCAGATTCAGGAGACGGGAGCGAAGCCACCTCAAGCAGGACTTATATAGTATATGGCCTCTTTACTATGCTGAGGGGCCAGGGACCAAATCACCACAAACTTAGTGGTTACAATAACAAAATGCACGAACTAAGTTCAGGAGACTGCTCACATGGGTCCAGCTGGGTGTTGGCTGGTCCCTTCTGGAGTCTCCAGACGAGGCTCCATTTCCCTTCCTCCATCTTTCAAGCCAGCAGCACAGTGTCTGCCCTGCTCTGTTTCAGTGGGCGCATCTCCCCTGCCTTCTCAAGGTAAAGGGCCCTGAGATGACATTGGACCCACCTGATAAACCAGGGTCCTCTCTGTTTCAAGGTAGCTGATCAGCAGCCTAATTCCATCTGTGACCTCAATCCATAGGTTCTGGGGATTAGAATGTGAGAATCGTTTTTTGCGGGGGAGGAGATGCACAATTCTGCCTTCCACTTGGTCTATAGGAACACTGCTTGCCGTCTGCAGCACATAGACTGCCTGCCCCCTAGAACCTTAAGTGTCGATGGAGAAGGAACCTAGAGAGGGAACCACCTGGGGAAGGGAGGTGGCCGTCAGGATGGCAGAAGGGGATGACTGGGGGGTTCTGGTAGTAGATGGGATCCGCTGGCAGGTGGGAGAAGCTAGTTTGGGGCATGATACAGGGGGAACCTGCCTAGGATCAGCCTGGTCAGGACGTCAGCTTGCAGATTGACCGCACACTGTCCCTTTGGTTCTGCTTGGAACCCGGCAGGTAGGCCTTCTGCCAGAACTCCATGAAGTCCAAGTAGCCCCAGAGCCTGCATTTGGAACCAAGGGCTGCAGCTCCCTTAGAAACTGGGGAGAGGCCAGCGAGGCAGCAGGTCCCAGCGCAGGATCACCCAGCAGATGGACGTCTTGTGTTCCACTGGCCCAGTGCAGGGGCAACGGAAAGAGGCAGACTATTGGCTTAGGACCAACAGGCGCAATGGGTGTTGGTGCCGCCAATGGTGGCCCACCTCTAGGGTACCTGGGAAATGTAGTTTGTGGCTTCTGTGCTGCTATATCTCTGCTTAAAATACACACTTCACTGTTCCATAAAAACACCTTCTTCCTACGAAACTCCAAAGAGTAAAGTTCCTATAAACACTGCCCCCCCCAAAAAAAAAAATCTGACCCCTATGAAATAACCAGTTAGCATCAAGAAAATGTTACTTCAGGTATTTCTAAATACATATTAGTGATAAGGGTGTATACTGAAACACAGAAATAGCTGTAGGATTATACTGTACATGAGAGCACAGTGGTTCTGTAGGATAAACTCTGCACTAAAACCCACAAGATCAGTGGTTCCAGCCAGCTGCTCTTTGGGAGAAAGCTGAGGCTTTCTGCTCCTGCAAAGACTTACAGCCTCAGAAACCCTGGACAGGGTCGGTATGAATTGGAACCAATTTGATGCCACACAACAGCACATCTCTGCATTTAAATGTAAAGATGTTTGATTTTCAGAGAAAAATTAGATGAATGCTTGCTTCTTCATTCCAAGTTTAAAAGGTCCTCCAAAGATTTTTTTAAAAGAAATTATGAGTAATATCAAGTTACTTCTGCATTTTGATTTAGAAAGTAAAGTCTTGTAAGTCTTCTAAGAGAGTTGGTGGTGTAATGGGGGGAGGGGGGAGGGTGGCTCAGAGCAGAGGTGGGGGGTGCGCGTGGGTCCACAGGGACAGGGAGGTAAGCACTTGGCTGCTAACTGAAGGGTTGTTGGTTCGGGGTAAAAGATCTGGCAACCTGCTTCCAGAATTGCTGCGATCGTGCTGCTGAGCACAGCACGGATGTCAGGGTGGAACTCTCTGGATTCGCTAGGCTAGGTCCTTACCCGAGCACCAGATCATTTCTATGGGGACCCACTGGTGGGCTTGAACCACCAATTCTTCAGTATTAAGTGCTTAAACACTGAGCCACCAGTGCCCCTTCCTAGAAAACCCTGTGGGGCAGTTGTTCTGTGTCAGCGAGGTCATTATAGGTCTAAATCAACTCAACAGCACGTAGTATCTGGACCAGCTCTTCATCCTTTGCAGCCGTCAGTCAGATACTTCCCCATCCGCTCTACTCATCCATCACACTGTTTCTCATTAATGATAATAATACAGCTTATATATGTCACTGTAGGGTGAGCCCCAGGCTGTGAACCACAAGGTCAGAGGTTCAAACCCACCAGCTGTTCCTTGGAAACCCCATACAGGGTCACTACGAGTCCAAACTGACGCGATGGCCCTTAACAACAATGTGTTGCTTAATATCCGCAATATGTTCTGTGAAATGAGTCATTAAGTGATTTGGATGTTGTGCAAACACCATACTGAAACCTTATGAGAGCCTGCTTTGGGTCATCCTTGTCCCGGCTGCTGTAGCTGAAGCTCCCGGCGGAAACCAGAACACACAACAGCAGTAGTGACCACTGAGGGTGGGGGCAGGAGGAGAGGGGAGAGCACCCAGCCTTGCTCACTCTTCTCCCACCTGAGCAACAGGAACCCCTAGACCTCCACCATCCCTACTGCTGCCACCCGCTGGACAAAGCCCCAGAGGCCGTGGCCAGGCCTGGGTCCCACCTGTGGGCCAGTGCTGTAAAATGGAATCACCTAGATCAATGGGATTATTATACACGATGTCATGAAGAGGGGCACATCCCTCTTCATGTTAGAACTCCGGAACACTCACCATGGAATTGAGACAACGTCATAGGGGAGGCCTTTTGTGACTTACAGCCACTAACTTTGCGCCAGGAGGAAACTGTTCTGCTCCTTTAGACCGTCCCTCTTCAGTACTGGGAATCCTAGGGCCACAACTTCCATAGACGTTGACCACACGCTGCCAGCAGACCCTACTGTAATTCAAGTTGATGCTTCCAAACCCTAACCTAAACCCCGCAGTAACCCCCCTTTTTTAAATGATTTTTTCATTTTCTACAGTATTTCTATTACAGCCCAAACCTGTCTTAACATGATCCTTCAAAATACGCTACCGTGTGCTCACTCAGTGGGGTCCAGCGTGGCTGTTTCCGGTTCCCTTTGCACATCTTGAGGTCCATTCAGCAGTTTTTTTGTGTTTCTCTTACACACCACATGCCTTGTTTTTCTTTTGCTTCTACTCCCTTTGGTTTTTCAATGTACACAAAAACACTCAGGAATATATATAATCATTTAAACAACCCAAGGGCACATGGTGGTTTAGCTTGAGGACTAAGGTACACCTGATCCAAGCCATGGTATTTTCAATAACCTCATATGCATGTGAAAGTTGGACAGTGAATAAGGAAGACCGTAGAAGAATTGATGCATTTGAGTTATGGTGTTGGAGGAGAATATTGAAAGTGTCATGGGCTTCCAAAAGAACAGACAGATCTGTGTTGGAAGAAGTGCAGCCAGAGTGCTCCTTGGAGGCCAGGATGGCCAGACTTCGTCTCTCATACTTCAGACATATTGCCATTAACTGTGTTGGTTCCTAGATTTCCTGTGGTTCCTGATCCACATTGACTCCTTTCTAATTGGTACAGGTTAATGCGCTGGACTGCAAGCTCACCAGCTGCTCCTCAGAAACTCTATACAGGGTCACGATGAGTTGGAACCAACTCGAAACCACTTAACAACAACATATCCTTGAGAGGTCCTGGTGTGGCATTGTAGGATAAGCACTGGACTGCTAACCCACCAGTTGCTCCTCAGAAACGCTATACTGACTTCTAAGTGTGATGGGGTGGTACTTAACAACAATATACCCCTAACCATTCTCAGTTTACAGTGATGGATCTTTGTGGTACATTTTTTCAGTACTCCCGTAAATTCCATTAGACAATATTCATTTGCTTTTACTGGTGGGGGTGAAGGTTCACAGAATCCCCTATTCATTTTTTTTTTTTTTTCTCAGATTGTACATGCAGACCTACACCATTTACAATTTACCCTTGGATCAATTTTATTATAATATGTTGATAATTTAGTGAATTGCTTTCAATCTCAACATGCTTGTCTCAAAGACAGTGTTCTTTTGTTAGAATAGTTGGCTGGTGGTGAACATAGAGCATTTGAAGAGAAATTGCAACTGTCCCATATAGGACATATAATTTCAATAAAAGTGGTCACCATTAACCCCAAAAGAAAGTAAGTATACTAGTTTTTCCTGTCCATGGTATAAGAAACAACTAAGGGGAGTTTTGGAATTTGCAGATATTACAGAACTGTATACCAAATTTTTCTCTGCTGGTCTAACCATTGTATCAGTACTTAAAGGCTTCAGAGCCTGGCCTCTTTCAGTTTCCAGAAGATGGCTAAAAAGTCATACTGACATTAAAAGAACCCTTAATTAATACCACCGCTTCAGAGTCCCTAATTGCCATTCATGAGGTGTCTGGAGACGCTTTAAGGGGCCCTCACTTAGAAACACGGAGGACAACAGACACCATTTGGCTACCATAGCTTCCCCTAGATGAGTCACTGACTCCATTGCCTCCTTGCCTCGGAGCAGCTGCTGCCAGAGGCAGGTTAGTGGGAGCAATGGCAGGTGCCGCTTCAGAATACTTCCGGGATGTTGCTCGTTCTCATACTGAGCTCGCTGTTTAAACTCCACTTTGACCCTGCGTTTGTCAGCTGACAAGCTCCTTCTCTTGGCTGCCTCAAGCATTCGACTACATGCAGTAGCCGGCTGAAACCCACTTTACCCACACACAATTGCTTAGACTTAACTGAACAACTTCAGTCTCTTGGAAAGGATTGAAGGAAACGCTTTTAAACCCGATTTAATTTTATTTGTGGGTGAGTTATATTTAAGACCTGATGCCAACCCTGTCTACCAGGGAGGCTACGCTGTTACCACCTCTTGAAGTCACCTCAGTCCAGCAGACCGAGCAGGGTGCACTCACGAGGACTTGCAAATTGACTTCTGGATGGTCAGTAAATGACAACACTGACCTGAGGCACAGTTTCAAGGTCATTTCATGATTTTTACATGCTATGGAAACAGAGGGGCTTCCTAACATCATCTGGGACCCAAATTAAAAATGACACCAGTGAACAACCTCTTACAAACCCTTTTGCTCCACTCCAAGATTCCTGTCAGGCTAATCCACTAGAATGCAAACCACAAGGTCGGCAGTTCAAACCCACCAACCCTATACAGGCTTGCAATGAGTTGAAACTGACTCAGTGACAGCCATAGAGAATAACTTGTACTGAGGAGATTGAAGGAAACACTTGTAGACAGAACAGCTAAACTGCCTCCCAAATCCTCTTTACCCCTAAATTAGCTAAAAACTTCCCATGCACGATCATGATCATGATGACTCAGCTCATGTTGAAAAGGAGGGCTATGAGGCTGGCCCTGATGTGACCCTGTCAGAAATAACTTCAGAAAGATTGCTTCCATTGCAGAAAGGGAAGATTGGAAATGATTAGGTCTCTCTTTAACACCACTATTAGGTTACAGATGGAAACCTGTCCTTCCCAGATTTCTGCATATTCCTACAGCCATGACTTTGCATGTGAACTGCTATATGGGACAAGATAAGGTCATGGAAAGCCTGAAGAAATACTGGTGAAGTAAATTCTTTGACAGAGAGTTTCCAGAAGCTCAAGCTGGATTCAGAAGAAGACGTGGGAGAAGGGATCTCATTGCTGATGTCAGATGGATCTTGGCTGCAAGCAGAGAATACCAGAAATATGTTTATCTGTGCTTTATTTACTACATAAAGGCTTTCAATTATGTGGATCATGACAAGCTATGGACAACATTGCAAAGTATGAGTATTCTGTAACACTTAATTGGGCTCATGAGGAACCTGTACATAGACCAACAGGCAGTTAGTTGTTCAAACAGAACA
>NW_006408543.1:326687-328153 GCF_000296735.1 Chrysochloris asiatica | reverse complement strand
GGACTACCAAAAGAACAAATCAATCCATGCTGCAAGAAGTACAACCAGAATGCTCCTTGGAAGCCAGGATGGCCAGACTTCATCTCTCATATTTGTACATATTATCAGGAAGGATACCATGTTTGATAAGGTGGAGGGTCGGAGAAGAAGAGGAAGACCCCAAACAAGATGGATTGGCATAGTAGCTGCAGCAATGGGCTTGGGATTAGCAACAAGTGTGAGGTTGGTGCAGGACTGGGCAGTGTTTCATTCTGTTGTACATAGGGTCACTAGGAGTCCGTGTCGACTCAATGGCACCTAACAACAACAAGAAACATCTTTCTCGTATTCTCTGCTTTCAGCTAAGATCCATCTGACATCAGCGATGATATCCCTTGTTCCAAGTCCTCATCTGAATCCAGTTTGAACCTCTGGCAGTTCTCTGTCAATGTACATTTGCAGCCAGTTTAGGATTATCTTCAGCAAAATTTCACTTGTATGAGATAATGATATTGTTCTATGACTCTCACATTCGCTTGGTTCACCTGTCTTTGGAATGGGCATAAACATGGGTCTCTTCCAGTCAGTTGGCCAGGAAGTTGTCTTCCAAGTTTCTTGGCATGGATGGGTGAGTGCCTCAAGTGCTTCATCAGTTCATTGACAGATTTCCATTTGTATTCCGTCAATTCCCAAAGCTTTGTTCTTTGCCAATACCTTGAATATACCTTGGATTTCTTCCTTCAGTATCATTGACCCGTGATCATTTGTTACCTCTTGAAATGGTTGAACATTGACCATTTCTTTTTGGTACAGTGACTCTGTATATTCTGTCATTTTTCTTTCTTTTTCATCCATTTTCTTTCGAAGTGTTCTGCATCATTCAATAATTTGCCCATAGAATCCTTCAATGTTTCAAGTTGAGGCTTGAATTTTTCCTTCGGTTCCCTCAGCTTGAGAAATGCTGAGCATGTTCTTTCCTTTTGGTTTTCTAACTCCAGGTTTTTGCATATTTTGTTATAATATTTGACTTTGTCTTCTCAAGCTAACCTTCGAAATTTTCTATTCAACTCTTTTACCTCATCATTTCTAACATGTGGTTTAGCATCTCTATGCTGGAGAGCAAGTTTCAGAGTCTCTTCTGACATCCATTATGGTCTTTTCCTTCTTTCTTGTCTTTTTAATGACCTTTTGCTTTCTTCCTATATGTTGTTCTTGATGTCATCCCACAACTCTTCTGGTCTGTGGTCTTTAGTGTCTAATGCATAAAATCTGTTCTTCAGGTGATCTCTAAATTCAGGTGGGATATGCTTAAGGTTATATTTTGGTTCTCATGGACTTGTTTTCATTTTCTTCAGCTTCAGTCTGGACTTGCATATGAGCAATTGATGTTCTGTTCCACAGTCTGCTCCTGGCCTTGTTTTGGCTGATGATAGGGAGCTTTCCCACCATCTCTTCCCACAGATGTAGTCAATTTGATTTCTGTATCT
>NW_006408543.1:324396-326357 GCF_000296735.1 Chrysochloris asiatica | reverse complement strand
TGAAGATGTCGATAGAACTCTTCAATTTCATCCTCACTGGCTTTAGTGGTTGGTGCATAAATTTGAATAATAATGGTATTAACTGGCCTACCTTGTAAGTATATGGATATCATCCTAACACAGAAAATGTTGTACTTCAAGACAGATCTTGATATGTTCTTTTTGGATGATGAATACGATATCATTCCTCTTCAATTTGTTGTTCCCTGTAGTAAGCCATGTGATTGTCAGATTAAAAGTTGTCGATACCAGTCCATTTCAGCTCACTAATGCCTAGAATATTGATGTTCATGCATTGCATTTCATTTTTGACAATTTCCAATTTTCTTAGATTCATACTTCACACATCCCATGTTCTGATTATTAATGGATGTTTACAGCTCTTTCTCTTAATTTTGAGTTGTGCCCCATCAGCAAATGAAGGTCCCAAAAGCTTTACTCCATTCCTGTCATCACGGTCAACTCTACTTTGAGGAGGCAGCTCTTCCCCAGTCATATATTGAGTGCCTTCCAACCTGAGGGGCTCATTTTCCAGCACTGTATCTGACAATATTCTGGTGCTCTTCATCATATTTCAATATTCAATATCCTGGTGCTGACAGTGTTCCACTGCTATTCATAAGGTTTTCAGTGACTACATGTTTGGAAGCAGTCCATCTCTCCTTCGTCCTACTCTGTCTGTGTCTGGAAGCACATCAGAAAACTGTCCACCATGATTGACATAGCTGGTATTTAAAACACCAGTGGCCACAAGAATATGACAAACTGACATATGACTAGTAGACTCTGAGGATTAAGATGTGCCTAATCCAAGCCTGGAGCTCTGGTAGCGTAATGGTTATGAATCGGGCTGTGAACCAGCTGCTCCATGGGAGAAAGATGAGGCTTTCTGTTCCCATAAAGATTTACAGCTTCAGAAACCCTGTACAGGGTCGCTATGGGTTGGAACCGACTCGATGGCACTTAACAACAACAAGAAACCCAAGCCTTGGTTTTTCAGTTGCCTCATATTCATGGAAAGCTGAACAATGAATAAAGATGAACTGAAGTCTTTGAATTACTATATTGGAGAAGAATAGTGAGTGTTGAAACAGTGGAATGTCAAAAGAAAAAACAAATTTGTCTTGGAAGAAGTACAGTCAAAATATTCTTTAGATGCAAGGACTTTGTCTCACATTCTTTGGACATGCCATCAGTAGGGACAAGTCCCTAGAGAGGGACAACAGGCTTGGTCACGTACAGGGTCCTCAATGAGATGGACAGAAACAGTGACTGCAACAGGACACCAATTGTGAGGACAGTGCAGGACTGGACAGTGCTTCATCCTGTTTCACCTCAGGTCAGTCAGCAGGACTCAGCATTGACTGGACAGCCCTAACAACAACCCCATTATCTCCACTAGGGGAGCTCCAAAAACTCTCCCAAGTGACCAAGGGCCTTACTTCACTTGGTAAGATTTAGACATAGGTAAAGAATTTCCAGTTTGTCCAAGACTTGACTGCCCATACCATCCAAAATCTTTTGGATTGCTGGGAGAGACTAATGATGTAATTAAAACCAAAATAGCCAAACTTTGTGAGTCATTGACCATGTCCTGGACTAAAAGTTCACCCCTTAGTCCCCCTACATTTGAGACCTATTCTGTTTTGAAAGCACAAACTTACTTCTTATGAGATAGTAACTGGCAGATTCATGTCCTTGTCATATATGGGCTTAATATTGCCAGTCTTCGATGTATTATTCAAAAATTATCTTTTCCCTAAGTTCAGGAAATTTTTAATAATAATGAAATTTTATTGTTGTTAAATAAAACCCCAGTTTTTACCCAAAGTTTCCCCAGGTGATTTTGTCTATTGGAAAAGGCATCATGTGAGGCATTCCTTAGAATTTTGCTGGAAAGGATTCTGCTCAGAGATCTTCACCAAGCCTTGGACTACCAGCACACTCTGGCTCTACTGCTT
>NW_006408543.1:322426-323407 GCF_000296735.1 Chrysochloris asiatica | reverse complement strand
CTCATCTTTCTCCCATGGAACTGCTGGTAGTTTTGAACTGCTGACCTTAAGGTTCGCAGCCCGATTCGTAACCAGTACGCTACCAGAAAGAGCAGAGCCAATTCTGCTTCCTAGGGTTCCTGAGGCTGTAAATCTTCATGTAAGCAGCCTGCCTCATCTTTCTCCTGCGTAGGCACTGGGGGGTTTGAACCATCGAACTTTCAGTTAACAGCCCAACACTTTACCCACTGTATCGTCTAGTCAACACTGAAGGATGTAGTTATTGAGTATGAGTGTTGAGAACATTAACTTGGTAGTTATCTTCACAGAGGTTTCATTCATGTTGGCAGTAACTGAGTTGGGAGTAAGCCTATCTATCTCCACTGTAGGAGGTGGGTTAGGGTCAATGACTTCTCACAACAGTCTATGGGAAGACTCTGCCACTGATTGTGTGACACTGGTTGGGCTGGCATCTGCAATAGTAGCCAAATAAATGAGATTTCTGTGTCCCACAGACTCGTACCGGGCACTCGTTTGTCCAGCCCTTGTTCTGATTCCACGATTCAGCGAACCAGCTGGTCATCTTCCTCCAGGAGCCACTGGACAGTCTATTGATTCACTTCTCTGAAGCCTACCCACATTCCATGGAGCTAGCTCGCTATACGGTTTTTTGAGTGTTTGCTATTTCAGTTTGTGAGATCAGACATGTCCCCAGTTCGAACTGTTTTGAACATTCAATAAATCTCTGCTTTTATTACATCAGAGTGCACGTTCATACTTGTTGACATATTTGAACTCCTGCTTATTGAATTCACGTTATTAAGTGTTTAGAACTTACAGCACTTTTGTGAAGCTTTCTTCTGTACTTTCTTCTTTTGTTGTTGATAAGTGCCTTTGAGTTGATTCAGACCCATAGCGACCCTGTATAGGAATTGGTGGTGATGGTGGTTTGCCGTGGAGTTGGTTGACCCATAGCGACCCTGCATAGGGTTCCTGAGGCTA
>NW_006408543.1:315125-322191 GCF_000296735.1 Chrysochloris asiatica | reverse complement strand
GACTCATAGCCACCTGTACAGGGTTCCCGAGGCTGTAAATCTTTAAGGGAGCAGAAAGCCTCATCTTTCTCCCGTGGGACAGCTGGTAGTTTTGAACTGCTAACCTTGAGGTTAGCAGCCTGATTCAGTAACCACTACGCTACCAGAGCTCCTTTGTATAGGGATTACAAGGCTTTAAGTCTTTGTTGGAATTAAAAGCCTCATCACAGAATAGCTGGCAGGCTCAAATTGCCAAACTTGTGGCTCGCATTCCTGCGCTCCCACTTTCTTCTATGTTGGTGTTATTGCTACATGGCTGCTGCTTCTGTGAGTGTTAATGGTGGATCTGAGCAAAATGAAGTCTTTGACAACTTCAATCTTTTCTCCATTTACATGGATGTTATTTATTGGTCCAGTGATGAGGATTTTTGTTTTCAGTACATTGAGGTGCAACACATACCGAAGGCTGTGGTCTTTGATCTTCATCATAATTATTTTAAGTCCTCTTCACTTTCAGCAAGCAAGGTTGTATCATCTGCATATCACAGGTTGTTAATGAGTCCTCCTCCAACCCTGATGCCACGTTCTTTCTTCACATAATCCAGACTCCCATTACTTGCTCAGCACACAGACTGAATAAGTATGGTGAAAGAATACAACCCTGGTGCACGTTTTCCCTGATTTTAAACCATTCAGTAGCTGCCTCTTGGTCTATGTAGAGGTTCCTCATGAGCACGATAAAGTGTTCCAGAATATTCACTCTCCACAATGTCGTCCATAGATCCACACAATCCAAAGCCTTTGTGGAATCAGTAAGGCACAGGTAAACATGTGTCTGGTATTCTCTGCTTTCAACCAAGAGCCATCTGACATCAACAATGATAGTCTTCCTTCCACGTCCTTGTCCACTGAATCTGGCTTGAACCTCTGGAAGATCTCTATCAATGTATTGTTACAGCAGTTTTTACATGATCTCCAGCAAAATCTAACTTCTATGTGATATTAATGATATTGTCCAATGATTTCCACATTCCATTGGGCTACCGCTCTTTGGAATGGGCACAGATAAGGATTTCTTCCAATCAGTTGGCCTAGTAGGTGTCTTCCAAATGTCTTGGCATAGATGAGTGAGTGTCTCCAGTGCTTCCTCAGTTTGTTGAAAAGCTTTCAATTTATAGTCCATCAGTTCCTGGAGCCTTGTTCTTTGTCAATGTCTTCTGTGTCTTTGGAACTTCTTCCTTCAGTATCATTGGCTCTTGATCGTATGCCACCTCTTGACATGGTTGAACATTGATCATTTCATTTTGGTACAGTGACTCTGTGTATTCCTTCCGGCTTCTTCTTCTTCTTTTTTCTAATGTTTTGTTGTGTATTATGTTATAGTTTACATGGGAGAACATTAGCTTTACATTCATCCTATCCTATATCATTTCATTGCCATGGTTACAATCCTCTCCATGCATTATCAACCAACCAAAGGGTACACCCTGCAAGCCCGACCCCCAGTCCTCAGCACACAGTCCCTCTCCCTCTCTGGGTCTAAAGTCTCAAGCCATTCCATCTCTCCACGTCATCATCTCTGCCTCCATCTCTGGCGTCACTGTTTCTCTAGGTAGGGTTCCGCTCTCCACTCTTCTCCCTTGATGATCCCAGGGACCTCCGCTCCTGGACTGCAAAGTCAACCACTCCCCACCTTTTGCTACAAAATGTCTACCTTTACATTTCCAGCCCGCACAGTCAGTCCTGATAGCAGTTATTCACTATCATACCACATGAGTGCCATCCCCATCTCCTTTCATCAGCCCACCCAGACAGATTGGATACAACTCAGTGGAGATTCTACCTTCCTCCTCACCCTCTGGATCTAGGCTCCCTCTTGAAAGCTTGTAAGCCAGTCACTTCTTACCTTTGTATTCCCCCCCCCCCCCGCCGCCATTTTGGGTAGCCAATGTCTAAGTTGCCCATCCCTGTCTACTCTGTATGGAGGGGGTGGGAATGATCTTTGTTGTAAAGATTTGTTCCCTCTTTTGAGCTACTGCATCTGTAGGTGTAGGTCAGGTTCATCAAATTGCATCAGATTACTCTTTTTTTCCCTCTTCTTTCTTTTTCTAGTTGAGCTCTGATCATCTAGTCATTGAAGCCAGGTCAAGTGGGTATTATCTGCAAGTGTGGGTGTTCTTATGCATATGCCCTCTCTTCTTATCAGCTGGACGCTTCACTTTCCACTCTAGTCCTCTGTGGCTATGTCACTGACTCTGGGCCCAGGAGTCCCCAGGGCTTGCCACACTACTGGCCAACTAGGTCTCCACCTGGGTTTATAGAAGTCTATTGAACATGGAGCTCTGGTAGTGTAGTGGTTACAAATTGGGCTGCGAACCTTAAGGCCAGCAGTTTGAAACTACCAGCCGTTCCGCGGGAGAAAGATGAGGCGTTTTGCTCCCGTAAAGATTTACAGCCTCGGAAACCCTGGACAGGGTCGCTATGGGTCGGAACCGACTTGAAGGCACTTAACAACAACAACATTGAACATGGTAGGGTTTAGCTTGCTGCTTCATGGCTGTTTTTCCCTCACTTCCCCTTATCGGTGACCAATGTGGTCACCAGTCAGAGCGTATGTCTGCTCGTGTATTTCCACAGAGTCTTAGTCTTGGAAGAGGGTTTGCCCTGAGAGGACCCGACCACTTGCCTTGCTCCCGTCTTCTTTTGATGCTCTCTGCATAATTCAATATTTTGCCCATAGAATCCTTCTATATTGTAAACTGAGGTTTGAAGTTTTTCTTCAATTTCTTCAGCTTGAGAAATGCTGACTGTGTTCTTCCTTTTAAGTTTTCTCTCTCCAGGTCTTTGTACATTTCATATAATATTTGACGTTGTCTTCTCGAGCTGCCTTTGAAATGTTCTGTTCAGCTCTTTCACCTCCTCATTTCTTTCATTTAGTTTAGCATCTCTACACTGGAGACCAAGTTTCAGAGTCTCTTCTGATATCCATTTTGATCTTTTCCTTCTTAATGTCCTTTTTTACTTTCTTCCTGTATGATGTCCATGATGTCTTCCCACAACTCTTCTGGTCTTAGTCTTTAGTCTAATTCGTCAAATCTGTTCCTGATATGATCACTAAATTCAGTTCATCTTTTGGCTCTCGTGGACTTATTTTAATTTTCTTCAGTTTTAGCAATGGATGGTCTGTTCCACACAGAGTCTGCCCCTGGCCTTGTTTTGGCTGATGATGTAGAGCTTTTCCATATATGTAGTCAATTTGATGCCTGTGTATTCCATCTGGTGAGATCTATATGTATAGTTGTCTTTTATGTTGTTTTTAAAAAGGTATGTGCAATGAAGAAGTCATTGGTCTTGCAAAATTCTATCATGTGATTTCCAGCTTCATTTCTATAACCAAGGTCATATTTTTGGACAACCAATCCCTCCTCTTTGTTTCCAACGTTTGCATTCAAATCGCTAGTAATTATCAATGCATCTTGATTGCATGTTTGATCAACTTCAGACTGAGGAAGTTGATATAATTCTTCAATTTCATCATTACTGGCTTTAGTGGCTGGTGTGCACATTTGAATAATTGTTGTATTAACTGTTTTTTCTTGTAGGTGTATGGATATTATCCTATCATAGACAGCGTTGTACTTCAAGACACATCTTGAAATGTTCTTTTTGATGATGAATAGGATGCCATTTCTCTTTGTTATTCTCAGCATAGTAAATCATGTGACTGTCAGATTCAAAATGGTCAATACCAGTCCATTTCAGCTCACTAATGTCTAGAATATCAATGTTTATGTGTTCCATTTCATTTTTTTTTACAAATTGGACAACATCCAAATTTCCTAGATTCATGCCTCATGCATTTCATGTCCCAATTATTAATGGATGTTTCTCCTCATTGTGAGTTGTGCTCCATCAGCAACTGAAGGTCCCAAAGTTTGACTCCACTCACGTCATTACGGTAAACTGTACTCTGAGGTGGCAGCTCTTTCCTAGTCATATTTTGAGTGCTGTTCAATCTGAGGGGCTCCTTTTCTGGTACTATGTCTGGCAACATTCTGGTGCTCTTCATCATGTTTCAATATTCAATATCCTGGTGCTGACAGTGTTACACTGCTATCCATAAGGTTTTCAGTGACTGAAGATCCATCTCCATTTTCCTTATCTATCACAGTCTGGAAGCTCAGCTGAATCCTGTCCACCATGAATGACCCTGATATTTAAAATAGCAGTTGCCTAACTTCCAGAATCCCAGCACGACCTACTGATAGATGAGTGGTTGGTTTTATAGTGGGGTTTTAAATCCTCCCCTGACTTCCTTTTTCTTTTTTGGTTGTTCTTGGATTACATATTACCCTGTGGCTGCCATACCACTTCTGTACATGTGACGAATTTCCTCACATAACCAGTTATGTCCTCAATGTCTACTTTCAGCACCACTAACTCCATGGATTCTTTTTCATTCTTTCTTGAACATATCTGAGCTCTTCTGACCTTCCTCTGAACTTGTTTAACGGCAGACTCTCCACTTCTCTGACCTTGTTTAAGGGCAGATGATCCACTTTTCTGGAGTTTAGAGACGGAACAGCACCGTGAAAAACTTGAGAAGGAACTGAGTTCTGTTCTGTTTTCTGGAATTATCTGAAATGTTCCTCTACCTTGGGAGGGGAGTGTCATTTTCTCTCATGGGGTCAGACTTGGATTCTGGTTGTTTCCCGAGTCACTGTGGCCCCCTGTGGCCCTGTTTCTCTTAGAGTTAGCCTTGACTCTGGTCTCTGCAGCAGCCACTTCTACTCCTCCATCTCCCACAGGAAGAAAGAAAAATGTGAACCTAGTCTGTTAGTTTACTTCTCTCTCAAGTTGAGGGTTATCATTTTTTGTTGTTTGTTGTTGTTGTTGTTAAGTGCCGTCGAGTCGGTTCCAACCCGTAGTGACCCTGTGTAGGGTTTCTGAGGCTGTAAATCTTTACGGGAGCAGAAAGTCTCATCTTTCTTCCATGGAACTGCTGGTAGTTTTGAACTGCTGACCCTGAGGTTTGCAACCCGATTTGTAACCACTACGCTACCAGGTGCCACTAATTCGGTTCCAGACTCCCAGTGACCCCGTGCCTCACAGAAGGCAACACTGCCCAGTCTCAGGCCCTCCTCACAATTGTTACGTTTGAGCCACTGTTGCCCATGTGGGGGTGGGGCTGAGAATCTCCATGCTGTTATGATATCTCATGTTGCTAGCATGGTCTGCGTTTTCATGTATTTCCTTCTGGGATAAAGGCTGTCTTAGTTCTCTCGTGCAGCTATAACAAAAAGAGTGCAAATAGGTGGCTTTAACAAGCAGAAATTAATTTCTTACAGTTTAGGAAGTTCCAAGCCCAAATTCAGGGAAGGCTTGCTCTCTCTGTTGGATGAAAAAGGTCTTTGCCTCATTTGCGCTTCTGCTCCTAGGCAGTTATGTGGCTTGGCATCTCTCTTCCCCATCTTTACTTTTGCATGCTTGTTTCATCTTTTTTTTATCTCAAGAGATTGAGTCAAGACACACCCTACACTCACCCTTCGTCATTAACCCTGCAAACCCAGCAAAGGCAACTCGTTCCTAAATGGAATTATTACAAGCATAGAAGTTAGCGTGTACAATACACAAACAACACACAGATCTGTTACAATCTGAATGCTCCTGAGAGGTGAGGACAGGAAACTTGCCTCTTAGACTTTGGACATGTCACCAGGAGGGACCTGTCCCTGGAGAA
This sequence comes from Chrysochloris asiatica, assembly GCF_000296735.1. Classification (NCBI taxonomy): domain Eukaryota; kingdom Metazoa; phylum Chordata; class Mammalia; order Afrosoricida; family Chrysochloridae; genus Chrysochloris; species Chrysochloris asiatica. The sequence continues at coordinate 316,472 of NW_006408543.1, read as the reverse complement.
GACATCGTGCTTGGTAGGTGGTCAGTGAAAAAGAGGAAGAGCCTCAATGAGATGGATGGGCACAGTTACTGCCGAAATGGACTCAAATCGAACACTTGTGAGGATGATACAGGACCAAGCAGTGTTGAATTCTGTTGGACGTCGGGTCACTGAGTCAGAAGGGATTCAGCAGCGCCGACATTTATAACACGTGCAGAGTCAGACACTTTCATAAGCCCTGCTGGGGTCTCTGTATCTTTGGTACCTCTCTTTGACAGTATGAGGTTGCTTTTCTGTGCCGAATAGTTACCTGGACCTCTTGCGCTGGTCCGGACTAACTTGGTTAATTTGTTAGGTGTTGGTAGAATATAATTTTATGTTTTCCAGATGGGAAGAAGACTACACTGTTGAGGACAGGGGCCCTTCTTCCACTTGCTTTGGAAACTTTGCCATGTATTATTGTCCTCTTTCTTTTGTGGAGTCCCTAGACCACATAAGTGGCCAGTACACTCAGCTGTAAACTGAAAGGTTGGAGGTTCAAGTCCCCCCAGAAATGAAGAGAAGCCGGGTGATCTGTAAAAGGTCACAAACTTGAAAACCCTGGGGAGCACAGTTCCACTCTGACAGCTTGTTGGCAACTGGCTTCTGGCACCTAAGCGTCTCTTTCGCTCTAGTTCCTTCCATCACCAGATGTAACCAAATGCAACTGTGTCCCTAGCTCCACACCCACTGCACCTCCTCTCTTCTAGCGAGCTGCTTGGCCTGAACCCCCCACTTGTCACCTCTCTCTGGGTCCAGCTTGGCCCCCTTGAACTATCAAACCAGTCCTTGAAGCCAAGACACCAATGAAATCCCATTGCTCACCTGGTGGTCCCCACTCTGTGGCAGGTGTTACCTCCCACCTGGTCGCCATTCCAGCACACCTGGACACCTGGCTCCCTTCCCATCTCACTGGGCGTCCCTTCTCCCAGCCCCACTCAGGCCCTGCTGGGTCAGTGAGGCCTCCGAAGGGTGAGGCTGCTGGAGCCCCACCACAGGCAGGGCCTTTAGCTGTGAAGTGAGTGGGGGCAGTCTCCTCACCGCTGATCTTTACCCCTTATTGTTCTAAGACAGAGGCCCAAGGTCCTGAACCCTCAGGACAAACCAGCCGATGGGACTGCCCACATCTAAGATGTCTAGTGAGTGGGTAGGCCCCACCTGGTGTGTATGAGGGTGGGGGCAGGCTGACCTGAAGACACAGGAAGGAGGTACAGGGTGACATGGGGAGAAAGTGGGGGTTCCCAGATGAGGGGTGGGGGTGAGGGGACAGAGTGGGGGATAGGGAGCTGGGGGTCGTGAAGTAAGGGGTGGGGGCAGGGTGAAAGGGGA
>NW_006408543.1:302662-314206 GCF_000296735.1 Chrysochloris asiatica | reverse complement strand
AGCTGCCCTGGAGGCGGGAGTTTGGGGACTGCGGGGGGCGTGGGGTCCCGGCGAGGCCATGCGGGTTGGCCCGAGTGCTGGGATGAGGAGCGGATCCCTCTCCAGGGATGGGGTGCCTATGCGCCCCGAGGCCAGTCTTGCTCCTTAGGAACCTCTTGCCCAGTACTGGGTGGCCCTAAGGGGCCCAGACCTGTTTGGGCCTTGAGTGTGCGTGGGGTGGGGGGGCAGCAGTGTCTCCTTGCAGGGGGTGCTGACAGCATGCAGTCCCCCTGAGCTTGTCTCTAAGTCACCCCAAACTTTTCCCTGCCTCCCGCTAGCCTCACCCCATCTGGGAGGTGCTTTGCAAAGACTGGGGTGGGGGGACCGGGCAGGGGAGTACTGTACCCGAGCTGCTTGTCCAGTGGTCCAGCGCCTGAAGGCCCCTGGCCTGGTCTGATCCTGTCTGTGGGGGCTCTGCTAGCTCTGCCCCTGGCCCACACTGCCCTTCAGCTTGGGTTTACCCCCCCCCCATTCCTCATATCCCCAGACCCTTCTCTGAGGGGGGCTCATCATGGTACCCCACTGTGGAGTGTGTCATCAGCCTCTCTCTGGACCCCCAGAATACTGTGTCTCTTTCCATATGGCTCTGCTGCTGTGACTAGGGTGGGGTGCAGGTGTGGGGGGCCATCTCCTGGGGAGGAATTGAGTGTTACCAGAGTAAGTACCCTCCCAACCCTCGCTCCTGTGTCTTGGCCAGCTCCTCGCTGCTGTCCAAGCCTTCCAGGCCCCTGGACCTCATCTGGTCTGGGCAGTGCTGAGGGTACCAACAACTGCCCCCATGACCAGGCCCCTGGACTCTGGCCACACCTCCTGCTTACCAGGCCCAGGTGCTTTTGCAGGGTGGTCTCCTCCGTATCCTGGGCCCACAGTTCCTAGCCCCTGGTTTAAAGTCGGCCAAATCAATGAGCCACTGAACCAAGGGAGGAGGACATGCCTGGCCTTTGGGTGGAATGGGGAGCCTGTGGGGAAGTCATGGGCAGAGACTAGGGAGGGTAGGGTCAGCTCTCTGCACCTCTGCTGCCTGAACTGGTCTCCTGCCTGCTCCATAGGGGCTGCAGAAAGCCGTGGGGGAATCGGCTCAGTGCAGACTCTACACTAGGGGTCCTTGGGATGTGCCCCTCATCTCAGGCCAGCAGGGGGAGACCACCTGCAGAATAGAAGCTGCAGTAGGGGCCTCTCAGGCCAACCCAGCCTGCCCTATGCCCCAAACCTCCTCCAAGTGGAAGAGACTTGTCCTTGTCCTCCTCTAGGGAGGCCCACCCTACTCTCACCCACCCAGGTTTGGAGACCCAGCCTGGTCCTGCCTTGCCGCCTCTTCCATCAAGTCCTGGATGGGGCCGCCCATCCCCCTGTCTGATCCTAACCCAGCCCCCTAGTGTGGGCTCACAGGGTGACTGAGACAGCCCCTGGGCCCCCACAGCCACCAAGTACTTGGGTTCTCGTTGAGTGGGGTTCTACATGGGATCAAGGCAACTGTGGTCCATCCCAGTGCAGGCTTCCGTCCCAGGTGTGCTTGCTGTGGTTCACCCCTGAGGTCCTGTGGCTCTGAACCTGTATGAGGGGACTTGAGCTTGGGACCCTGGGGTCACCCTTAGGTCCGCCTTGTCACTGCCCTATGCTTAGAGTGCTTGGAGACTGCTGATCCCACCTTCTTGTTACTGGCAGCTTTCATAGAACCTTGTACATCTGCTCCTGGTTTGTGGACCAGGCCCCAAGGTGTCCAGGGCTCTCACACAGCCTGGTCAACATCCTGGTACGGGTAAAGACCATCTGAATTGCCTAGCTCCCAGAAAAAGGGCGATGAGCTGTCTTCCTAAGTGGGCTCCCCTGGGGGGGCTGCCACCCCAGGGAGTAGCCAGCAGGGGACCAAATGGGAGAGGGGCCTGCTCTCTGCTGCCTCCCAGACTCTGAGGAATTAGCCTTTCCCAAAGGCAGGGACCTCCCACACAGAGCTGCCAGATTTAGCAAGTGGAAATACAGTACACCGGTTACATTTGAATTTCAGATACACAGTGAATAATGTTTTAATGTAAGTACGGCCCAAATACTGCACGCCGGCCTTACTGATACTAAGTGTTTCTTGTGTGTATCTGGCTTCCTATGTTTTATCTACCATGATGGTCTGGGCAGGGACAAGGGTGTGGATGCTGGCGTTGTGCCAACTGACCGGCTGGGTGAAGTGGGTCAGCCTGGGCAGGAACAGGGCCCTGTTTCTTCCTGGGGTGGCGGGCGCTGCTTGTGGAGACCTGGCCAGGACCGAGGCCCTCTGTCGGCGGCTTGTGGGCAGGCAGTGTGGATGGTGCAATCCTTGTGGTGCCCGGCTTGGGCTGAGAGGGGTCCATGGGTAACGTTTCAAAAAGCAGCAGAGCAAGAATGACATCGTAAGCTGCTCTGGGACGTGACTTTGTGCTTGGGGCTTCGTGTGCTTGGGGCTTAGCTCTTTCCTTAAGGCTTTATCTACTTTTTTTTTGTTTCCTGGGTTCTTTTGGGTCTCACTGCTCCTGTCTGCTGCCCCTTGTGGTCAAGCTATGTGGTGACTCTGAGCCCACTCCTCCAGCCGATAGGCCCTTTCCTCTCCCCACGTGAGCAGCCACCTCGGTCCTCTTAGCACTAAGGTAGGGACGTGTAGTTGGGTTCTGATTGTGAGAGCAGACTTTGGTCATTAAAGCTCTTGGATTAAAACGTTTTGGAGAGCTTAGAGTAAATGGCCTAAATCAGCCTCTGTCTCCCTACTCCCAGGCAGTGCCTCTACCTGGACTAGGAGAGATAACCCTCCTCAGTCTGTGATGCCCTCTCAAGAATGTAGGCTTCAGAAAAGCATCTTTGTACCTTCCTTAGCTGTTCTCGGGAGCCCTTGATCACTCCCTGTCTGCTCTAGACAATCTGAGGTGCAGACGGTGGCCCCTCAATGGAGATGAGGTTGGGGTATCTGTTTGAGTCCAGCCCTGCACTTCCCTGATTGAAGCTATCCTGGATTCCCGGTCCTGCCCCCCTGCCCCTAACCTCCCCACCAGGCTGTTGACAACTGTCCTAAGAGCTGATCTTGATTAATCCCACGTGTGAGCATGCCTCTCCCTCTGCCCCACGCCTGCAGCATCTACTGCCAAGAGGCTGTGCCTGGCCCACTGGGTCTAGGAGGTCAAGTTCAGTTCTGGGTGAGTGCTGAGGGTCATCCGCCATGCCCGTGCACATCACGTGTGGGGCTTTCCTGCCCCTCTGGAAACCTCTATAGCTCAGTGGTACACATAGTATCTCCCGAAGCTCTGGGTGGGGACTCTAGATTTCTGTGCCGGGCTGTGCTGGCTGGCAGGCATCCTCATAAGGGGTTGGGGTAGGGGCTGCCCACCGATGGCCTGCCCTGGACACACCAGTGCACCCACCCCGGTTGAGACACTGGGTCTTGTCTAGCCTGAGAGCTTGATCTGTGTGTGTGTGTGCATGATCACAGTTCGGTGGGCGTTTGCCCCTGTCCTGTGCACACTGGCAAATGAATCCCATTTATTTGGCTGTTTTGCTGTGTTGTGTGGCTTTGTACCACTGAAGGACAGCGGACTGAGGGTGCTTCGAAAGCGATGTAGCAAGGAAAAACACAGGACATCCTGATATGTTTTGGATGTGCTTGTGTGCGCCTGAGGCTCCCATTACCTGGCACCTTGCCTTTTGCTCTAGGTCCTGCAGAGAGCTCAAGGCCCCTAGGACTCAGGGTTAGAGGAGGCACTGGGAGAGGCAGGGGTCCTGGGTTCCCCAAGTGTGAAAGCTTGGTCTGCGCGTGCAGCTTTCTGTCCCATTTCTGACTGCAGCGCGCCTGGCAAGGGGATTCCGGCTGGTCTGAGGCCCACTGCTCCCCTCCTGGCCCCGGTGGAGAAGGTGGGAGGTGGACCTACAGGGATTCTGTCTTGTGGGGCAGGATCCCATGTGTTGGGCTGGCTGTGGGGGTCTGGCAGCATGAAGAAGCTGGCCCCGAGGTGGGCTCTAGGTGCTGTAGGTATACATAGGGCATGGTTTAGGCTGCTGCACACCTGGGGTCTCTTCGGCCCACCTTTTCTCAGCCTGAGTTGCACATGTACCTTCCATAATGCCTCCCACGCCCCTGTCCCTCATTCTTTATGTCTGCCTGTCTGTCCATCTGTGAGGGTACGTCAGAAAGTATTGCTATTTGACCTCCAGTTCATACATAGCTGGGTTTATTCCAAATAAAACATGTTTAAACACACTTCTGTGAGGCTGGCTGCCTGCCGTCAAGTTCTCGGGAATACACTTGTCTTGGGCTCCTTAGGGGGCCTTCACTCAAAAACAGTGCAGTCAGAGCAGGGGGTCTGCTGCGCCCATTACGTTCAGGGCACAGAGGTCAGCGCAGAGGATTGAGGCTAATTTTGGGGATCTCAAAGGGGTCATTTTGATAGATTGTCTTGAAGGACAATCACTGGGGCTTATTAGGAAGAAGTGTCAAGAAAACAGAAAACCGCGTCGGTGAGAAGAAAGCCAGGAAACGTTGTGCCACGGCATTGTGTTCCATCACTACATCTACCTACTCATTCTTGGGGGGGAGCAAGTACCGTCTTATGAGAATTCCATTGGGAAACGACCCCACCCACCGGACAGCCCCTGACGGTACCCCTTCAGACTTCTTTTTGTCCCTAAAATGCAAAGCCCATTGAAAAGGAACATGATTTGAATCCCTGGAAGATGGTTCTCTAGGGTTTCTGCTGCAGAAATGCCACCCGTGGGTGGCTGTAGCCCACGGTTAGGGGTTGCAAGTCTGAGCTCAGTGCTGGCTCTGGGGAAGGTCCTGGCTCCTTCCTTCCTGGAAATGTCCACATGCCTGTCCGTGGATCTAGGAGATTTACAGTGCAGGGGCCCCAGGGCCTGCTTTCTTGATGGTCTTTCCGCTCCCTCTCCTTTTATCTCTCCTAAGATAGAAGATGTTGCAGTTCACACCCCTGGGAAGCTCCCTGAGGTGGGATCAGGGCTGTGACGAGATGAAGGTATTGTAGATCCTTGTCTCGATTTACCACATCAGATCGCATCATAGGGAGATGTCACATGACTGCTGCATTACATCACTCAGTATGTGCCAAAGTGCTGGGAATCCTGACCCAGCCAAGTTGACACATTTTGGAGGGACACAGTTCAGGCCACAACAATGCCAGAACTGCCGTTGAGACCTGGTGTAAATCAGAGAGCACAACTTTCTTTGGGGAATGGCTGGTAAAATGGGTACACTTCCTTTAGAAATGTTGACGCAGATGGAGGAGATGTTGGGAAACTGTAGCTTCCCATTTTGTTATTTTTGTTTAATAAAGGTTTTGATTTTATAGCCGTACTTTTTGACTTACCCTCATGTATCCAGTAAAATTTGTGAAAGCTGGAACCTGTCAGAGGAGGAAAACTCAAATATGGTAAGACTTGTTGTTGTTGTCAGGTGCCATCGAGTCGGTACCGACCCACAGTGACCCCATGCACAGCAGAACGAACCACTGCCCAGTCCTGGGCCAACCTCAGTACTGTTGCCACGCTTGAGTCCATCAATGCTGCCACTCGGTCAATCCATCTCATTGGGGGTCTTCCTCTTTTTCTCTGACCCTCCACCTCACCAAACATGATATCCTTCTCCAGTGACTGCTCCCTCCTGACAATATGTCCAAAATATGAGAGACGAAGTTTGGCTATCTTGGCCTCTAAGGAGCACTCTGGCTGCACTTCTTCCAAAACGGATCCATTGGTTCTTTTGGCAGTCCATGGCACTTTCAGTATTCTCCTCCAACGCTACAACTCAAAGGCATCAATTCTTCTACAATCTTCCTCAGTCACTGTCCAGCTTTCGCATCCATATGAGGTTATTGAAAATACCATGGCCTGGGTCAGGTGCAACTTAGTCTTCAAGCTGACATCTTTGCTCTTCAGCGCTTTAAAAAGGTCTTGTGCAGCAGATTTGCCTAATGCAATACATCATTTGATTTCTTGACTGCTGCTTCTGTGAGTGTTGATAGTTGATCCAAGAAGAATGAAGTCCTTGACAACTTCAATCTTTTCTCCGTTGGTAAGAATTTTGTTTATTGGTCCAGTGGTGAGGATTTTTGTTTTCTTGACATATCGAAGGCTGTGCTCTTTGATCTTCATCAGTAAATGTTTTAAGTCCTCTTCATTTTCAGCAAGCAGGCTGTTTATGAGTCTTCCTCCAATCCTAATGTCACGTTTTTCTTCACAGAACCCAGCTTCTCGTATTATTTGCTCAGCATTCAGGTTGAATAAGTATGGTGAAAGAATACAACCTTGTTGCACACCTTTCTTAATTTTAAAACATTCAGTGTTCCCATGTTCTGTTTAAACAACTGCTTCTTGGTCTAGGTATAGATTCCTCATGAGCACAATTAAGTGTTCTGGAATACTCATACTTCTCAATGTTGTCCATAGCTTGTCATGATCCACACAACCGAAAGCCTTGGCATAGTCAATAAAGCACAGGTAAACATCTTTCTGATATTCTCTGGTAAGGCTGCATCCTGTCAGATGGAAAACTTGTGCGACCCAGAACAAGGCAGCCCTGTGTTCTGGCTGACAGATTTCACTGTACCTCCCCATCTAAAATAGGGGAGTGCAGTAGCTCCATAGGATAAGCACTTGACTGCAAACCACAGGGTTGGTGGTTCGAGCCCATCAGCCACTCCACAGGAGACTGATGAAGCTGTCTGCTCCCACAAAAGATTGACATGCTCAGAAACCCTATACATGGTTGCTAGAGTCGAAACCGACTCCACGGCACTTAACAACAACTAAAATAGACTTTAAAGTTGCGTCTATTGAAGTATAACTGATGCAATAAAGTGCATGTGTGTGCACTGTCCTCGGGGCCTTCCCACAAAGTTCCCTCTCTGTCAGCTCCTAGCAACCACTAGCGTATTCTCTTCCTATAGTTGCACCTCTTCCTGGGTGCCCTGCCCAGGGAATTTCGGTGTGGAGTCTTGGTCCAGCTTCCCTCACAGAGGGCAGGCGTGTGAGATGGGTCCTTGTGGTTCCAGGCTCTGAACCACGTGTGGTTTGCTCACCGGATGTTGGCGATTAAGAATCCCAGAGTGGCTGTATCATTTTACACCCTACAGTGAACAAGGGTTCCATGTGCTCCACATCTTGTCTACACTTGATGTCAGGTTTTGTTTTCCTTTAAATTACTCACCCTAACACAGATGCAGGAGTCCTGGTGTGGTGCTAGGGGTTAATGCACTGGATTGCAACTGCTCCTTGGAAACCCTATACAGGATCGCTATGAGTTGGAATTGCTGGACGACACTGTAGTATAAGCACTGGACCACTGACCTCAAGGTTGGCGGTTGAAATTCACCAACGGCTCCTTGGAAACCCTGTACACTCGATAGCACTTAACAGCAAGAAATGGTGTTGATCATCTTTTCATTTGTTTGTTTCCATCCGTAACTTTTCTCTGGTGAAATGTCTGTTTAAACCTTTGCCCTCTTAAGATGGGCTGTTTGTTTTCTTACTGTTGAATTGTAAAAATTGTTTAGATTCTGGATCCCAGTCCTTTATCAGAATGTGTGCATTTAAAAAAAAACAAAAATCTTTATTGTGAAGTGAATGGAGGTTTACAGAGCAGATCATCAGTTTTACATCCAGCACATCACATCTTTGCATGGTTGCAGTCCCCTCCATGTACCAACAGTTAACAGCATTTACCTCTGTTCACTTTAACCACCGCCTTCCTCCCTGTGCCTCCCTCTACCTTCATCTTTCCTCTGCTCACCTCCCTCTTGTATGTAGCCTGCCCCATCACCCATGTTAACTTACGTCTACCCTCTAGCCTATGAATAATTTTTGCTCCTCCCCCTTTCCTTAGCCAACCAAGTTTCTTTCATTCAGAAACCCCTAACCCTAACTTTCGTTACTATTGGCCTCATACAATATTTGCCCTTTTGTGGTTGGCCAATTTCACTCAGCATATGTCCTTTAGGTTCATCCGTGTTATGAGGTGTTTTGCAGAATCATTGTTATTCATTGCTGCGTAGTATTTCATTGTGTGTGTGTGCCATAGTGCGTTTAACCATTCTTCTGCTGATGCGCACTTAGGCTCTTGCTTTCCTTTGTGATGTGTCTGTTGTAGACAGCATGTTGAAGGATCCTGTTGGGTTTTTTTATCCATTCTGCACACTGTCTCCTGACTGGTGCGTTTAATCCATTTACATTCAATGTCGTTATTGATAGGAAGAATTGATTGCTGTCATTTTGTTGTGTGTGTGTGTGTTTTTGTGGGGCTCCTGGGTTCTTCCACATAATTTTCTGTACCGAATTCATTTTGTTTGTGGGTTTTCATTTTCTTCATTTATGTTCTATTAATGTTTATGAAATCTTTCTGGCTTTCCTCTTTAAAACATTTTGATGTGCAGGTGTATTTATTTTCTTTGCGGTTACCCTATACTTTATTATTGTATAGTTTTCCCTCTCTAAAACAGTTGGTTTCATCCTGAAGTCTGCTTGCCATCCTGGCCATTTGGAAGTTCTGTCTCTTACTGCTTTCTTTGTGCTTTGTAGTTGACTTCATTATAAACTGATAGCTTAGATCCACTGTTTTCAATCTTGTAGGTTTGTTTTACTTTAAATGCTTCTATATCTGGATTGGTGTTGTCGTATATGGTTAGGGTTTGCAGTTCTCAGTCTGAAGAATTCCTTTTAGGAGTTTGTATGAAATTGGTCTGGTCAGTACAAATTCCTCTCATTTCTGTTTCCTGGGGAATGTCCTAAGTTTGCCATCATATTTGAAGGATACTTTTGCTGGGTATATGATTCTTGGTAGGCAATTTTTGTCTTTCAGATTATTGTATATGTCGTTCTGTTGCCTTCTTGCCTGCGTGGTTTCTCTGTGAAATAGTCTTATTGGTTCTCCTTGGTAAGTGACTTCGTTTTTCCTGAGCTGCTCTCAGGATTCTTTCCTTGTCTTTGGTTTTACAAAGTTTGACTGGGATATGGTTTGGTGATTTTCTCTGGGGATCTATCCTGTTTGGGATTCTCTCAGTTTATTATATACCAGTCTTCTTGACTTTCATGATATTAAGGAAGTTTTCTTTCAACAACTTTAATTTTCTCTGTGTGTTTGTCTGTCTGTCCCTATTCCGATCACCCGTAAGTTGGTCCTCTTCTTAGTGTCCCACATAACTCAGCGTTTCTTTAGGTTTTTTTTTTTTTCCCCATTCTTTTTTTTTTTTTGACTGTTCTTCTAGCATACTAGTACGGAGAGATTTAATGTCAAGCTCACTAATTCTGGCTTCTGTTTCTTCAAATCTACACCTTTGCCCTTGCAATGTATTGTCCATTTCTGAAATTCTAGTAGTAATCTTCGGGATTTCTAATGACAGGTTTTGTGTTGTTTCAAAATTTGCATTTATTTTGTCTGTTCTTGTACTGTTTTCTTGAATTCTCCTAAAGGTTTTTCTGTGTTTTGCTTTCCTCCATGTTTCTGTTAATCCTTTTAAGGTTCCTAAATATCATTCTTTTGAGGTTTTTTCCAGATAGTTCTGTTACATTTTCTTACTCAAGCATTTTCTGGCTCTTGTTTCTTGGTGTGAGCTAAAACGGCCTGTTTTCTCGGAGGCATTTGTCGGGTGGTTTTCTTTGGGTTTGATTGCTGAGTGTGTGTCATTGTGTTCTTAGGCTCTTCACAACTGTCTCCTGTGGGTGTAACTAGAGAATGGAAGCATCGATTGTGTGTGCACCTCAGTTTAGGATGCATTTCTCGAGTTGGCTCCTGCTTACCGTTGTTCAGATGGTATTGAGCTGTTATTAGGGTACAGTTGTAGCAGGTACTGTTGGGTGTGGGCTGTATGGCCACGGTTGCAGTCTCCTGTCAGGTGGGAAAGAGAAAACCTCTTCCACACACACAAACAAGAAAACAAAACAATCAACAAGGAACCAGCAGTGAAAAGAGAAAATAATAGGAAAATAAATAAAAACAGGCAGCAGCCAGGAAGAACAAATACAGTAACTATAAGAACAGAGACTGACAGGGAAATTGAACTATAGAAGAGAAAAATACGGGAGAAAATAAAAGGAAGGTATTTAAATTTTTTTTTCAGAAGAACCAGGAAAGGAAAGATGAAAAGAGAGTAATGCAGATCAAAAGGGGAAGGCAAAGTGGAGGTAAAAAGTATGAAATTCAAGGGAACAGCGAAAACGACAAGAAAGAAAGTGTAGCTGTTGATCCTGGAGAGGAGAAAAGTCTGGGGGCTCCTGTAAGCCGAGGAGCTCCCGAGGTGGGCGTGGAAGGCGCGCCATGGAGTTCCAATCCGGAAGTGGTCCTGGAGGCCCCTGATGTATCTGGTCTTCGTGTCTGTCCTGACCACAGAGCAGCTGGGAGCTCTTGCTGATGCTGGTCTGTCTGGTGGTCCTGCGGGTTCTGTAGGTCTAGAGATGAGCCCACCTGAATCCAGGGACCAAAACAGCACACGACATGGCACAGCCGGCCCCCTCCTCACACTGGCGTGGCTCCCAACCACGTGGCTCCAGGTTTCCAGAGAGCAGGGTCTGTGCTGGGAATGGAAGAAGGTGGGAGCTGGCCACACCTCTGGTCACCATCGCCTGTGTGAAGCCGTTCTGCAAGGCCTCTTGTTGCCAAAGGTGCTCACAAGGTGGTGTCAGCGGAGGGTCACCAGTCAGTGTCCCTCTCGTGCTGGCCTCGCTCAGCTTCCCCTTCCAGCAAGCACTTTGCTAACATTTCCCCTGAAGTTTGGGGCTCCAGAATTTTCATCTGTGTCTGCTTCATTTGGTCTCTCGTATCTTTGTTGTAAGAGCGTCTGTGTGGTGTGTCTCCCATCTTGCCGGGAATTCATCAGCTTGTATTGTAGCATTTTTTCTCTCAGATTCAGGCATTTATAATTTGAGTATCTTGTGTATCTAAGAAATCCACATAACCCAGACTCACAAACATTTTCTCCTTGTTTTAGACTCTTTCTACAGTATGGGTTTTACTTTTAAGTGTATGATCCAGTTGAAGTTCATTTGTATATTTAGTTGAGGTAAAGAGTGAAATTCTCCCTTTTTGTATATTAGTATGTGCTGTTTGCACACATTTTCAGTTAGCTTCTCTTCTGTCCCGTGGTCTTTGTCCCTGTATTCCCACCACTCATGTTGATCTGTAGTTAAGTCTTGAAATTGGGTCTTGTGAAAGCCGAGTCAGTGCTTTTTCAAAATGGTTCGGGTCATTCTAGTTTCTTGGCTTAAATTTTAGACTTCTCTGTTTCTGCAAAAAGAACCTAGCTGAATTTGGCTTGGGATTTTGTGGAAACGATAGGATAGATCGGTTGTAGGCACCATTGACATCAGCCTTGAGTTTTCTAACCCACGGATTGGCACATTTTAAAATATTGCCTGTTTTTGTTTGGCTCCTGAACTTGGAATGTTGTTCATGTTAAGTGCCATTGAGTTGGTTCCGACTCACAGCAACCCTGTTTCCAAGGAGTAACTGATGAGTTTGAATTGCTGACCTTGTAGTCAGGGGCTTAT
>NW_006408543.1:290480-302015 GCF_000296735.1 Chrysochloris asiatica | reverse complement strand
CAGTTTTGTGTGTGGGGTCACCACAAGCCTGAGGCCAACCACAGTGCAGGTTTTAGGGGGTTTGGCTTAATGGGAGATTAGTGGCAGCCAACCACAGTGCAGGTTTTAGGGGGTGGGGCTTAATGGGAGATTAGTGGCAGCCAACCACAGTGCAGGTTTTAGGGGGTGGGGCTTATTGGTGGATTAGGGAGAGTTGCGGTGCAGATCTCCGTGAGCAATAACAGAATACCTGACAAAGCAGGATAAGGGGCGAGGCCCAGAACTCTGAAGTACATATAAAGGAATATTTAGAAAGTTTGAAGGCTTACAGCCGGTGACACTTGGAGCAGAAACAAGAAAGGTGTTGGTTTCAGACGTGTGGCTTTCAGACGCTCCGGGAGCAGGTGAAGGATCAGAGGGCTCATACTCCTATTTTCCTACTTGTTTTTTGTAATTAGAGACTAGTGTTCAGTCAGGTTAGTTTTGCTGTTGTGGTTTTATTTTTGTTTTGTTTTACGTTCTGGTTCCCCTTTTACCTTATGGGGGGCTCTGTCTCTCCCTGTGTTACCCAAGAAGAGACAGCAATTGCGGTCTTATAGCCAAGCTACAATCACACCCTGTAAGATCCCACTATCCAGGCAAGAGCCAGTCCCAGCTGCTATCCACCAGATGGACAGCCATCACCTGCACAGTTAATCTGAGTTGAGTAATAAGAAAAGTGAAAAAGGAAGCCCATTTCCTGATCACATCTACCTGGAGGCAATCAGAAAGCTCAGTAATACACATCAACATACATTCATCTAATTATTGAAGATGCCCAAGAAACAACTGACCATTTCTGCACATGTCCAGAAACAAGATTGAGTAACTGAGACAAATGAGCTGGAGGTAGACCTAGACTTTCCATTGGAAGTCTGTTAAGGGAACATCAGACTGCGTGTTTGTCCGTGGTCTCGTGAGGCTACAATCAAAGTAAGTTTCCAGGAGCCTCTGATAAAGGAGGACCCGCCATGAAAGCAACTCACCCACGGTGAAGTAGTTTGTGTTTGGGTTACAGTCCAGAGAAGATAACTTGTACAAGACAACTTTGTGGTGAGAACAGTTCCTTGAAGAGTTTCGGACACTGGGAGCTTCATCAACTGTCCATTGAAAAAGTAAGGTGAATGACTAAGAGCGGCTTTCCTCTGCTCTCGATAACTGATGTGACGAATGCTGTTCTGTTGTCTAAGGCAACAATACTGAGTTTTGAAGTTTCTAAAGAATGAGCCTCTATGAATAGAATAGAGCCATACGTAGGAGTATTTCTAAATGAGTTGGAGAAACCCTAATCCAACCTGAAGTGGAATCTGCTAAGATTACGACTGATGGTAATAAAATGTATGCAGAGGACGTTCAAGACTTAGTTGGACACATTAAGAAACTTGTGAAAATGTGAGGGGCTTAAAGCCTGCAGTCATTAATTGTTGCTCATCAGCTGGTACTTTGTGGGAAATACAGTAGCACTTCAGCTGTGAGTCAGCAGTACCAACAATCTTATGATTTAAAGCAGCATCAGTGAATTGAGTGATAGTTTACGTGGTAGAACATCAGTTTTGCACTCATCCTTTCGTTGCAAGATAACAGCCCCCTCCATGCATCATCATTCAACAGTATTTGCTTCTATTCCCTCTGTTCTTTTTTTGGGGTGGGGTGGGGGAAGGGATATACACAAAAACACTCAGGAATATGTAATCATTTAAACAACCAAGTGCACATTCTGCAAGCCTGCCTCCTGGCTGTGAGCACACAGCCTTTCTCTTTCCATGAGTCTGGACACCTCAATTGCTCCATCTCTCCACGTTCCCATCTCTGCCTTCATCTCTGGTGTCGTCGCTTCTCTGGATAGGGTCCCACCTTCTGCTTGTGCGCTTCTCCCTCGATAGTCCTAGGGTCCTCTGTTTCTGGACTGTAAGATTAAACTACTCTCTTGTTTTTGTTACAAAACTTCTATCTTTACAATTGTGACAGTCACAATTAGTCATGATAACAGTTACTATTGAATCATAAGAATCTTATCCCAAGTTCGTTACACCAAACCTGTCGAGACAACATGAAAACTATTCAGTGGGGACTCTACCTTCTTCCCGCACACTCTGAAACTAAACTCCCTCTTGAAAACTTGTAAGCCAGTCACTTGGTGCCTTATAGCTCTTCCCCCCCCCCCCCCGCCCCCCCAATTTTAGGTAGCCAATGTCTAAGTTGCCCGTCCCTATCAACCCTGTATACAGAGGGGATAGAATTGATACTTGATGTGAAGACTCTTTGCCTCTCAGTTGGTATTTTGAGCTACTACATCCATAAATATAGGTCAAGTTCATCAAATTGTAGCAATTTATACTTGTTTCCTTTATCAACATTTTTTTTGTTTTTTATCTTTCTCTAGTTGAGTTCTGACCATCAAGCCATTGAAGCTAGGTCAAATGAGTACTGTCTACAAGTTTGGGTGTTCTTGTGCATCTCCCCTCACTTCATGTCAGCTGGATGCTTGTCCATGGGCTCAGGAGTCCCCAGGTCTCACCACACTTTGGACCAAGCAGCCCTTCCTCTTTCTCATCTCCATGTCGACGGGAGTCAGCCCATTTCTTCATTTCTGCCTTTCTTCTTCTTCCACTCACCATTAGACCAACATGGTTGCCAGCAAGCTTACATGCCTGTTGATGTGTTCCCTTTGAGTTTCGGTCTCGGAGTGGGGTTTGTCCTGAAGGGACTTGATTGCTTGTCTTGATGGCCCCCTAGTGAACAACTTGCTTGTTCTTGTAGTAGCCAATCAGGATGCCATTTTTGTTTTGGATTTTCTTTCTTTCAAGAAGTGTCTTATGTTCTCTGCTCCAGGCTGGTGTGCTTGTCCTTTCAAGTGGGAATGTCCCACGTCAGAAGGGTCTGGATGGGGTTCAGAATTCCACCTAAGGTCCTATACACTACAAAAGCTCTGTGGGAAGCATATTTCACCACGCAAATTCTAGCCCCCCTTTTAGGTATTCTAATTAGTTATAGGCTGAAGACAGACTTACAAGCTTTCTGTAATCATGTTTCCTGATACTCCTTTCTAGTAGGCAAGGGAAACCAATATTCATAAGACAGTTAAGCATCTTAACATTGTTTCCCCTCTTTTACCCATTCAGACTATGCCTCAATCCCTGGTCACAGAGCTCTGCTGTTCCAAGGTTGAGCATACGTCACTATTTACCTCTGTCCCATTTAGCCCATGCAAACCTGCCAGTGTTTCCCTGTCTACCTTGTCCTTCCTCTCCCCTCCCCCTTCTTGTATTGCCCTCCCCAACAGCGGAACTCTGATGTGTCTATCCCTGACCCTGTGCTCTACTGCCTCTCCCTCACCCCGCCCCTAACTAACAAAGACTTTTTTTTTTTTCCTTTTAGTTTGGGTATTTTTTCTTAAGCTTTTACTATAATGCTCTTATAAAATATTTGTCCTTTTGTGACTGACTAATTTCACTCAGCATAATGTCCTCAAGGTTCATCCATGGTGTGCGATGTGGCTTGCAGCTTCCTTGTTATTCTTCAAGGTAGCATAATATCCCATTGTGTGTATGTACCCCAGTGTGTTTATCCATTCTCCCATTGATGGGCACTTTGGCTGTCTCCATCTTTTTTGCAATTGTAAATAGTGCTGCTATGAACATTGGTGTGCATGTATCTACTTGTGTTGTGGCTCGTATTTCTTGTGGATAAATACCAAGTAGAGGAATAAGGTGTTTCTATTTCCAAGTGTGTGAGGAAGCGCCATACTGTTTTCCAGAGTGGTTGGACTATTTGGCATTCCCACCAGCAATGTAGGAGGGTCCCAGTCTCTCCACATCCTCACCAGCATTTATTGTCCTCTGCTTTTTTGAACTTCACTGTTATTGCTGGTGTGAGATGATATCGCATTGTTATTTTGATTTGCAGTTCTGTGTTTTTTGTTAGAAATAGAAGCTGAATATCTTGACTTGTTTCCTCCTGCAGCGTTGGATGGCTTAGCAGTTTTTGGAAGTCAGGGGATGAGAAGAGCCACCTTCGGCAACCCTTCATTTTTGAACATTGAGTGACTTCCTGGAGAGTCTTGTTCCTCATCACCCTAAAGTTCCATGACAGACAACACTTGGATGCCCCCCTTACACTGTGATGGGTCACGCTGATGACAACTAGCATTTGAGTCTTGACAATGCCCATCTACGGTTTGCAGTTTCCTTACTGTCAGAAGATAACATGAGAAGGGAGGTCTCTATGACCATGTACGTTTGCTGCAGGCATGTGTTCAGTTGCAGCAGCCCCTTGTTTTGGGACCTCAATGCAATTAAAACGTTGTCCACTTGCATATTTCCAACTTGGTTTAACTGTGCAGTCGAGCTGCCGTGTGGCTTCCATTCAAATGCTTTGTCAGTGTGTACTGCTAGGCTGCAGGTTGTGAGTTCCCAAGACTGCCCTCTGGTTCCTGATTCTCCAGAAAGACTCACTGAACTCAGAAAAGCTGTTAGTGCTCTTGGCCTAGTTCACTAAAGTGAAGGACTGTAGACTCTCCTCAGCCAAGGGTGCATGGGCAGTGTCCAGGAGAGACCAGGGGCCAGCTTCCAGCTGTCCTCTCCCAGTGTGTTCATATGGGCAGTCCTCACTGTCCCTGCAACAGTGTGACCTGCCTACATCTTGATGCCTAGAGTTGTCATTGGCGGTCAGTTAGGTAGATGTGGCTGACCTTAGTATCTGGTCATTTCAGAACCAAGGCTTCCACCATAAATCACATTGTCACCATGGACTATGGCTGCCCAAAGGCCCGGAGGTAAAGATACTTCATCAGACAGGATATTCCAAGGGATCAGAGGTCAGCTGCCAAGAGCAGGTCAAAGGCCAACCCAGACTTGCTGAGTTAAGCCTGTACTGCACATGTGCTAAAGGAAAGGTCAAGAGAAGACTCCGCTGGAGTTCTGTAAATGCCTTTCAGTGACCCTGTATACGTTTCCCAGGCTGTAAATCTTTATGGGAAAAGAAAGCCTCCTCTTTCTCCAATGGAGAGGCTGGTAGATTCGACCTGCTGACCTTGTTGCAGCCCACCCTGTAACCCACCGTGCTATCAGGGCTCCCTGTTGCTGTGTATTATTGTTTGGTGTGGTGAGTCAGTCCGACTCAAAGTGACCCTGTATAGGATTTCCAGGGAGCAGCTGGTGGGTTTGAACCACCAACCTTGTGGTTAGCAGTCCAGGGCTGATCCTACAGCGCCACACCTGGTGAATCTAATACCCCTTTGTATTCTTAGGGGAGTATCGGCTCAGCATTAACACTGAACATGTGCGCTGGGTTTTCATGGTAGGGGAACCCCATGCAAACAAGGTTGTTGTGAAGTGCTGTTAGGTCACCTCTGTAAGGTTTCCGAGGGTCACCCGGTGAGTATGAACTCAGTGCTTATCCTACAGCACCACACCAGGAGTCTAAGATGTTACCCCCAAAATCAATTCATAAATACATCTGTAGTGCAGAAAATAAAATTCAATAGTTACTTTGTTTTTAATTGTATCAGTAAGCATTTGCAAAATAGTGCACTGGGCAGCGAGGTCAGTTTGAACTGTAAGATTGGCAGTTCAAACCCACCTGCCGCTCCTTGGGGATCCTATACCAAGGTTGCTATGTGTCAGAACTGACTTGCTAGAACTTAGCGACAACAATATTAGTACCTTATGTCGGTATATGAAGGACCTCTGATAGCGTAGTGGTTATGAATCGGGCTGCTATCCTCAAGGTCAGCATTTTGAAACTACCAGCAGTTCTGTGGGAGAAAGATGAGGCTTTCTACTCGCGTTAAGATTTAAAGCTTCGGAAACCTATACAGGGTCGCTATGAGTCGGAACCGACTCCACGGCACACCACCACCATGTGTGTGAGGATGGCATAGGACCAGGCAGTGTTTTCCTTCTGTTGTGTGTGGGGTCGTTGACTCGGCAGCACCAGCCTGTTGTCATTGTTGTAAAAGTGCCTTCGACTCTTAGTGCCCCTATACACGTTTCTGAGGAGCGGCTGGTGAATTTGAACCGCCGACCTTATGGTTCAGTGCATTACCCCACAGCCCCACACCACCTACATAATAGCCTTGATATAACCCAGCCCACAAAACCCAAATTGCTTATTGTCTAGTTCTTTAAGAAGAAGTTTGCCCATCTGTGTTCTAATTCATGAACACTTTATATATTACCATTTATTTAGATCCTTATGATCTTTCTCAACAGTGATGGTTTTCAGCATGTGTGACGGGACTCCAAAAACTTGATGTTAAAAGTTCATTATCTTTTTTTTCTTTAAGTTTTTATTGTGAATTGAGTGGTAGTTTACATGGAGAACATTGGTTTTACACTCATCATTTCATTGTGATCACCGTAATCACCTCCATGTATCAGCATTCAACAGTATCGGCTTCTATTCCCTTAAAGTCCATTATCTTTTAATTCCATTTTTCCATGAATTTTTTGAAGCCCCTTGGTGTGTTTTTCCACATGTTAGATTTATATGTTAATATTCAGTGTACTATTTACAGTTTTAATTTCCAAACTTGTTGCCCTCGAGTTAGATATGACTTGGAGCAACCTGCATGGCAGAGTCGGGCTGCTCCCTGGGGTCTCCAGGCCGCTGCAGCCTACTCCCACAAACTACCTAGTGGGTTTGAACCCGTGACCTTTTGGTTGGCAGCCAGGCCTTAACCACTGTGCCAGCAGGACTCTCACGTGTCAGCTGTGGCGCTGTCCAGCCGTTCTGACTCACAGCGACCCTGTGTGGGGTTTCCAAGGCTGCACATCTTTACGGGAGCAGACGTCTGTAGACTGACTGGTGGGTTTGAACTGCTTTCCATTATCAGCCCAGTGCTTAGCCCATTGTGCCACCAGAGCTTCCTCAAGTATTTCTTGTTAAGTACCTTTGAGTTGTTCCGACTCATGGAGACCCGTATAGGGTTTCTGCGGAGCAGCTGATGAGCTTAAACCGCTGACCTTGAGGCTCAAACTGGCCTTGTGGTCTAGTGCTTTATCCTGCAGGGCCACCCCAGGACTCTGGACTGTACATTGTTGTTGTGAAGTGCCATCGAGTTAGTTCCGACCCATAGCGACCCTGTCTAGGGTTTCCGAAGAGGGACTGGTGAGCTCAAACCACCGACCTTGCAGTTCAAATGGCTTTGCAGCCTGGCGCATTAACCCACAGCGCCACCCCAGGACTCCGGACTGTACATTAGAATATAAATATGCAATTTTTACATACTGACCTTTGTATCCAATAAACTTGCTAAACGCTGCACTTACTAGTTTTTATAGCTTTTTTAATATTCTTTTTGGGGACTTGTACTGCTAATTATATCATCTACAAAAACAAAGTTCTGTTCCTTTCCAGCCTGTACGCTGTATAATTTGTAAAAATTGTCTCGTTGCTTTGGTAAAGACTTCCAGTGTGGTGGGGGGCAATGAAGAAGGTGGCTTGCCATTGCTTGGTTCCTGATCTCGGGAAGAGCATGTGGTCTCATCATTCAGGAGGATATTAGATGGTCCACTGGTGCAGTGGGCTGCTACCTGCTCGACGAGACTGTCCACTCCTGTAAAGATCTACAATCCCAGAAACCCAAAGAGGAGTTCTGCTCTGTCCAGTAGCATCACGGTGAGTCAGAATGGGCTCGATTAGGGTTAGTTGTTGTTAGGGACCGTCAAGTCACTTCCGACTCATAGTGACCCTATGCACAACAGAGTGAAACACTTTCTGGTCTGGCGCCGCCATCCTCACGGTTTTTGCTATATTTGAGTCTATTGCTGCTGCTAATGTATTATTCCATCTCCTTAGGGGTCTTCCTCTTTTTTGCCGACCCTCCACTTTACCTAGCATGATGTCCTTCTCCATGGACTGGTCCCCCCGATAGTAAGTTTGAAGAGATGAAGTCTGGCTATCCTAGCTTCTAAGGAATATTCCTGCTTACTGCTTCCAACACAGATTTTCTTTTGTTCTTCTGGCTGTCCTTGGTAATGTTAATATTCTCTAACACCATAATCCAAATGCATCATTTCTTCTATGATTTTCCTTATTGTCCAACTTCCACATGAAAATACCATGGCTTGGGTCAGGCACACTTTAGTCCTCAAAATGTAAGGACGTCTCTTGAGCAGATTTACTTAATGCAGTAGGTCATTGGAATTCTTGACAGCTGTTTCCATGATTGCTGATTGTGAACCCAGGCAAAGTGAAGTCTTTGATAACCACAATCTTTCCTCATTTATCACGATCTTACTTCTTGGTCCAGTTGTAAGGAATTTTGTTTTCTTTACATTGAGCTGCAGTCCATACTGAAGGTGGTCTTTGATCTTGATCAGTACTTTTAGCCCTCATCTCTTCCAGTAAACAAGTTTCTATCATCTGCATATTGTAGGCTGTTAATGAGGCCTCCTCCAATCTTGATGCCGTTCTTCATAGAATCCTGCTTTCTCGGATAATTTGCTCCTCATGCAGATTGACAAAGTATGGTGAAAAGGACACACTCTTCCGATTTTAAACCATTCAGTCCCCCTATTCTGCTCTCAGGACTGTCTCCTGGCCTCGTGAGCACCCATTTTCACAGTGTTGTCCTTAGGTAGCCGTGATCCACACAGTCGGAAGTCTGCAGTCAGTAGGACACAAGTGAGCATCTTTTGGGTATTGTCTGCTTTTAGTCGAGATCCATCTGACATCAGCAGTAGTATCTCTAGTTCTATGTCCACTTCTGAATCCGACTTAAATTTCGGCAGTTCTCTGTCGTGTACTGTTGGCAACTGGTTTTTAATTATATTTGGCAAAATTTTACTTGCATGTGATAAGAATGTTATTGTCCAATGATTTTCACATTCCGTTGGGTCACCTCACTTTGGAACGGGTACAAGTAGCATTTCTACCTGGTTGGCCAGGTAGCTATCATCCCGATTTCTTGGCATAAGTGAGTGAGTGCTTCCAGTGCTACATCAGTTTGTTGAAAGATTTCTGTATGTATTCCATCAATTCCTGGAGCCTAGTTTCCCACCAGTGCCTCCATTGCACCTTGGACTTGTTGATCATTTGCTACCTCCTGAAATGTTTGAACATCGACCATCTCTTTTGGGCACGGTGTCTTCCATCTTCTTTTTTTTTAAGGTTTTTATTGTGGATTGAGTGAAAGTTTACAGGGCAGATCATCAGTTTCACATTCAGCCATTCTTATGACTTGTTTCATTACATTGATTACAATCCCCTCAACAGTGTTTCTCTCTATTCTCTTTGGCTTTTCTCCTTTTTGGGGGGGGCGGGGGCGGGGGAAAAACTTTGCCTTTTTGCAATTTACAGTCTCGGCTTTTAGGGAAGGTTTTTACATTTATCTGTGGCTATCCAGGGCTCACTCAGGTATGCGATTACTAACAAGCATAACTGAATAATCAGATGAGGGACAGTTTGCTATGTCTGCTAGGTGGCTAAAGTCTGATCCTCAGAGCCTGTGGTTTGGACGGTCTGCAACGCTTGGGCCCACATGGCCTTGAACTTCTGGCTGGGTCTGCACGGGCTACATCCGTTTACCCCTTATTTATTATTTGTTTAGGGGACGTTGCCTCTCTTAGGCAGTCAGTGCAAATTCCTCCATCTTACCTATCATTGAAACTCATTGCAGCATGGCAATGGCTCTGTCTTAGGTTGCTGAGGTTCCACGTGATCCTTACCCGTCTCTGGCCACACGTCCAGCATAAACAGCCGCCATCTGAAGAAGGCCGGGAGGTCTTCCATCTTCTTTTGATTCTTTCTGCAGCTTTCAATATTTTGTCCCGTGATGATGTTGTTTAGTGCCATTGAGTCAGTTCTGGCTCACAGTTACCTACTAACTGAGGAGCCAACCTTGAGGTTAGCTGTCCACTGCTTATTCTATAGTTCCACACCAAGACTTAATTTTTCCTTCAGTTTTTCAACTTGAAAAATACTGAGCCTGTTCTTCCTTTTGGTTTCCTAACTCTAGGTCTTTGCAGCTTCCTTGTTATTGTTCAAGGTACCTTTATATTCTGTTGTGTGTGTGTACCAACGTTTGTTTATCCATTCTTCTGTTGATGGGCACTTAGGCTGATTCCATCTTTTTGCTATTGTAAACAGTGCTGCTATGAACATTGGTGTGCATATATATCTACTCGTGTTGTGGCTCGTATTTCTTGTGGATAAATACCAAGTAGAGGAATTGCTGGATCATAAGGTATTTCTATTTCCACCTGTCTGAGGAAGCGCCATACTGTTTTCCAGAGTGGTTAGACTATTTTTGCATTCTCACCAGCATTGTAGGAGGATCCCAGTCTCTCCACTTCGTCACCAGCATTTTATTGTCCTTTGCTTTTTTGAACTTCGCTGTTATGGCTGCTGTGAGGTGATATCTCATTTTTGTTTTGATTGGTATCTCTCTTAATGGCTCTGATTTGCATATCTCTGATGGTGTGGTGCTGTGGGTTAATACAGCCAGACTGCAAAGCCATTTGAACTGCAAGATTGGTGGTTCAAGCTCACTAGCTGCTCTTCAAAACCCTATACAAGGTTTCTTTGGGTCAGAAATGACTTGATGCCACTGAACAACAACAACAATGACTAATGATCATGGACATTTCTTCATATGTTTGTTGGCTGCTCAGATGTCTTCCTTGGTGAAGTGTCTGTTCAGGTCCTGTGCCCATTTGTTAATTGGGTTATTGGTCCTTCTTGTAGAGGTGATGTAGTTTCCTATAGATTTTAGAGATTAGTCCCTTGTCTCATGTGTCATTGCAAAAGACTTTTTCCCATTCTGTGGGCTCCCTTTTTACTCTTTTGATGCACATAAGTTTTTAATTTTTAGTATGTCCCAATCTATTTTATCTACTTTTGTTTGTGCAGTTCTCACAATGTTGGGTAGTCTATGTGTGCCCTGTGTTAGAGCCCTTAAATTTGTCCTTATTTTTTCATTGATGGCCTTTGTAATTCTGGGATTCACATTTAGGTCTTTTATCCATGTGTTATGTAAAGGTCTAGTTTCAGTCTTTGGCATATCGATTTCCAGTTCTGCCAGCACCATCTGTTCAAGAAACTGTCTCCTCTCCATTCAGTGTACTTCGGCACTTTGTCAAAGATCAGTTGGCTGTATGTTGTTGTTATTGTTAGGTGCCATCGAGTCGCTACTGATTCATAGCGACTTTTTGCACAGTAGAAGGAAACACTGCCCAATCCTGGGCCAGCATCACTACTGTTGCCACGCTTGAGTCCATCGATGCTGCCACTTGGCCAGTCCATCTCGTTGGGGGTCTTCCTCTTATTCTCTGACCCTTCACCTTACCAAACATGATATCCTTCTCTAGAGACTGCTCCCTCCTGACAATATGTCCAAAGTACGAGCGACAAAGTTTAGCCATCCTGGCCTCCAGGGAGCACTCTGGCTGCACTTCTTCTAAAACGAAATATTGGTTCTTTTGGCAGCCCATGGCACTTTCAATATTCTCCTCCAACACCACAACTCAAAAGCATCAATTCTTCTACAGTGTTCTTTATTCACTGTCCAGCTTT
>NW_006408543.1:288346-289445 GCF_000296735.1 Chrysochloris asiatica | reverse complement strand
TTTGGGGTTTTCTATGTATAGGATCATATTGTTTGCAAATAGAGAGAGTTTTACTTTCTCTTTGCCAATTTGGATGCCTTTGATTTCCCTATTTTGTCTTATAGCTCTGGCTAAGACTTCCAACGCAGTATTGAACAGGAGTGGTGATAAAGGACATCCTTGTCTGTTTTCTGTTGTCGAGAATTTTTGCATCTGTGTTCATGAGGGATGTTGGTCTGTAATTTTCTTTCTTACTGATATCATACTCTGGTTTTGGTATGAGGGTTATGCTTGCTTCATAAACTGTATTAGGAAGTTTTCCCTCATTTTCTATATTCTGGAATCATTTGAGTAGAATTGGTGACAACTCTTCCCTGAATGTTTGGCAGAAGTTAGCAGTGAAGCCATCTGGACCTAGACTTCTTTTGGTTGGGAGTTTTTTGATGACCTGATCAATTTCTTCTTTTGTTATAGGTCTGTTCAGGTTTTCTACTTCATTCTGTAAGTTTAGATAGGTTGTGCTTTTCTAAAAATGTATCCATCTCCTCTAGATTGTCAAATTTGTAGGAGTCCAACTCTTCATAATATTCTGTCACTATCCTTTTTAGTTCTGTTGGTTCCGTTGTGCATCATCCATGTGGTTTCTTATGCATGTTATTTGTGTCTTCGCCCTCTTTTCTTTTGTTAGGTTTACCCTCTTTTCTTTTGTTAGGTTTGCCAGTGGTCTGTCAATTTTGTTAATCCTTTCAGAGAACCAGCTTCTTGTCTTGTTGATTCTTTCAGTAGCTTTTCTGTTTTCCATCTCATTTATTTCTGCTCTAATCTAGATTATTTATTTCCTTCTGTTGACTGGAGGTTTACTTTGCTTGTCTGTTTCTAGTTGTTGAAGATGTTGTGTTAATGTGTTGATTTTGGTTCTTTCGTTTTTTGGATGTGTGCATTTATTGCAATAAATTGTCCTCTCAGTACTGCTTTTTACTGTGTCTCAAAGATTTTGGTACGTTGTGTTTTCATTCTCATTTGTTTCTGGGAGCTTTGTGAGTTCATGTATTATTTCTTTTATTATCCAGTCGCTTTTCAGCAGGGTGTCATTCAGTTTCCATGTATTTGACTTTATTTC
>NW_006408543.1:286420-286916 GCF_000296735.1 Chrysochloris asiatica | reverse complement strand
ATGCTTTGTAGTATTTTGATGTTTGTAAATTTATGGAGACTTGCTTTGTGACCTAACACATGGTCAATTCTGGAGAGTGTTCCATGTGCACTGGAAAAGAATGTGTATTGTGTTGTTGTTGGGTTGAATGCTCTGGACACATCTATGAGGTCCAGTTGGCTGATTGTGTTGTTTAGTTCCTCTTTGTCTTTGTCAAGTTTCTTTCTGGTTTTTCTATCCATTTTGGAAAGTGGTGTATTAAAATTGCCCACAATTATTGTAGATTAGTCTTATTTCTTTTTTCAAATCTGTTCGAGTTTGCTTCATATATTTTGGAGCTCTTTCATTGGGACCATATGTACTTATTAGGGTTACGTTATCTTGTTTAATCGTCCCTTTCATCATGAGATAGTGTCCTTCTTTATCTATGATGCTTGTTTTTGCCTTAAAGTTTATTTTATCAGAGATTAATATTGCCACTCCTCGTTTTTGGTTGCAGTTAGCCTGGTATATATAT
>NW_006408543.1:282688-284076 GCF_000296735.1 Chrysochloris asiatica | reverse complement strand
TGAGTATAGGTCAAGTTCATCAAATTGTAGCAATTTACTCTAGTTTCCTTTATATAAAAAAATTATATATATATATATATATATTGTCTTTCTCTAGTCAAGTTCTTATTATCAAGACATCAAGGCTATGTCAAATGGCTACTATCTCCAAGTTTGGGTGTTCTTGTGCATCTCCCCTCACTTCATATCAGCTGGATGCTTCAGTCTCAGTTCTAACCCTCTGTGGCTATGTCCTTGTTCATGGGCTCAGGTGTCCACAGGTCCTACCACACTTTGGCCCAACCAGCCCTTCCTCTTCTCTCTCTTATCTCCAGGTCAACAGGAATCTATGGACCACAGTTGAAATCAGCTGATTTCTTCATTTCTGCCTTTCCCCCTCTTTCACTCACCAGTAGACCAATGTGGTCGTCAGCAATCTTCCATGACTACTCATGTGTTCCCTTTGAGTTTCAGTCTTAGAGGGGGATTTTGTCTTGTAGGAACTTGATTGCTTGCCTTGATGGCTTCCCAGTGAACAGCTTGATTATTCTTGTAGTAGACAGTCATACTGCCACTTTTGTTTTCTTTTTTTCCTGATGATCTTTCTTTGAAGATGTATCTTCTGTTGCTCTAGCTGTTCCAGGCTGGTCTGCTTGTCCTTACTAGTGGGAAAGTCCCACCTCAGAAGGTTCTGGATGGGGCTCAGGATTCCACCTAAGGTCCTATACTCTGCAAAGGCTCCACAAGAGGCCAATTTCACAGGCAAGTTCTGGAACCCCTTTTAGGTATTCCAATCAGTTATAGGCTGAAGATGGGTTTACAAGCGTTCTGTAATCATGTTTCCCGACATTCTTTTCTATCCCACTCAAGTGTCTATTTTACAGTAGTAGGCAAGGGAAACCAATATTCATGAGACAGAAGCATCTTAGTATTATTTCCCCTCTTTAGACTATGCCTAGATCCCTGTATCACAGAGCCCTGTTGTTCCAAGGTTCACTATTTACCTCTGTCCCATTTAGCCATCTACCTTGTTCTTCCACCCTTCCTCCTTCCTGTATTGCCTTCCCCAACACCCGACTATCATGTGTCTGCCCCCTACCCTGTGCTCTACTGTCACCTCGCTCCACCGCCCCCTAACCCCCACACCCCAACCTCACCATTGTGGTTATCTTATATTCCATTAACTTTTCCCTCCATTTAAGACAGACTGTTTTATCCTGTAATCTACCTGACCTCCCCACCGGATCTTTGTTCCTCTGTGTTTACCTTCTTTCACATTATAATTGTTTTGATCATAGACTGACCTCCCAGATCCTCTGAACTTGTTCTTGGAGTTTTGTCCTGTTCTTAACTCTTCCTTTTGTCAATTGAGTTCCAGGTGATGGGGTCACATATGTCATTCTCTGGTT
>NW_006408543.1:265077-282443 GCF_000296735.1 Chrysochloris asiatica | reverse complement strand
GGTTTCTGTTGAGAGATCTGAGCTTAATCTGATTTACTTGCTTTTGTATGTTACACTTCTCTTTTCCCTAGCTGCTTTCAGGAATGTCTCCTTATCTTTGATTTTGAAGAGCTTGATTATTATATGTCTTGGTGATTTTCTTTTAGGGTCTATCCTTCCTGGGGTTCGTTATGCTTCTTGAATGCTTATTTTTTCACTTTTCAGGGTGTTAGGGAAATTATCTTCCAGAAGCTCTTTAACTATCATCTCCTCTGTGGACTTGTGTGATTCTCCCTGTTCTGTAATGCTAATAATTCTTAAGTTATTCTTTTTCATGTTGTCCAACATGAATCTTAGACCTTCTTCAGATTTTTTTGATCATTTTTTCTGCTTACTCTTTTATCATGGTAGTATTGAGAGATTTGTCTTTCAGATTACTAGTTCTGGCTTCCATCTCTTCACTTCTACTCCTTTGCCCTTTCAGTGTATTCTCCATTTCTGATATTTTATTACTGATAGATTGGATCTCTTTCTGTATGTTTTGAATTGTTTCCAGTGCTCTATCTATCTTATTTGATTGTACCTGTAGTACTTTCCTGACTTCTTCCTTATTTTTTCTCAACTCCATTGTATAGTGTTTTGATACATTTTATAATCATTTTTCTGAATCCCTTCTCTGGCATTTCCAAAGCCTGCCCACCTTCCAGTATGGAGTGTAGGTCTACTTCTAGCTCATTTCCTCAGTCACTTTATCTCGTTTCTGGACATGTGAAGATATGGTTGTCTCCTTCTGTTTTTTGGGCATATTCAGGGGTTATCTGTGGTCTTAATACTTACATGGGTGTGTATTTTGGTATTTTTTAATGCTTTCTGATCACCTCCAGGTAGATGTAATCAGGAGATGGGCTTCCGTTTTCACTCTTCTTATTACTCAAAGGTGTTGGCTGTCTACCTGGTGTATGGCAGCTGGTATTGGTTCTTGCCTGGATTGTGGGATCTTATTGGGTGTGATTGTAGCCTGACTATATGACAGCAATTGCTGTCTCTTCTTGGGTAATGTTAGGGAGGGAGACAGCCCCCTAAAGGTAATGAGGGGACCAAAAAACACAGCAGCGACAGCAAAAAAAGACAGATTGGATGCTGTAGTCTATAATCGCAGAAAAGAGAGAAGAGCAACAACAACAACAACAACAACAAAAATATATATATATATCTGTGGCCAAATATGAGTATGACTTTAATGTCCTCTTTTGGCTTCTTGCCTTCATGGCCTCCTGAGAAACTTCAGAATGCCACTGTTGGCTGTTACGATGTAACTCAGGATTTAATTTTTGGCTTGTTTCCTTTTTAGTCTGCCTGTGCCTGTCCACAATTCCCGTTCGGGCCTTTTTCCTAGTAATAAGCAGTTCAGTGTCATTTTGTGCTGCTCTGTGCTTTCACGTGGCAACTGTTCTGTTAAATTTTTAGGAGATCTGTGCGTATGTGTACTAGAACCCTCTGGGGGTGGGGGTGGGGTGTCCACTCGCTCAGGCACCCCTTCTAGTCACCAGAATGGAGGTGTGCAGCCAGTGCGAGAGACCAGTGAACAGATTAAAAAAAAAAAAAAAAAAAAAAGATGTCCACACCTGTAACTCTGCGGTTCTGTCATGTGTCAGTCCGTGGCTGCTCTGATCCTCAATCCTCGCCCCTGGCTCCATCTTGTCCAAGATGGCTGCTCTGGGAGCCTCTGAGGCTGGTGGATCCCTGAAAGCACTAAATTTCTTGCTTCTGCTACAAATGCCACTGGCTGTAAGACTTCAAACTTTCTAAATATTCCTATATATGTGGTTCAGTGTTCTGGGACCGTCCACTGAACCTGCTTCGTCCGATATTCTGTGTTGATGTTGATCCTCACTGTGCTTCTAGCTTAACCACCATCAAGTCCCACCTCCTTCGCAGTTCCTAGAGATCCTTTTTAAGTGACTGCTGAGGTGTTTGCAGGTTGTGAAATTCACCCATTTTGAGTGTATGTTTTTCACACTATTGTATGAGTGTTCCATCACCCTGAAGAAGCTCTATGCTGGTGGCATTTTTTCCTTCTTTCGTTGAGTGTTTAGCCTCCTGGGGCTTATTTGGAGAGCAGTGGCTGATCTGTCCTTGCTCTTGGTGCTATAGGGGGAGCCTGGTGGGGAGCAGGTGCTGACAGGTATGCACTGGCTGCAGACCCCTTTCACAGGACCCAGGTGGCAGAGGTGGGCCCCTCTGGGGGCCATGGGTGAGCTCTCTTGGCCTATTCCTGTTTGTGGTCCCTGGGACTTTGCTGTCCTGTCCTGTCCGTCCATACTGCCTGCCTGCTGGGAGTCACTCTGGCTCAGGGTCCTGGTTGGTCTGTGGCTGACCCGGTCCCAGGCTTCACTTGGGGAAGTCTGCTTTGGACTTCAGACTTGTCCATTGCAAAGGTGCGTCTCTTCCCAGACTGACCTTCCTGGTGTGCCCTGGCCTCCCAGGGCTGGGATGGGTGCCCCTGTCTGTGCCTCTATGCTGGTGGATGAGACCGTCACTGTTTTGTAGACGCTTTGGTTGTGTTGGAAACCACTTGTGTGGAGCTGCTGTTGGTGTAAACACACAAACCTGTGCACTCCCCTTCAGGGTCAGCTGTGCCACATGGGGAGGTGACCACAGGTCCCAGGTAGTTATATTGGGGTGCCTTTGCCTCCCCCAGAGGACCAGCTGGAGAACATTGATGTCAGGACATACGAGGTGGGGGTCTTCTGGGCTGTGTCCACCCTGTCCAAGTTGCCTCTCTCGCTGCCTCTCTGGTCCCCATCAGACTTTGTCCCCAGTGGGTACTGTCCTCACATAAACGACTCTCCCAGCCCCAGGTCTCTTTGGGAGGTGGGAGGGGACTGGAATCAGAGGTCTAGCCACAGCTGACTACTTCTCTGTGATTTTGCAGACTACGTCTACTTCGAGAACTCTTCCAGCAACCCGTACCTGATCCGAAGGATCGAGGAGCTCAACAAGGTACTGCCTCTCCCTGGCCCGGGACTGGCCCCAGAGCCTCACTCAGGCCGTACCTGGGGCTGCGCAGGTCTCATCACTCTGACTGCTCGATGCTGGGTGGGCCCAAGAGGTAGGGTGGTCTTCTCAGGTACCGTAAGAGGTGGGATGACTTTGTTTCTTGGGAACCTAATAGAGCAAAGAGATGCTGAAGACAGGGGTGCTATGTCAGACTTACTTTTATTGTTGTTTAAAGTGCCATCAAGTCAGTTCCAACTCAGAGCAACCCTGTGTAGGGTTTTTGAGGAACAGCTGGTGGGTTTGAACTGCCAATTTTGTGGTTAGAAATCCAGCGATTATCCTACAACTCCACACCAGGGTTCTGTGTTAGATTTAGCCCCCACTAAGCATTGACCATGCTCCGAGGGTCAGGATGTGGACAGTCCTCCCTAAGGGCTCACCACTTGGCTGCATCTCAGACTGTATGGCCCATGGCTGTGCTGACCCAGGGACGGTCACCACATGTCCCCTTCGGCTGTACTTACCATGGCACTTTGTTCTGGTCTTGGCTGTGACCTTGTGATAGTGAGCAGAGGACCCGTTTCATCCCCTAAGTGCTACCCCAGCCTTAGCTGCACATACCCCATGGCTGGCAGAGCAGACAACAGGTGGTCAGGCATGGTGGCCGGAGGTCCTGTGACAGACTGCCCATTAGGGGACACTGCTGCCCTGGGCTTGGTGCTGCCAGAACCCTGAGGAAGGAAGCGGAACTGTGTGGCCTTGGAGGGTTTGGGGCCTTGGCACCATTAGCAGAGTGGACAGAGGTGGAGCTATGAACACAACAAAGGACTGGACGTTTTGTGGGGTCAAATTGACCAGGACCCTCCCCTAAATCAGCTGACCCTGTTCCTTCCCTACCTGGACTCAGAGCACCAGGGGAGGCAGGAGCTGAAGATGGGGGTCTGATCTGAAGATGGGGGCCCACCTCTAAGGGACCATCCCCATGCCCTGCCCTTGAGCTCCTAGACTCTGATGGTCAGCCTGCTCCCGTCCAGATGACATTGGGACACTTCTCTCAGGAAAACTAGACCAGAACCATTGAGACTTGGTTGGGGAGGTGGGGTGGGGGGCGGGAACGGAGCCTCCCCAGAAGAATGACAATGGTGTGCGCCCTGGCTGGATGAAGAAGCCATCCTTCGGCCTACCCTTCCTTGCACTCAACGCTCAGCTATGAGGCAGCTCACTCCTAAATAGCAGCCAAGAGTCATGAGATGCCTGAGATGGGCTTTCAACTTGAATAAGTGACAAAGGCTAAAAGGAACCAGGAGGTAAAAAGGGACCTAAAACCACCACAAAAATGTACAGATGAAGCATGATTAGGGTGCTGTAAACAATGGGGGTGTTCAGGGGATGAGGAGCAGCCCGTGGAATAAAAGACGATTTAGAAATAAAATATAGAATGAAAGTATTAGAAGATAAAGTTGAGGCTATCACCCAGAAATGAGAAAAACACCGAGTAAGAAAGTCCTGGTGTAGGGTTAGCACTCGACCACAAATTCTGTTTGTACCACAAGGTCGGTGGTTCAAACTCACCAGCTGTTCCTTAGATACCCCCTCCACAGTGTTGCTATGGGTCAGGACCGACTCAGTGGCTCTCAACAGCAACAGGAGGGAGAGAACGAAAATCAGAAAATCCGTCTGATAGACCGGCATCCGCTTAGTAGGAGCCAACTCGGTGGTCCCTAACGATGGCCTGGCATGAAAGCAAAGACCTTGTCAATGGGAAGAAGAAATGGCTTAAGAATGAAGAAAACCTCTCCGAATGGAAACAATTGAATCTATAGATTCATACTTTTTAAGTTTCTGAGCATATGAGATGAAAATGTAAATGGTTTGAGAGATGAACAAAGCATCAAGATTCAAACTGCTGATACGCATTTGGAACAATGGTTTTGGAGATGAGAAGTCTTTGAGCTCAAAATTATGAAGAAGATTTGCTTTCAGCCCATGAGTTTATACCCAGCTAGATGGCTCTCAGCATACGGAAGTGGGGACTAAAGACGTTTTCAGACTTGGACATTTACCCCTAACTATCTCAGGAATCCCACTGAGCCGGGGAAGTATATGCCTAGGAAGCAGACAGTCACCCAGGATGGCAGACGTAGGACCTCCACTCAGGAGGGCAGCATCTCCGCGGACCAGCGATTCTTAGTCTCTCGACTTTGTGCTGAGCGCTGAATTAGAGGCAGATAGTAGAAAACTTAGCAAATGAAAAAAAAAACAAAAAACAAGACAATGTTAACCCAGGACACAGAGTTGTACAAGGAAGGGGGGGAAAGGAAGAGTATTAAGCATAGTGTTGGCTCAGCCGTTTTACGTATTTATCTGATCACAATGCTAAACACTGAAGGTGGAGTTAGAATTAGGAGACTGTGGCTGTGGGTTGGGGTTAGATTCTGTAATGAGCTGTTGGTGGTGACGTTTGAACGTTGAAAAGCCAGGCAGTACAGAATGTTGTTTGGAAGAAAACTTCTGATAGATTTGGAAGTGCTGGACAGGGAAAGGGGATGATTGTCTGTCTGTTCTCAGTTTCCCAAGCCTCTGACATTTTATACTGTGCACATGCTATCTTGGAGTCCTGGGGTGGCGCTGTGGGTTAAATGTGCCAGACTGCAAAGCTGAACTGCAAGGTCCGCAGTTCAAGTTCACCAGCTGCTCCTTAGAAACCCTATGCAGGGTTGCTATGGGTCAGAACTGACTCAACAGCACTTAACAACAATAACATGCTACCTTGAAAAGACAATCTTGGATTTGAAATAAGTGATG
The DNA here is from genome assembly GCF_000296735.1 of Chrysochloris asiatica. Taxonomy (NCBI): domain Eukaryota; kingdom Metazoa; phylum Chordata; class Mammalia; order Afrosoricida; family Chrysochloridae; genus Chrysochloris; species Chrysochloris asiatica. The sequence goes on along the minus strand of NW_006408543.1, from coordinate 276,659 downwards.
TTTTACCCCCTAATGATGGGGTTGTGCATAGTGGCCATCTCTGGGTCAGTGTGGGCTCCAAAATGAATAAAGGTCTTGGTGATTTACCCATGAGTCCACATAACGTAAACGTATGATTGAATCAATAAATAAATGGCAGGGAAGAGACGAATCTCTGGTGCAGAAGAATTCCACATAATTAATGTTGCTGCGTTGTAGGAGCCCAGTGTGGAGGGGAGTATGACTTTACGGTGGGGAAACCGGCCAGTGGGCCAAAACAACACCTACAATGTGATGAGTAAACCCCCTCCCTTCCTAAGACCAGAGCCCCTTTCTAGCTGTGAAAACCACACAGCACCCCAGTGTGGAGGGCCAATTCCGCAGAAGCACCCAGGTCATCAAACCCGAGGAAAGTCTGGAACATGGCCAGGTCATCCGGTCATGTAGAGAGATGGACAGCTCAGGTCTTGTGGGGTTCTTGGTGGGATCCTGGTGGCACAGTAGGCATGTCAGACAAGAGCTCAGACCTTCTGAGTGGAGAGTTGTGAAGTGCCATCGGGTGCGTCCTGACTCAGCAGTCCTGTGTGAGGTTCCGAGGGGCAGCTGGTGAGATCTTGTGGAGCACAGTCCAGAGTCCAAATGAAGAGTAGCTTTGGTAATAACAGTATGTTGATATTGGCCTAACCCTAATGTACAATGTTGATAATACGGGGTGGCTGAGTGTGCGCTGGGGGTATATGGGAGCTGTCTGTGTTTCCTCCACAACTTCTCTGTAAATGTAAAACTGCTCTAAAAATAAAGTTTGTTTTTTAAGAAAGCATAACGCCTATCATATTGCATTTTGGGCTGGGGTCTGCTTTTCTGTTCTCAGATATTACTATTCTAGTTAAACTTGATTTATTTTTAACCATCTTCATTTAGAAATTAAGGAAATGCTAGAATTGAGCAGTCAGCAGAGTACTGGGTGGACCATGAAGCCCTTTCCCTGCCCCGTCCCCACGGTTCTTGGCTTCTGTGGACTTTAGAAATCATGTGCTGAATCTTTTCTGTCGGCTGTTGACTTCAGGTGTGTGTGGAGTCCTGGTGTGGTGCTGTAGGGTAATGTAATGTCCGTTTGAACCCCAAGGTCGGCAATTCAAACCTCACCAACCCGTCGCTCCTTGGAAACCCTACACAGGGTTGCTATGAGTTGAAACCAACTCAAATGCATTTAACGACAACAGTTACATTGTTTCCAGGGGAAATTAAGTCTTTATGGTATGGAAAGCCAGTGTTTCACACACAAAAAAAGGCTGTTGAAGGTGAGAGAGCTGAGCTGCAGGATGGAAGGAGCCCACAGTGGGAGCTGGCGGGGCCGGGACAAAGTGGGAGCCACAGCACAGAAAGTGGGACCAAGCGAGGGAGCCTAGATCCAGAGGGCCTGGAGGAAGGTAGAATCTCCACTGAGCGGTATCCAATCTGTCTAGGCGGGGCTGATGCAATGAAATGCGGATGGGTCTCTTGTGATACAATAGTGAATAATTGTTATCAGGACTGATTGTGAGGGTTGGAAATGTAAGGGTAGATGTTTTATAGCAAGGAGGGGAGTGATTGACTTTTCAGTCCAGGCGCGGAGGTCCCTGGGACCATCAAGGGAGAAGAGCGGAGAGCGGGACCCTACCCAGAGAAGCAGTGATGTCTGAAATGAAGCCAGAGATGATGACGTGGAGCGATGGAGCAGCTGGGGACTTTAGATCCAGAGAGGGAGAGGGACTATGTGCTGATGACCGATGGGGGAAGGATTGTAGGGTATACCCTTTGGTTGGTTGATGATGCATAGAGGGGATTGTAACCATGGCAATGAAACGATATACGATAGGATGAATGTAAAACTAATGTTCTCCCATGTAAACTATCACATAATTCACAATAAAACATTAAAAAACAAAAAAAGTGGGACCAAGGGGAGGGCCTGTCTGGGCAGCAGGACCTGGTAGATGAAAGCTGTAGAGCAGACACTGGAAGAGGCAGCCCCTTGGGCCAAGGCTGAGACCGGAGCTGGGTGGGTATAGATGGAGGAGGGTCACGTGGTTAGCTGTCTGTCTCCTAGGGATTGGGATGTGTGGCCTTGGCGTCCAGCTGGGGAAGAAATTTTTGAACCTCTGCCCTACTCAGTGGAGACCCCCCTTTGGAGAGGGTGGAGGTGCAGCTGGCCATTGTCGAGAGTTGTTTAGTTGTTGTTAAGTGACGATTCCAACCCATAGCAACCCTGTGTAGGATTTCAGAGGAGTGCAGATGAGCTTGAACCGCCGACCTTGCAGTTCAAACTAACCTTGTAGTCCAGCGCATGAACCCACAGCGCCATTACTACAGATCCTACAGACAGGCGTGGGGGAAATGGGCAAAGGCCATAGGGCTTAGTAACTGAAATAAGATTTAAGAATCTTGGCAGTTGTTGTCTTGTTTCATGTTGCTCTGGGGCCCAGACTGGTCTACTAGAGATTCATGGGCATTTGTTGTCACCTGTTTTATGCCCAGAAGAGTTCATGTAACGTGTTTTCTAGGAGGTACTTTCTGACCTAGGATCAGTGACTGAAAGACTAAGATATTGGCTCGTCTATAACAAACCTTTTGATAAACTTAAAAAAAAACAAAAAACATTTAGCCCTCACTGACTTCAAACGTCGTTCCAGTAAAGGTAGCTGTTTTGATAGCTGATAGGAACATAGAAAGATTCTCTATTTTCTCCTAGTAGACCGGGATGGTTGTCACTGGTGGTATCCACAGATTTGTTTCTTGTGAAATTTTGAAATGACAGAGTTGACTGTGTTTCTAATTTGTGGAAAGCTCCTGAGTCAGACGGAAAAAGTCGTGGCCTAAGCGAATTGAACAACTAAGAGCCAAATACCTTTCTTCAAGGTAATTTTATTTCAGGCTGTAAATGGTAATACATTAAAGAGATGAGAATAGAATTCTTGCATTTTTAAGAATTTCTTAACCTGTGTTAATTTAAAAACAAAAATCTTCCAGCGCCGTCCCTGAATCTGTGTTGCCTCTTGTTCCCCTGACGTATCTGTTAGCTGCTGGAATGTCCTATCCCCCAGGCACATGACTGGCGTTTACCTCTAGGCCTGCACATGCACAGTTGGCCCCTGATGACTGGATTCTGGTATTGGCGTTCACGAGAGGGGCTTTTCTCATTAAAACAAAATTGTGCTGAAATAAATATATAAGAATAGATTTGCTGTTTTCACCATTTTTACGTGTACAATTTGGTGACCTTAATTATAGTCCTAGTGTGGTGTCATTTCTGTCCCCCCATCAATCACTTCCTACTTCGCCCCCATGCCTGGTGACCTGTTGTAAACTTCGGCATTTGCACATTTTGGAGCCTGCACATCAGTGGTCTCCACGTTCACCTATGTTGCAGCATGCACCGACACTGCCGTTCCCTTCTTGGAAGGAGTGGGCTGCCTCTCCTTTACCCACTCTTAAGCCGATGGGCACTTGGCTGAGTTCTGCCTTTTGGTTGTTGTGAGCTAGGCTGATGTATGAGTTCTGGCTTTGAAGTTGCGTGTCTGTTTTTCATGAGATACAAACCAAAGATACGTCTCTGTCCAGACCCATGCTTGGCTGGTTGAGGGAGAAGGCCCAGCAGCTAGCTGTTGTCGGTGTAGCTGTTCTCCTGGTACCGTAGTGACACGGTTGGCTAAAGACAGAGGGAGGTTCCTGCTGAGCCCTACTGCCAACATGCCTCGGGAGTAGCTGGGTGTCAGCTCCTGGTTGTAATCAATAGCTGCTATAGCACGAGGCCTGAGGGGAGCGTGCAGCCCCATTCTCCAGTGATGTCCATCCCAGGTCCACTGCTAGTCCAGTCATGAGGGGCGGCATTGCTGCCATTGCCCTGCTCCTCTGGGCCCACCTGTGGGGGACTTGCTGGGGGTGGATCAGGGGTTGAGGTGATGGGATTCCCAGGAATTGGGCTGGGTCCTCCGTATTCTTGCGGAGGTGTGAGGAAGGGTGGACATGTCCCATGTCCTGGACCACGGCTCCCTATGGGCTCCACACGTCCACTCCTTGCGTGTGGGGCCCCCGTGTGTGCTCAGACACCCACCTTGCTATTGCAGACGGCCAACGGGAACGTGGAGGCCAAGGTGGTGTGTTTCTACAGACGAAGGGACATCTCGAGCACGCTCATTGCCCTGGCCGACAAGCACGCGAGTGAGTCTGGGCCTGGGTGGGTGGGTGGCAGGCAGGCCTGGCTGTATGTAGACCCTTCAAGACCTGGTTCTGCTGATGACCCCTTCTGTCTTCTCTGGGCTTTTCTCTGTGACCTCCCCCAGCCCCTGGTAGGGGAGTCTCCAGGAGTCTCCTTTTAATAAAACTCATTTTGGAAGCCTCCAACTCCATCAGACTCCCTGAGGTGAGACCTTGGCCTTGGGCTGAGGACCCACAGATGATTTACTTGTGGATATAGTACCAGAATGCCTTCATTATATTCTGAACGTTGTTTGCAAAAAGGCAGCCCCCTCTTTCCGTGGGGTACAACTCACCGCTAAGTCTACAGAAGACTGACTCGGGGTCTTCTGAGCAACTCTATTTCCACTTGGGGCCTCTCTCCCTCCACATGGGAACCCCAATGGCAGAGGAGAGGGTGCTGCAGGGTGGGGACCTAGAACGCTGACCGGAATCCCTCAGGGTGAACTTTAGCCGGGCACACATCTGCCTGAGCCAGGGGCTGTGGGGCTGGGGTCAGTGAATGAGGCAGGTGGCTACTGCCAGCCCCCCAGGTCCAGCGCAGAGGTGTCCAGGCGAAGAATGAGTTCCGGGAGGTGTGGGGCTGGGGCTGCATCTTCCTGGGGCTAAGTCAGGCTGTGCGGCTGGCCTCAGGGGCCTTGGGATGCACCCTGCAGCCCTACACTGGCGCCAGCTCCCAAGAAAGTGGCATGCCTAGGCCTTCCTGCTTGACTGCTTTAGGGACAGTGTGGGCCTTGTAGGTGTCTCCTGTGACAGGGCATTAGCGGCTGTGATACCAAGGGAGCATCAGGTGGGGCATGGTGGTTCCAGACTGCTGCCCCTCCCCATGGGGACTGAGAAAAGAGTCGTGGGCCCACACTCCATGTGGGTCTGAGGGGCAGGCTGTGGCCAGAGCCCTGCAGGGGTGGACTGAGGTCTAGCCTGTGCTGGGCAGGAATGCCGTTTGGGCCCTGCTACAAGGGAGCAGGCCAGTACTGTGTTGACTGGTTCTGACAGTTGCCTCTTTGGGCCCATTGGTTACTGGTAAGTGTGCCTGTCACTCCTGGCACACTGCAGGCCTGATTCCAGCTGGCTGCTGTGTCCATGGGGCCGGAGGAGCCCAGTACGATCTGGACTTGGGGCTGGAGTTCTGGGAGGGAACAAGCAGGACAGATTTTTCCAGAGGGCTATGTCAGATCTGGGGGGACAGGAGCGGCGGTACCCTAGGAGGGTGGTCAGCAGTAAGGTACCCTAGGAGGGCGGTCAGCAGTGAGCTCCCAGGGGCCTGTCAGAGCATCCCAGCCCATCCCTGGAAAAGTCGCTATGAGAGGTCCCTCTGGAGGAATGTTCTGTGCACACAGGCTGTGCCACCTGTCTGCATGCGTGTGAATGCCTGTGTGTATATATGTATATGTCTGTGCATGTCTCTATGTCTGCTGGTGTGTATATGTATATCTATGTTCTGTGTGTCTGTGTGTGCATGTGTGTTTTGTGTCAGTGTATGTGGGTATATGTGTCTGTGGGTGCATTCTGTGTGGAACACTATACAGGGTCGCTCTGGTAGCATAGTGATTACAAATCAGGCTGCTAAGCTCAGGGTCAGCAGTTCGAAACTACCAGCTGTTCTGCTGGAGAAAGATGAGGCATTCTGCCCCCGTAAAGATTTATAGCTTTAGAAACCCTGTACAGGGTCGCTGTGAGGTGGAACCAACTCCACGGCACAGAACCACCACCACCACCACGAGTTGGAACTGACACAACAGCACATAACAACAACAATATCTGTGTTTATGTGTTAAACATGTATACATGTGGCTTTGTGTATCTCTTTATGTGTCAACTGCATGTCTGTACATGTGTGGTGTATGTGCTTTGTATATGTGTGTGTCAGGTATGTGTGTGTCTGTGTCTGTATACTGGGTGTGTGTGTGTGTGTATGTTTGTGTGTTTGTGTTGGGTGCATGCGTGTATCTGTGGTGTTTGCGTATGTGTATCTTTGTGTGTGTCATGCTGGATGCATATGTGCATTTCCAGGTATGTACATGCATGTATCTGTATGTCAGGTGCAGCACTTAATGGAGAGGGACCAGGAAATCCTAGGGGTGGGGCCAAAGTTTAGCTGACCGGCTTGGCCAAGGCTTGAGGGATGGGATGCAGGCTCCTGGGTGAGTCAGATGGCAGCCCCTGAGCAGGGCTCCCGGCCAATGGGAGAGAGGACTGGCAGGATGCAGCCAAATGAAGTGCAGCCTGGGGCGGGGCCACACCTGTCCACACCTTGTCCTCACTTGGGGCCCGAGACCTCATCTGTCGAGCCCTTGCTTAGTCCCAGGGTCAGGTTCAGACTCCCTAGGGCTGTGTGCAGGGGTCCCTGTTCAAGTTGACCCTGTGGGTGGGCACCCCAAGACTCTGAGAATGCAGAGTGATGGCTGTCCCTGGCCTTGGTCACGTGGACACTCGGGGCACCTGGGGCCCAGCAAGGCTGCCCTTGGCAGGTGAGTGTGCTCTCTTGTCTTCAGCTTGCCCTGCCTCAGTCGCTCTCTGAAGGCTACTTCCTGAAGCCACCACAAGGGGTCAGCAGAGGGACATCCAGGACCAGGAGGGCAGAGAGGCGGGGGAACTGAGCGTCTAAGGGCCAGCATGGAGTTCGGGGTGGTGTCCTGAACCCACAGCACCCTGTGGGTCTCCCGTATGAGCTGTCCCAGGCCCCATTTTCTGCCCCATCTCCACCCGCTGGATGTACAGTCATGGTCCTGGGGTGTTCTCCTGACCTCTGCATGGGCGTGTTTCTCTGTTGTCCAGCCCTGTCAGTGTGCTATAAATCCGGTCCTGGGTCGGAGAATGATGAGGAAGGTAAGTGAGCCCTGCCAGCCCTGTGCTGAGTCAGTACCTGTAGAGGTGGTGGGGGCAGGGACAGGTGGGGCCCACTGTAGCTGCGTCCAGGCGTCCTGCTGGGCCATGTGTGGTGCACACGTAGCGGCCTTCAGGACTGCCCACAGGGGTGAGACCGACACGCCCTAGTCCCCAGCTGCCCACCCAGGGGTCCCTCCCTTCCTCCCTTCCTCCCTTGCCACCTGGTGTGAACCGGGGGCCGGGGCCTCTGTCTGCAGGGGAGATGGAGGAGGAGCTTGAGAACCCAGAGATCGTGGACCTGCCCGAGAAAGTCAAACACCAGCTACGGCACCGGGAGCTCTTCCTGTCACGACAGCTGGAGTCTCTGCCTGCCACTCACATCAGGTGGGGCTGTAGGCCGCCGCTCTGAGCCGCTGACCGCACGAGCACTGCATGCCCACCCTAATGACCCTAATGCCCACCTGTCTCTTCCAGGGGCAAGTGCAGCGTCACGTTACTCAATGAGACTGAGTCACTCAAGTCCTACCTGGAACGGGAGGTGAGGCCCGAGGTCCCTGAGCCAGGCTGACCTGTGGGGCGGGGACCAGGGTCACGTGGTCACTGTCCTCAGCACCCTCCTTATTGACCTCACTGCTGTTCTGTGTGCTGGTGTTGGCCCTTTCAGAACACCGGGCATGGGATTCCCACACCTCTCCCCGAGGAGGAGGGCACTTGGGTGGGGGTACTCCTTGGCTCCCATCTGGAGGGTCGTGTGGAGTTGATGCACGTCTGCTTTGAGTTGGGGGATGGAACTCCTGTGACCTCACAGAGGATGTGGGGCTGCTGTTTCTCATCAGATGGGAGGCCAACTCAGGACTGCATCCAGGAGACTGACGGGCATTCTGGGATTGATGCTGGACACTTGGGCCATTGAACCAAACTCCTTGGTCCTGTGAGCACCTGGGCCAGCGAGTTCTGGAAGCCAAGGCTCATGGCACCTTGTCCTCAGGCCTCTGGGGCCACCACTGCCCTGGGCCTCATCCATCTGTGAGAAGTTAGGGTCATCTTATTCCAGCTGCCCGTGTGATGTTTGTTCATCTGGGCCAGACACCCAGGCTCCGTCCTGTGTGGACCAGCCTGTGGTGGCCTGAGGAACTGGGAGGGCCAGCACAGCCCACACTGCCAGCTTTGGTGGTCTAGCTCTGTGTGTGTGTTTGTGTGTGTGTGTGTGTGTGTGTGTGTGTGTGTGTGTGTCGGGAGGTGGGGGCTTTATACCCTAGATGTCAGGACCCTTTCCCTTACCTGAGTTGGGACCACTAGAAACCTCCTCAGTGTGGCCTTGACTGAAGCCCCTGCACTAAGGGTATTGTGGGAAATGGCTGCATATGGTCTCTCACACTTGGAGCCCTTCTGTTCTCAAGAGGGATGTATAAGGGTTAGATAAGGGGGAAGGTGTGCCCTGCAAACCATGGTGGGGTCTTTGTGGCCCCAAGATTCCCATCAGCAACCCTTCTCCTCTGTCCAACAAGCTCCAGGCTACTCGGGAAGAGCTGCCTCCCTGTAAGACCCTGGGGTTCCACCAGCATTCTCTCTCTGGGGCTTTGTGAGAAAGCACACTCACTCTGTGGGGAACTGGAATCCTCAGCACCCACATCTAGAGGGACCTCCGTGAGCCCCGTTCAACTCTTCCTGTAGCCCTCCTACTGCCTCATGTTTCCCCATTGGGACACTCATCACAGGGAATTCTGACTGCCTTCTAGTGTCTGGCTCCAAATGAGACTAGAAGGTCTATGGCATGGAGAGACCACCACTTCCTGTGCAGGATCGTAGCCCTCACCTCACACACAGAGCCCAACTCATTGTAGACATTGTTAGTAGGGCACGGACAGATGGATGGATGGATGGATGGGCATACCGTGGACTAGCTGGCAGTGGGTGGGCGATTGGCCATATGGTGGTTAGTAGATAGGGAGACAATGACTTGGAGAGATGGATGGATAGGGAGACGGATGGTGAGCTGGCAGTAATGAGAGTGACCCGTTGGTGCTGTGGACCTGTTCCTATGGTCCTAACTCAGAGTGAAGAAACTGTGCCTATTATTAGCCTTCAAAATGAGGACTCACCCAAGGAAGGGCAGGGAAAGGTTCCAGGTAGTGTGTGTGCCCAGAGGTGGGCAGGAGCATGGAGACCCTGTCCAGCCACAACAGAGGCTGCAGACTGGATGATGATGACTGGCGTTGGAGAAAGGCCCCCAGTGGCAGACCCTCACAGGGAAACTCTTTGCAGTCAGTGAAAGTGATGATGCAGAAATATATCTGAGACATGGAAAGACACTTGTGCGCAAAAGAGCGTGGTTTACACGATTGTTGAGGGTGCTCGTATTTCTGTAGTGATGGAGACACAGGCTGCTGCATGAACACCTTTTCCAGTGAGCTCTTATGTGGTGTGAAATCTGCGTGGGGAGCCTGCCAGCTAGCCTCACAATGTCCTCACAAATGGGGTTCTCACAAACACAGGAAAAATCGTAGCACAATGGTGCCACAGTGTCAACAGCAACAACACACAACACCAGACCCACTAAAACCTTGGCTGGTGGAATAGAAAATCTGTGTATTTCATAAATTTTAACAAGGAAACGGGGGATTCAAATGTGAAAGGGGCCTGGAGAAGGCCCTGTGAGCAGTGTGTGTTCTGTCAGCAGGTGGCGCTAGTGCCTGTCAGCGCTCAGGACGTTTCAGAGGTAGCCCCTGAGAATGGAGACAGCTGGCAGCTTTCAGATTGGTAGAGGGAGAACTAGGGTAAAATTTGGATAAAGCACTAAAAAAGAATCAAGAAGAGGCCAAATAGAGGCCAGTGAGAGTGGCAGATGTGCAGACAGTGAAAATGCCACTTAAAAATGTGGGTGGGGCACAGAGGGTCTTCACTGGTGGGTGCAGCGCCCTCTGCAGGTGGACGGCTTGGGTCCTACACAGCCCTCCCTGTTGCCTTACCTCCGGGGTGTCTGGGCTGCTTTCAGTGAAATTGTGGCTTCGGAAGGCAGTGCAGCAGGCTTTGTGTCTCCTGTTCCCTAGCCTTGAACTGACGGCAGACATTTCTGGAGCCCTCGCCCCCCTAGTCTGCCATCCCACAGTAACCCCCGCTTCCCCTCTTCACCCCACACCGTGGGGCTTTGCATACAGGGCATTGGGAGCTTGTGGACCTTTGGTCCCCCAGACTCCCTGGACGTGTCCTGGGCAAGGACACTTCTGTGCCTGCTGGCACGTGCTAACCTACTCTGTCTTGTGTGGTGTTTTTCAGGATTTCTTCTTCTATTCTCTAGTCTATGACCCCCAGCAGAAGACCCTGCTGGCCGATAAAGGGGAGATCCGCGTGGGGAACCGGTACCAGGCTGATATCACTGACTTGCTGAAGGAAGGTATGGGGGCCAGCTGGCCACAGTGTACCCAGAGGTGGGGGGAACTGGAGGGATGGGGTGCTGACCGCCTCTCGAGCCTCACCCATGGGTGAGGACAGGGTCCCAGTGAGATGGGACCCACTAAGGGTGCTGTCTAGCGTGTGGGATTTGGATCCTTCTCCGCATTTAATTCCCACAAGTCCTGGTGAAACCCACCAGCTGCTCCTCAGAAACCCTGTTCAGGGTCGCTGAGCCAACTCCACAGCATTTAATGTCAACATGTTTCTAAATCGCCTTTTTCAAAAACTTGATTTTTCTTTTTTAAACTTTTGCTGTAAATTAAGTGAAGGTTTCAGATAGAGCATCAAATTTTCATTCAACAAAGCATGTATTTGCTTCATTACAATGACTGCAATCCCCTCCATGTATCATCAGTTAACAGTATTTACCTCTGTTCACTTTAACTACTGCATCCCTCCCGGCATCTCCCCCTACCTTCATCTTCCCTCTGCTGACCTCCCTCTTGTATACTGCCTGCCTCCTCACCACGGTAACATGCATCTGCTCTCTAGCTGTCAGTAATTTCCCATAACCATCATAGATGGCTGATTTTATCACAGGAAACTTTTCACAACATTGGTCTCATACAGACTTTGTTCTTTTGTGACTAATGATTAAGTCATTTCACTCCACATAATGCCCTCCGGGTACATCCATGTTGTGAGGTGTTTTGCAGCTTCATCTTTATATTTCATTGTTGTGTAATATTCCATTATGTGTATTACCAAAGTTTGTCGAACCATTCTTTTTTTCTTATTTTAGTTTTTATTGTGAATTGAGTGATAGTTTACATGGGAGAACATCAGTTTTACACTCATCATTTCATTGCAATGATTACAATCTCCTCTGTGCGTCATCATTTGTTTTGGGGGCGGTGGATATACACACAAGCACTCAGGAATATATAATAATTTAAACAACCAATGGGCACATTCTGCAAGCCTGCCTGCTGGCCTCAAACACTCAGTCTTTCTCTTTCCATGAGTCTGGAATCCTCAGCTGCTCTATCTCTCCATGTCCTCATATCTGCCTCCATCTCTGATGCCACTGCTTCTCTGGATAGGGTCCCACATTCCACTCATACTCTTCTCCCTTGATGGTCCTA
>NW_006408543.1:259071-264676 GCF_000296735.1 Chrysochloris asiatica | reverse complement strand
ATGAAGTTCATCAAATTGTGCCAATTTACACTTATTTCCTGTATCAAAAAAAAATTTTTTTTTTTAATCTTCCTCTAGTTGAATTCTGATCATCAAGCCATCGAGGCTAGGTCAAATGGAAACTATCTGCAAGTTTGGGCGTGTTGAACCATTCTTATGTTTAATGGGCATTTACGCTGCCTCCATCTTTTTGATGTGTCTCTTACAGACAGCATATTTTAGGATCCTGATTTTTTTTTTTATCCCTTCTGCTCTTTATGTCTCTTGACCAGTGTATTGAATTCATTTGCTTTCAGTATAATTATCAATAGGTATTAATCAATTGCTGTCATTTTTTTCTGTATGTAGTGCTGCTGGGTTTTTGTTCCATATAATTTTATGAGTTTTCTTTTCATTTTTCTTTTTGCTGTGTTGATGTGTAATAAATCTTTCTGATTTCCCTCTTTTTTATTTTGATGTGAAGTTGTATTCTTTTCTTGGAGGTTGCCCTGTAATTTTCTAATTTTTCCCCCAATGTACAACAGTTGTTTGATCTTGAAATCTAGTTGACATCCTTGCCTTTTGGAGGTTCTGTACCTTCACTATTGGCTCTTTTTACTTTGTAGCTGACTTCATTATACATTGGTATGTCTGGTTCCCTAATTTGAGCCTTTAAATGCTGTCAGATCCGGCTTGAGTTCTGGATGGTGTTGTCATGTTGGCTTACCTTGGATTGTTGGCCGCTGTTGTTGGTTCTCAGTCCAAAGAACACCCTTTAGTATTTCCTTATAAAGTTGGTCTGGTTATTACAAATTTTCTTTAGTTTTCTATTTATCTAGAAATGCCCTAATTTTACCATCATATTTGAGGGGCAGCTTTGATGGGTATATGATTACTGATTGGCAGTTTTTTTCTTTCAGAGTTTTGTGTATGTCATCCCATTGCCTTCTTGCCTGCATGGTTACTGCTGAGAAATCAGACCTTAGTCTTACTGGTTCTCCTTTGTAGGTAAATTTTCAATTTTCTCGAGCTGCTCTCAGGATTCTTTTTACTTGTCTTTGGTTTTGGAAAGTTTGTTTATGATATGTGTTGGTGATTTTCTTTTGGGATCTGATTTGGGGTTTATTCAGCTTCTTGTACGCTTATCTTCTCATCTTTCATGATGTCAGGGAGATGTTCTTCAAACAACTTTACAATAATTTCTCAGTGTTTTTGATTGTCTCTCCCTGCTCTGGAACTCGGATCATCTGTAAGTTAACTCCTCTTTGTGGTGTCCCACGTCACTCTCAGGGTCTTTGGATGGTTTTCATTCCTATCTCTGGTGGTTCTTCTAACATTCTTGTATTGAGAGATTTCTCTTCTTGCTCACTAATTTGGGATTCTATTGCTTCACATCTACTTCTTTGCCCTTTCAATGTACTGTCCGTTTTTGAGATCTTGGTATTAATCTGGATTTCTGCCTGCAGGCTTTGTACTGTTTCATAATTTGTATTAATCTCCTGGATCTCTGTTTGCAGGCTTTGTACTGTTTCACAATTTGTATTTCTGTTTTATGTTTCTTCTTATAGTGTTTTCTTGAATTCTTCTGAAGTTTTTCTGTGTTCTCCTTGCCTTCCTCGATCTTTCCTTCAGTCCTTTGAAGGTACCGAGATGTCATACTTTTGAATTATTTTTTTTTGGTTTGTTGCATTACCTTTTCTCTCTCAAAACATTTTCTGGCTCTGCATCTTGATCATTTGTTTGAACCAGTCTCCCTTGTTTCTTCATAAGAAGTAAAATTGTCTGCTGTCTCTAGGATGTTATGGTGTTCTTGTATTTAACTGATGAATGTATGTCGATGTGTCCTTAGGCTCTCATCAACTGTCTTGTGTTGGTGTAGTTAGAGAATGGAAGAGTGTACACCTTTCTCTGTTTGTATGTATGCATCTCAGTTGGCTGGTTCTGGCTGTGATCTATTGCTGGTCAGATGCATAGCAGCTGGTACTGGCTGGAGATGCAGAGGTTCTGGTTGTGACTGGGATGTATGAACGTGATTGCTGTCTTCTGTCAGATGAAAAGAGGAGACCCCCTTCTACACTACACATACACAAGAACAAACAACCACATAAACAAACAAGGAACCAACACTGGGAAGAAAAAAGAAATAAAGAGAGGCAGCAACCAGGAAAAAGAAAAACTAAAAAGAGAGAGTGACAGCAAAATGGACCTATGGAAAAGAAAAATAAGTGGACGAAATTTTTAAATGACTTAGAAAAACCAAGGAGAGGGAAGATGAGAAAGAGAGAAGTAAAGAAAGATCAAAAAGGTGGGGGTGGGAGGTGTGGGTGGGAAAGGAAATGAAAAACAGAAGAAATGGAAAAACAAGAGAAAGGATAAAATCCAACGAAAGAGAAAGGGAAAAAAGGAGAAGAAAGAATAAACAAAAACAATGAAAGACGAGGGAAAAGCTGGAAGATATGGCGGCTAGGCGCAGGTGCAGTGAGGTTCACCGTCAGCAATACCACAGAATACCAGGCAAAGCAGATCCAGGGCAGAGCTCCAAAACTCAGAACCACATAGGTAGGAATATTTTAAAAAGTTTTAAGGCTTATAACTAGTGGAACTTGTAGCAAAAGTAAGAAATTGCATACTTTTAAATCTGCCAGGCTCTGCAGCCCAGAGCCAACAACTTGGGCAAGACCAAATGGCAAGACGAAACACACAGGGGAGCAGACACAGCATGGAAAAACGCCGCAGGAACCTCAGAGCAAAGGTGGACAATACACTTCATTGGTTTTGCTTTATTCAGATTTTTTTTTTTTTTTTTTTTGGTATCAGTTCATTGGCCCTCCACTGTTTGCGCACCTCCATTCTGGTGACTAGAGTGGGTGCCTGAGTGAATGGACAACCCCCCCACTCTTGCCACTGGTGGGTTCTTCTGCCACACATGCACACAGATAACTCTCAGCTCAAGAGCCGGCACTGAACTGTTATTTTTTTTAATAGGAAAAGCCAGAACAAGGGGTGTGGAGAGGGAAAGAGAGTTTAAAAACGAAACAGACCGAAAATTAAATTAAATCCTGAGGTACAGCATAAAAACCAGCAGTGGCATCTTGAAATCTCTCAGGTAGCTTTGAAGACAAGAAGCTGGAAGAGGACATTAAAGTCATACTCATATTAGGTGTGGCGCTGTGGGCTAATGCGTCAGACTGCAAAGTTGTTTGAACTGCAAGGTCGGTGGTTCAAGCTCACCAGCTGCTCCTTGGAAACCCTCAATATACAGGGTCACTATGGGTCGGAATCGATTCATCGGCACTTAATAATAGCAACATATTAGGCTACAGATTTTTTTTTCTTCTCTCCCTCCACTCCCATTTCTGCAATTATAGACTACAGTGTCCAGTCTAGTTTTTGTTGTTTTGGTTTTTTTTGCTGGTGCTGTTTTGCTGTTTTATGCTCCCCTTTCTACCTTTGGGGAACTCTTTCTCTCCCTAGATTACCCAAGAAGAGACAGCAACTGATGCAATATAGTCAAGCTACAATCACACTCTATAAAACAACAAAACCCAAGCAAGAACCAATACCAACTGCCATATACCAGGAAGGCAGACAACACCTGTGAAAGCTACTCTGAGTCAAGCAATAAGAAGAGTGAAAAGGGAAGCCCACATCCTGATCACATCTACCTGGAAACAATCAGAAAGCATAAAAAAAATATCAAAACACATACTCAAGTATTAAGGCCACAGATAAACACTAAACATGTCCAAGAAGCAAAAGCAGATGACCTTATCAGCACATGTCCAGAAACAAGATAAAATGTCTGAGACATATGACCTAGAGGTAGACCTGGACTCCATTCTGGAAGGAGGGCAGGCTTTGGAAATTCTTGAATTCTTCTGAAGTTTTTCTGTGTTCTCCTTGCCTTCCTCGATCTTTCCTTCAGTCCTTTGAAGGTACCGAGATGTCATACTTTTGAATTATTTTTTTTTGGTTTGTTGCATTACCTTTTCTCTCTCAAAACATTTTCTGGCTCTGCATCTTGATCATTTGTTTGAACCAGTCTCCCTTGTTTCTTCATAAGAAGTAAAATTGTCTGCTGTCTCTAGGATGTTATGGTGTTCTTGTATTTAACTGATGAATGTATGTCGATGTGTCCTTAGGCTCTCATCAACTGTCTTGTGTTGGTGTAGTTAGAGAATGGAAGAGTGTACACCTTTCTCTGTTTGCATGTATGCATCTCAGTTGGCTGGTTCTGGCTGTGATCTATTGCTGGTCAGATGCATAGCAGCTGGTACTGGCTGGAGATGCAGAGGGTCTGGTTGTGACTGGGATGTATGAACATGATTGCTGTCTTCTGTCAGATGAAAAGAGGAGACCCCCTTCTACACTACACATACACAAGAACAAACAACCACATAAACAAACAAGGAACCAACACTGGGAAGAAAAAAGAAATAAAGAGAGGCAGCAACCAGGAAAAAGAAAAACTAAAAAGAGAGAGTGACAGCAAAATGGACCTATGGAAAAGAAAAGTGTTACATACAGAGGCAAGCAAGTCAGATTAAGCTCAGACCTCTCAGCAGAAACCATGCAAGCAAGAAGGCAATGGGGAGACATACATAAAACCCTGAAAGAAAAAAACTGCCAACCAAGAATCCTTATCCAGCAACGCTGTCAATCAATTATGATGATGTAATCAAAACATTCCAAGATAAACAGAAGCTAAAGGATTTTGCCAAAGCCAACCCAGCACTACAAAACATCCTAAAGGGAGTTCTGTGGACTGAGAACCAACAAGAACAGACAACAACCAGAGATTGACATATGTGGCAGTACCTCCCAGAACTAAAGTGACAGAAGGAAGAGTCGAGAACAGAACAAAACTATAAGAACAAACCCAGAGGATCTGGCTGGAAGGTCAGTCTATGATCAAAACAATTACAATGTAAAAAAGGTAAACACGTAGGAACAGAGATCCAGATGGTGAGAAGGTCAGGTAGATTACAGGATAAAATAGACTGCACTAAATGGAGGGAAAAGTTAATGGACTATAACGTAACCTAAAAATTAACACTTCACAACAGAACAAGAAAATGAAAATCCAAGAAGAACATGGAAACATTAAAACTTTGAGGACACTCACAAGAAAGAACCCAAAAAGCATGAACTCAGTATAGGAAGACACACAGAACAAAGAAAGTAGCAACACCACAAAATAACAAACATAATGGCATCAATGAATCCATATCTTTCGAATTCTGGTAGCGTAGTGGTTACAAATCAGGCTGCTAATCTGAAGGTCTGCAGTTCAAAATTACCAGGTGTTCTGTGGGAGAAAGTTGAGGCTTTCAGCCCCCGTAAAGATTTGCAACCTCGAAATCCTGTGCAGGGTCACTATGAGTCGGAACTGACTCCACAGTACTTAACAACAACAATCAATAATTACACTGAATGTAAACAGATTAAATGTACCAGTTAACAGATGAAAGGTAGCAAAATGGATAAGAAAACAAGATTCTTCAATATGCTGTCTGTAAGAGACACATCTCACACACAAAGATGAAAACAGATTAAAAGTCAAAGGATGGAAAAAAGTATACCAAGCTAATTGTAATAAAAAATGTACAGGAGTGGCTGTACTAAT
>NW_006408543.1:247632-255076 GCF_000296735.1 Chrysochloris asiatica | reverse complement strand
CAAACTGTGGTACATACACACAATGGAATACTATGCTACCTTGAAGAACAACAAGGAAGCTGCAAGCCACCGCATAACATGGATGAACCTTGAGGGAATTATGTTCAGTGAAATTAGTCACAAAAGGAGAAATACTGCATAGGACCACTACTGTAAAAGACTAAGAAAAAGACCCATACTAAAGGGGGAGTGGATTATTTTCTGGTTACTGGGATGTGTGGGGGGTGGGGTGAGGGGAGGGAGGGCAAGGTGGAGCACAGGGCAGGGAATAGACACAGGACAGTTTGGGTGCTGGGGAGGGGGGCAATATACAAGAAGGGAGAGGGGAATGGAAGAACAAAGCAGATGGGAGAACAATTAGGCAGGTTTGTATGGGCAAAGTGGGACAGAGGTAAATAATGATGTATGCACAACCTTGGAACAACAGGGCTCTGGGATACAGGGATTGAGATATGGTTGAAATGTGGAAAAGGGGGGAATAATGTTAAGGAGCTCTGGTAGCGTAGTGGTTACGAATCAGGCTGCGAACTTCAAGGTCAGCAGTTTGAAACTACCAGCTGTTCCGCGGGAGAAAGATGAGGCTTTCTACTCTCGTAAAGATTTACAGCCTCAGAAACCCTGTACAGGGGTCGTTATGAGTCAGAACCGACTCCATGGCATATAACAACAACAATGTTAAGATGCTTGGCTGTCTATTGAGTCTTGGTTTCACTGGCATTCCATTATAAAATAGATACTTGTGGGGGAGAGAAAGAAATAGCCAGAAATGAAAGCTTGTAAGTCCATCTTCTGCCTATAACTGATTAGAATACCTAAAATGGGGCTACAACGTGCCAAGTGAAGGAGGATTCCTGCAGAGCCTCTTCATTACATAAGACCATAGGTGGAATCCTGAACAGCATCCAGAATCTTCAGAGGAGGGAAATTTCCACTTGAAAGGACAAGCTGGCCATCTTGGAGCGGCTAGAAGAACAGAAGATATTTCTTAAAAGAAAGACCAACAGGAAAAATACAAAACAATATAGGCAGACCGACTGTTACTACAAGAATAAGCAAGTTGCTCACCCAGGAGACATCAAGGCAAGTGGTTGGGTCCCCTCAGCGCAAAACCCCTTTCCAAGACTAAGAATCAATGGGAATACACGCTCTGATTGGTGACCACGTTCCGTCACTGATAAGGGGAAGTGAGAGAAAAATAGCAATGAAGCTGCGAGCTAAGGTCTACAATGTTCAATAGATTCCTGTGAACCCGGGTGGAGACCTGGTTGGTCAGCAGTGTGGCAAGACCTAGGGACTCTTGGGCCCAGAGTCATTGACATGACCACAGAGGACTAGAGTGGAGAGAGAAGCGTCCAGCTGATAAGAAGAGAGGGCATATGCACGCGAACACCCACACTTGTAGATAATACCCACTTGACCTGGCTTCAATGACTAGATGATCAGAGCTCAACTAGAAGAAAGAAGAGGGAAAAAAAGAATAATCTGATACAGTTTGATGAACTTGACCTACACCTACGGATGCAGTAGGTCAAAAGAGGGGAACAAATCTTTACAACAAGGATCATTCCCACCCCTTCCATACAGAGTAGACAGGGATGGGCAGCTTGGACATTGGCTACCCAAAATGAGGAGCTACAAATCCAAGAAGTGACTGGCTTACAAGATTTCAAGAAGGAACCTAGATGCAGAGGGCGTGGAGGAAGGTAGAATCTCCATTGAGTAGTATCCAATCTGTCTGGGCGGGACTGATGAAAGGAGATGGGGATAGGTCTCTTATGATACAGTAGTGAATAATTGTTATCAGGACTGACTGTGAGGGTTGGAAATGTAAAGGCAGATGTTTTGTAGCAAAAAGAGGGGAGTGATTGACTTTGCAGTTTAGGATCAGAGGTCCCTGGGACAATCAAGGGAGAAGCATAGAGAGCGGGACCTTACCCAGAGAAGCAGTGATGCCAGAGATGGAGGCAGAGATGATGACGTGGAAAGATGGAGCTGCTGGAGACTTTGGACCCAGAGAGGGAGAGGGGCTGTGTGCTGAGGACCGGGGGGCAAGTTTGCAGGGTTGGTTGGCTGATGATGCATGGAGGGGATGGTAACCATGGCAATGGAACATACAATGATAGGATGAATGTAAAGCTAGTGTTGTCCCATGTAAACTGTCATATAATTCACAATAAAACATTAAAAAAAAACAAAAAAAGAAAGGAAAAAGGCCTTGTAGCTGTTGGATCCAGAGCTCTGCCAACCAATGAGCTCATGAGGTGGGTGTCTGAAGGGGGTCAGGGTGGAGTTCTCGGCTTTAAGGAAGTTCCTATTGGCCTCGGTGTTACCTGTATTCAGGGCACTCAATTTGGAAGTAGTTCATGGAGGCCCTTGATGGGGCTGGTGTCAGTATGTGTTAGGACCACAGGACAGCCGAGGACAGGGTGGCTGCTTGTCAGGGTTTCGGCTAGACTAATGCTGTTCTGGTGGCACCGAGGATTCTCCAGGTCTGGGACTGAGGTGCCTGAATCCAGGTACCAGAAAGGCTCAGTCAGCCCCCACCTCACCTAGAAAGCAGAATCTGCGCAAGAGGTGCTTGAAGGGGAAAGCTGGCCACACCTCTGGTCACTTGTAGGGGAGTGTGAGGTGAATCTCACATTTCCTGGGTGAAATCTGCCTGGGACTTTCTGTTGCCAAAGCTGCTCACAGAAGTTCCGGAGGGCTGGGCTGTGTTAGTTTCCTTCTCTCGCCAGCCCTGCACAGCCTCACCTCCGGCTGCTGTCCCTGCACTTCTCTATCCTTTCCTCTGATTTCAGGAGTCTTGGACGTCATCTGCGTCTGTTTCATTAGATCTCTTGTGTCTTTGTTGTGGAGGGTCCGTGTTGTGTGTCTGCCATGTTGCCAGAAATCCTTAAAAACACTTGCTTTTACGGATCTGCAGGCGATTTGTCTGCTTTGTGGGCAGCCTGTATGTGGAAATGGCCTGTGTGGCTGATGAGGGCACAGGAGGCTTTGGACACTCATGGGACAGGGCTGGGCATGAGTAAGCGTGGATGCTCGTGGGGCAGCTGTGGACCCTACAACACTCTCCCAGGCTGGCCCCAAGGTGTCCTGGAGGCTGGGTGACCCTCCTTTTGATCAGATTCACTGTAGCCCTGGGAGTGGGATGCTCACTTCATTCCACTTTCGGGGCCCTGGTATGTCACGGCGTGGGGATCCTGAGTCCCCATTGAGGGGATCGAGCTGCAGTGATGTCCTGGGAGGGGCAGGACCCCAGAACCTGAGTGCATCTGGACCTCCCCCCACCCTCACATCACACTCCTCCTTGCCTTCCTCCCCACATCCTCTCACTGACGCATTGGTACTCACCCTACTTCACAAGGAGCATTTGAGGGGCTTCTGTGATATAAGTAGGTGTCAGGACCCAGGGGTGAGTGGAGCTCTCCCCAGGCCTGGCCTGTTCCCTGCATCCCCTGGCAACAAGAGGAGGGAGTTCTGAGGTGTCCTGCTGAGGTGTCCTGGCCAGGCTGGCAGACACTGTGACATACCCAGCCACGACTGGGCAGAGTCCAGCTGCTGGTCTGAGAGGGGAGCTTTTTGATGCTGAATGAAGGATGGGCCTCGTTGCCCCTGTCTCAAGGGCTCCATGACTTTGCTGTTGGGTCCCAGTGCCTGGCCAGAGCGCCTCACCACCAGAAAAGGCCTCCTGGGCACTCCTGTCAGAGCTGTGCCCTGAGCTCTTGGCCCGAGATCACCCGAGTGCTAGGTGAGAGTTCACGGTACACCTGGCCGCCTGAGGGCAGGAGGGCAATGACCAGGGGAGGGGGACATCCCCTGGAGGCCAGGAGCCTGCCTGCAGCCCTCATGACTTTCAGAAGCTAGCTCACCTGACCATGTGCCCCTTTCCTGCAGGAGAAGAGGATGGACGAGACCAGGCCAAGCTGGAGACCAAGGTCTGGGAGGCACACAACCCGCTGGTAGACAAGCAGATTGACCAGTTCCTCGTGGTGGCCCGGTACGACAGCCAGTATGAGACCCACTGCTTTGGGTCCACCTCAGGCCTCACCTGTCAGGCTGCTGTGGGTGCTGGGCTGGGAGAGGGTATAGCCCCGGAGGCTGCCGTGGAGTGGATGCTGGGAGGAGGAATGCAGGGCCCCCCACCCCCGACCCCCCACCCCCCATCCCCTCGCGTCAGCAGATCGGGGTGGGGTTGGGAAACACGACAGAATTCTGACAATCCCCGAGTTTTCACTGTAAAGGGGGGACCCGAGGATGCTCTGCTGAATGAACCCAGTCGGGGTCTGGGACAGTGTAGACAGTGAGTCCACGTCTCCTGTTCTCCAGCTCCGTGGGGACCTTTGCCCGCGCACTGGACTGTAGCAGCTCCGTCCGTCAACCCAGCCTACACATGAGTGCCGCAGCCGCGTCCCGAGACATCACTCTGGTGAGGGTCCGATGGCTGTCCCTCCTTCCAGAGCCATGTGCCCAGGGTTCCCTGCCACCAGGCACTGGCTCAGCGTGCTGAGGAAACAATGTTTCTCACAGTTCCATGCCATGGACACACTCCACAAGAACATCTATGACATCTCCAAGGCCATTTCAGCCCTGGTGCCGCAGGGCGGGCCGGTGCTGTGCCGGGACGAGATGGAGGAGTGGTCAGCCTCAGAGGCCAACCTCTTCGAGGAGGCCCTGGAAAAGTACGGGAAGGACTTTACAGACATCCAACAGGACTTCGTAAGTGCTGACGAGTGGGGTTCATGGTGGGCAAGAAGGACACGGTACTAGGTTCTTGTCACTTAGAGAGGAGGCACTGAGCTAAAGCTGGCCAAGGCAGGGTCATTCTGCCCACTCGGAAGCCCTTCAGACAAGCTGAGGCTGGGGTCTGGTCAGTGTTGTGTTTTCATGTGGGCCATGGCAAGGTGAATGTCCCCCTCACTCATGTCTAGTCGGAGCCCCAGCTGGCGTTGCTTGGGCTGCTGACCCATAGCTGGCCCCTGACCCCTTGCACATCTCCCCAGGTACAGCCCCCTGAAGCCATGGGGGTGTCCTGCCATGACTTGTCTGTAGTGACCATCATGATGCTGAGGCCACTGTAAGAGGACAGTGGACAGAGATCTGGCTGGAGCTCAGGCTTAGAGTGCCACTGTGGCCAGGGACACAGCCCTGACTGGCCTCTGGACGCTCCGTACTGAGACTGAGCAATCCCATCCTTGTCTGTGATTCTCAGATTCTTGTACTGAATTTGTGTTTGGTGTTTTTCACTAAACTTATTTGTCCCCCTGGAAGTTGTCTCCCCGTCAATTCCCATGGACTTTCTCCAGTGGCAGCAGAGCTGTGTCCACCGGAGCCACTATCCTCCAACCCTCCCATGCACGTTCCTGGCGCCAGGGGTAAAGCTCACTAGGCCATCCTGGCAGGCAGGGAGGAGAGGACAGTGTGGGGCCTGACCGCCCAGGAGGCAGGGGCTATCTCGGAGCAGGCAAGGAGTCCAGGAGCCAGGGTCAGGACGCAGAGGCGCCACCATCTAATCAGGAGTGCCACGGGAACAGCCAGTAGTAAAGTGTACAGACTTGGGAACTGTCCAGAAAGCAAAAGAACTCAACACAGTGTGAGAGAGACTGAAGGCCAGCCTGGACAAAGGTAGCCCAAGCCTGGCCAGATGGTCAATCCCCCAGGAATCATCGGGGGATCAGCCAAAGCCCTCTGGGGAGCAACTTCCAACCTGGGGAGCAGGATCTGCTATTAGGAAGAGCGATGAACCTCAGCGAGTGCCAGTGAGGAAAGTGTTGTGGGTAGGAAGGTGAATGGCTGCTCTCCCGACCAAACCAGAGAACCAGAGGCCTCTGCAAGCCATATATGTATATAACTGTGGCAAAAGAAGCTAAACAGAAAGAGAGAGACTTTTTCAGATTTAAAAAAAAAAAAATGAGTCAGATGACAAGAGCTAGAAATAGAATGCTTCAGTTGGACTCAAAGCCAGCGGGCCCACAATGGACTATGTAGATGTTAAAATTGAGAGTACGTCAAGAGGCCACAGCAGAAGCAGATTCACCAATGCTGAACCTACGTGCCCCAAACAACGTAGCACCAAAACCTAAAGCAAACCCCTAGTGGGGGCAGAGAGATGAGGTGAAAGAACCACACCACCTCTGAGCAGCATCTTCCCTGATTTTCCAGATCAAGGATACTGAAAATAGAAAGTTATCTGAATTCTATAACAAAGCAAAAGTGTTAAATAAATTCATATCAGAAATTTTATATCTGGGTTCTCTAACCATGTTGTTAGACTTCACAAAGGACAAAAAACTCAGTCCTTTAGAAAGAAAAAATAATGCCATCCTCAGGAGTCTGATATGGCGCTGTAGGATGAGCACTGGACTGGGGACCAAAAGGTCGGCAGTTCAAACCCACCAGCTTCTCCCCAGAAACCCTATACAGGGTCACTATGAGTTGGAATCGACTTGGTAGTATTTAACAACAACAACAAAGAGTCATGTAAGATAGAACACAGTACCAGAATGCTGGAAAACAATTTTGATGGAAACACTACAAGTCTAGAATCCTTGGGGTATATAGCCAAGGAAATGTTTAGAAACATGCCCAGAGCCTTAAAGCTACTGTCCACAGAGAAAAAGCAGTATGTTAGCCTGAACAGTGAAATTAAACTGATAAATAGAAGGAGTAGGAACCGTAAGCGTAAGGGAGCCATAAAGTGAATGTTTGACCCAGAAAAGAAGTGGTTTAAGAAATCTGTAGTTGAGAACAGTTTCAGAAGTTGAGGCCCAGCCTCATGAAGTGGCCGTGGTGCTGTTGATATGACCCTGTTGAGCTCTGTGGTCTTATTCTTGGTGCCTGGCTCTTAAAATCCTTTTTGTCTCTCAACTTGTCTGCCTATGATCTTGTCATCCTGAAACTCCCTGGTGTTTTGGCATCCTGCTTACAGGGAGAAACGAGATGCCAAGAAAAAGTTGTGAGCATTTGCTTCCCTGCCTCCCTCCACACCCTGCTTGCTGTACACCTGGCTTGGCTTCCTATTCACTTGGCACCCATCTTCTCCCATGTGCACCCCTCGCTGTCTTGTGCCATCACCTGTCTGGGGTGGGCTGACGTGATACACCTTTCTCCCACCCAGCTCCCATGGAAGTCTCTGACAAGCATCATCGAATACTACTATATGTGGAAGACAACCGACAGATACGTCCAGCAGGTGAGCCAGTGGACGGAGCCAGACTGGTCCCACATCACCGATGAGCAGACCCCACCCAGGGACACAACTTTCTGTGCTCCTACACCTGACTTTCTGCCCCACAAACAGCAAGCTCTCGGCTTGCTTGGTCTGGACCTTCCCTCCTGAGGTCCTTGCAGGTGCTGAGCCAGCGACCCAGTGTGGACAGGGCTGGGGCTGGGCTGTGGGCCTGCTGGGACAGACTTTCCAGTCCAGCTTGCCATCCCTGTGTGTGTG
>NW_006408543.1:212735-247532 GCF_000296735.1 Chrysochloris asiatica | reverse complement strand
GGGGGGGGAGGCGGGGGCGGGGTAGCTAGCATCTGGCTGACCTCTGACCCTTTGTTTTCTGTGTTTTAAGAAACGCTTAAAGGCAGCAGAAGCTGAGAGCAAGTTAAAGCAAGTTTATATACCCAACTAGTAAGTGCTGTGGGGTCCCAGGGTCAGAGACCCCCATGGGTGGGTCCCGTGTGCCCTGCCTGGCTCCAGGACATGGGCAAGAACTTGGTCCCACCAGGGTGAGTGGGTCTGGAAGGCACATTGCTTCCGTGGAGGCTTGGGTGCTTTTGGGGTCCTAGGAGCCCCGTGACACCTTGCTTAGGGCCAGTATGGACACATGATGGCCTCAGGAGTCAGGGATGGGGTGCTTGGCCACGAGGCTGGGCCATCTTACTGAGAAGGGTTGATCATGGCTAGCGCCAATACCAGTCTCTGGTCTATACGATGGGAGAAGTGGTTTCTGGTCCAAGGGGGGCAGGGTTTACATTTGGGCCCTTGCAGACTGGCTCTCCATGACGCCATTATTCTTCTCTTTCCTGTTCCCTAAGTAACAAGCCAAATCCAAACCAGATCCACGTTAACAGCGTCAAGGCAGGTGTGGTGAACGGCACAGGGGCGCCAGGCCAGAGCCCTAGTGCTGGCCGAGCCTGCGAGAGCTGTTACAGTAAGTGATGGTGTGGTCAGCACCCGGCTGCCCCACAGGCTCCTGCCACACCCAGACAGGGCCCTAGCCTGACCTGAGCCAGGCGGATGGGCGGGGCTCCTGTGGGCTGGTGGGCGGGGCTCCTGCCTGTGGGGGAGGGGGAGCCGGTTGCGTGGGCGCGTGGGCGGGGGCAGCTCTAATGCTCTGACATCGCTGGTTCTGTTAAGAACATGTATATCTTCAACTTTGTTGTCCGTAGCCACACAGTCTTACCAGTGGTATTCTTGGGGTCCCCCTAACATGCAGTGTCGTCTCTGTGCCTCTTGTTGGACATATTGGAAGAAATATGGTGGCTTGAAAATGCCAACCCGCTTAGATGGTGAGCGGCCGGGACCCAACCGTAGTAATATGGTAAGCAGGTGCTGCTCTTCCCTGTGCCCAGCCTTGCACCCCGGCCCACGGGCCCCTGGTCATGGCGTTGTGTCGGGCCGCTGTGCCCCTTCCACAGAGCCCACACGGTATCCCTACTCGGAGCAGCGGAAGCCCCAAGTTTGCCATGAAGACCAGGCAGGCCTTCTATCTGTACACAACTAAGCTGACACGCATTGCCCGGCGGCTGTGCCGTGAGATCCTGCGCCCCTGCCACGCCGCCCGGCACCCCTACATGCCCATCAATAGCGCCGCCATCAAGGCCGAGTGTGAGTGGCCCCCCCACTTATCCTGCCAGTTCAGTGGGACCCAGGCGCGGGAGGAGATCGTCCCTGATTTGCCTGTCGGTAGGCAGCTTCCCTCACCCAGCACCTTGCCCACAGGCACAGCCCGGCTGCCCGAGGCCTCCCAGAGCCCGCTGGTGCTGAAGCAGGTGGTGCGGAAGCCCCTGGAGGCTGTGCTCCGGTACCTTGGTAAGCCTGCCCACCTCAGCAAGCCAAGCCAGATGGTTTGGAAGGAGGCGGCCACCCTGGTGATGCCCAAAGGCTGTGGGTGCCTGCCGTCCACAAGAGAAGCAGAGGGAACTGTGCTACTCCCCACCCTGGGAGTCCCCTGGCCCTGAACCTGCCCCAGGTGGTGTGAAGGTGGTCTCTGCCACCCTGCCCTAGTTCAATGCCAACAACCTGCTTTCCTCATGCCTGCTGGCCCTGGGCATGCCAGCACCCCAGTGCCCTCTGGGCAGTGGGCCTTTGGTGAAAGCTGACCACAGGAAGGGGGTATATTGTAGGCCTCAGATCAGACACTGACCCTCTGCTGATGTCCTTGGTCCACTACCACAGGTGCCCTGCACTAAGGGCTTGAATGGGTGTCTGCGAGGGGCTGAGTGTCCAGGCCTGGACTGAGTCAGCCTCTCCACCACGGACGCAGTTTTGTCCTGTGAGGACATTCTAGGGCCATGAGCTCATTCCCTGTAGACACAGGTGTGGTCACTCAGCCTGGCTTCGTTCCCTCGGAGGCATCTGGGAAACCTGGTGGTCAGCTCCTCAGACTCTGAGCAGGTGCAGCCCAGGACCTCATGTGAGCCAGTTCTTCTGGTCTGTCTCTGGACAGGTCCCAGGCACTGGCTAGTCTTCTGCCATGCAGCGTCTGCTGGGTGGGGCGTGTTATGTTCCAGCCATCCTTGGGCTGGTGACTGAGGGGCTGACGCTGTACTGTGGTGGGCGTGTCCCGGTTGGGAGCCTTCTGGGCAGATGGTGGCCCTGGCCATGGGATAGTGGACTCCCCCTGCACCAGTCAGAGGTTCTCAGGTTTCTGGTGTGACACCCTCCCGTGCCTGAGGGCCATCTCAGCAGGAGTCCACCAGCGGTCAGGGTCAGCTTCTGGCTCCAGGCTGTCTGCAGTGTCACTGACACCCTGAAGTCAAAGCCCTGGACTTCCTCACCTGGGTCTGCCCAGCAGCTGTCCTGACTCCACATCCTTTAACAGAGGCCCACCCGCGCCCTCCGAAGCCTGAACCTTCGAGGAGTTTGTCTGGCGCACCCAGCAGTCTGACGCCCGCGAAGGCAGCCCCCGTCATCAACAACGGCTCCCCCACCATCCTGGGCAAGCGGAGCTATGAGCAACACAATGGGGCGGACGGTGAGTGTGGATCGCGGTGCTGGGCGCCGCCTGGGGGCAAGCCCACCAGAGTGCCCACTGACACTGTCTTCTCTCCCTCTCTGCCCCGGGCACTGCCAGGCAACATGAAGAAGCGCCTCCTGATGCCCAGTAGGGGTAAGGCGGGCTCGCCGCTGGGCGCCGGCCGAGATGTGTCTGTGCTGTGCTGCTCATGCTTGGCGTGCGTGCGTGCGTGCGTGCGTGCGTGCCAGGCAGTCCACACCCCGCCAGCCCTCGGTCCACCCCACCCGGCCTGGCTCCTGGCTTTGGACTGCCTCGCAGCCTGTGCCACCCCGTGCTTGTGTTATGCCAGCCGCATGCTTCTCACCTGACTTGTGCAGCCTGTGTTTCTGTGTGTGTCTCTACACGGCAGCTGGGGGTGTGGGCGGGCACCTCCCTTCTAGCCCCCCAGGGGCCTCCCCACTGCCCCTGTGTCTCAGGAACAGCCAGTTATGCTCTGACACAGGAAGCTAACCCTCATCAATAAGCATCTTTGAACTTTTGAGTTTGTTTTGAGAAGCTGCTAAAAATAGCAACTTAAAGTCCATTTAGTTCAATTGATTTTTTTAAAAAACCGGTTGGGTTGATGCCAGTCTCAACTTCTGGCTCCAGGAGAGTCCCGTGGCCGGCTGGGGGGCACAGCTGTGCCCATCTCTGTCTCGTGTGGGTCACCCACCAGGCCTTAGCACACCCCTGGCCAGGGGCCTAGTCTGTGGGATGCCAGCCCTTCCGCCCTCCCTCTCTAACTGAACTGTCTGCTTTCTCCCCTCCACCATCTGTT
Organism: Chrysochloris asiatica; assembly: GCF_000296735.1. Lineage (NCBI taxonomy): Eukaryota > Metazoa > Chordata > Mammalia > Afrosoricida > Chrysochloridae > Chrysochloris > Chrysochloris asiatica. The sequence goes on along the minus strand of NW_006408543.1, from coordinate 244,035 downwards.
GGACGGCTAGGAACTTACCTAGGTAAGTGTCTCCTGTGGGCTCCTAGGGGCTGCAGGCCACACACGTGCTGTGGCCTCTACCTCACTGATGGGGTTCCTGAAGCTGGGAGGAGAGGCTGGGGCTCCGGCTGTTTGGCAGAGGCGGGGTTCTGCTACTTGAAAAGACTCAAACATCACCTAAGAAATGTGTGTCTGGGAGGCTGGCAGGGCGGGTGGGCACACTCTACATGGGATCCTGCACATACATGCTCATGGGCACACTTGCCTTCACATGTGAGTATACACATGTACATGCACCCATGTGTGTGTGTGCGCACGGCTTGCACCCTCACTCATAGTGGGCAGAGCAGGGAGTGGCTGTGGCCTCGGTGGGTGTTTGTCTCCACGTGTTGGGCTGTGGCTGCCTAGTCTGGCTCGTAGCTTCCAGACCCGGACCCTGCAGGGTGGAGGAACCCATGCCTTGGCTGGAGTTCCCGGCAGGATGATCTGGCCAGGGCTGGCTCTGAGACCTGCCAGGCAGGCGCCGTAATGCAGCTCTGTTGGTGACGGGGCTGGGCGTTGTCTGCTCGTTTGTCTTGGCTCACTTGAATGAATGGGGAGGGGCACAGGTCTCCTTACTGTCCGTCCATCCAGTGAGGGCTCTGAGCTGCTGGGCAGGCCTGGGCCGGACGCCATGGCTTTGGGCTAGGACAGGCAGTCCAGGCCCCCAGATGTCCCCTGCCAGGCTGGAGCGCAGCCCCGAGCCCCTCCTGTGCACGCCATGCACTCAGCTGCTGTCACCTCCCCCGGGATCTCATGGCTTGGTCCTCTCCTCTCTCCTCAGGTCTGACAAACCATGGACAGACCAGGCATATGGTAAGAAGGGCCCAACCCCACCTGTGTGCACATAACATCCGCGGGCGTTTGGCAGGAGTGCCTGGGAGGTGGAGGAAGGCAATGTTGGCTGCAGGAGTTGGGGGAGAGCGATGTCCTCATGCACAGCCCCCAGCCCCACCTCATCCACCCACTTTGTCACACCTCCCCTTCCCTCTGCCCTAGGGACCAAGCCGGAACCTACTGCTCAATGGGAAGTCGTACCCCACCAAAGTGCGGCTGATCCGGGGGGGCTCCCTGCCCCCCGTGAAGCGGCGGCGGATGAACTGGATAGACGCCCCCGACGACGTGTTTTACATGGCCACTGAGGAGACCAGGTGATGAGGCCTTCCCTGGGGTGAGCGTCGGGGTGCGCCCATTCCCGGCCTCACGTCCTGCGTCCCCACCTGCAGGAAGGTTCGAAAGCTCCTCTCCTCCTCCGAAACCAAACGCGCAGCCCGCCGGCCCTACAAGCCCATTGCCCTGCGCCAGAACCAGGCGCTGCCTCTCCGGCCACCTCCTCCGCCACCCGTGAACGACGAGCCCATTGTCATTGAGGACTAGGGCGGAAGGCTGGCGAGCTACCCCCCTAGAGCACCAGGCAGTGTGATGGAGGCCGCCTGGACCTGCCCGTCCGCCTGCTCTGACACCTGCTCCGAGTGGCCTGGCCTGGCCTGGCGGCCTCCGCCCTGCTCCCGCCTGCCACCTCCGCCGCCGCCTCCTCCTCCTTCTCCTCCTCCCTTCTTCAGTTTTTGGTAGTGGCCCCTCCTATGCCGCGCCTCTTGTGGACACCAGGGAAAAGTGCGGTTAACTTATTCCGAGAATGCCCGAGCCCCTAGCTTTGTGTTTACTTTTGGCCAGAGCGGAGATGGTGCCCGCCCTGGGGCCCTGGGCACACTATGGGGTCTCTCGTCCCAGTGGGAGGCTGGCTTGTAAGATTTCGTTGTGTTCTGTTGAAGGTGCCATTTTAAATTTTATTTTTATTACTTTTTTTGTAGACGAACTTGAGCTGTGTCGGAATGTTAGGGTCGGCGTGGTTGGCGTCGGCCATGATGCCTGCCGGGTCGGCCCTTGTCTTTTCAAGTAATTTTCATATTAAACAAAAGAAAGAAAGAAAAAAAAATAATAACACTCAGAGGTGGTCCTCATCCCTGCCCCCATATCTTCATCCACACCCACCTCCTGGTCTGAGGCCCCAGCACCTTTGAATATGTGAACCTTGCCCCACAGCTCCCTGTGTACACGCCCCCTAATCCAGCCCTGTTCCCCAGACAACACATGGCAGCTCTCACTGTGTAAGTGAAGGGCAAGGCTCCCTCAGACTTTGGGACTGGCCCAAGCAGGGCTCTGTTGAACTAGCTGGTGTAACAGGTAGGTGAGCAGGTGGGGACCCCAGGCTGGTAGCCCTGCCATGAGCATGCAGACCCTGGGCCAGAAGCTCTGTCTTAGCTTGAGGGCCTTCTGCCTGGCACCCCCAAAGTCAGACCTGACCAGTTGCCTGGTACTTGTGGAGCCCAGGCCCCTTGGCCCCAGCGTCTACAGGGGACCAGCTCTGTGTCCATGCACGTGCCTTCCTCCCACGGATTCCTGGCTGGTGGGACGCCCAAGTGAGCCTGGTCCCGAGCAGCCTCACAACAATGACAACAGGGCTTTTCCTCCTGTGGAGGGTGGAGTGGCCCATTCCCACCACCCTGGGCCCCTTCTTCCTTGCTGGTCAGCACAGCCTGGCTGCCTAGGACTCATTGCATCCTCCAGAGCTGGCAGGGCCTGCCCAGCTGTCGGAGGCATCCCGCTCAGAGCCGAGGGGCCGCCCGCCAGCAGGTGTGGAGTTTCCACAGAGGGGTTTTCAGATTTCAGCTAGTCCCTTGTTTTCAGAAATCCTACCTCTGGGCTCTCCCTGCACCTCACCCCTGCAGGCCTGTGGGACAGGTGTGCTGGGCTCAGGAACGCCTGGCAGCCCTGCCCCCCTCCCTCCAACTCCTCTTCCTACTGGAAGCCTATGATGGTGGAAATCTCAGTGTCGAGCTAAAATAGAAACCACTTGTGTGCCTGTCCTGAGGCAGATAAAGGGGTGTCCTGGCCTGCCTCCCAGGTCTGCCGTGGGGTGACAGGGCTGGGTGTCGAGAAATGGCTGCAGCACACCCCACCGCTGTCAGGAGCTGCTTGGGCCCACCCCGCAGCCATTGATAGCTAATCTGGAGGCCTGGGGTCTTTCCACCACGAGTGCTCACAGCTTGGATTATCTGCTGTGTCTGTACTGTGGGGCTGGGAGCCAGTCTGTAACCTTGAGGGAGGTATCAGCCAGCCCCTCTTAGGCCTTTGCAGGTTTGGATCTGAGGTTGGAGGACTGCAAGGGGGCAGGTGGTCCTGCCTCAGACCTGTGGGAACTTTGGAGACTAGGCAAGAGGAGGGATCCTCTGAAAGACCCCTGCCCCATCACCTTGCCCTCCCCCCAGTCCCTTTTCCGTTCTCTGGTCTGGACCTTCCAGCACTTGAGAGGTGTCCCTGGCTCTGCCCCAACCCCTGGGCTGCCCAGCCTTCTCCCCTGACCCTGCTGTCTGCCATCCTGTCTAGACCTTCGGTCAAGTCTTCTGGGAAGCCTCTCACAGGTCCTGGCCACTGTCTAGGTGAGGAGAGTCAGGGTACCCACCAGGTACCTTGGTCACACCCACTGTTGGTGTGTTGGCGGGGGCAGTGTAGACGAAATCCTAGGGGGTCACAGGCAGGTGGGCAAGGGCTCTGAGCCCAGGGGCATGGCCAACACCCATTTTGTGCTATCCAACCCTGACCCTAACGATGCCAAGTCACAGCAAGGGCTGGAGCCCTCAAGAGTTGAGAAGTTCGTCTGGTGATCTCCAGACACGGTCCTGGGCACACCACTGTCCACCCACAGCCTAGATGCTGGTTCCCCACAGCGGAGTAGACTGGGCTCCCAATGACCCCAATGGACAGCAAGGCGCCATGGGTCATCTGGCAGGGTGCCACGCCACTGCAGCTGCCTCTGCCCATGGTCAGCCAGGGCCCTGCCTACACCTGTCCACTGCCCCAACCCATAACCCCCATTGGTCTGTGAGTGGGAGGTCAAGGCCACTCACTGCTCTGCTGCCCATCGATCTGCAGCTCTTCCTGTCAGGCCCAGAATAGCCCCGTCACTTCAGGGAGCTGCTGGCCCTGGTCCAGGAAGGCAGCAGGGAAACGATGGGGGGCGGGGGGTGGGGGTGGGGGGGACATCCCTGTGCTGCTCCTCCCCCGCTCTGCGGCTCCACTCCGCCAGGGTCCATGCCAATACCATTCCTGGGTTATCAGCACATCACCAGGCAGGGTGTGGGCTCTCCTCTCCATGGCAGCCTGAAGACATTGGGGGCCAGGGGTTGGCAGTGGAAAGGGAGAGCAGCAGTAGTAGGACCAGGGCAGGGGGAGAGGAGGGGGGCTCACCAGGGGCCAGGCCACCCTCCTCAGGAAGGGGACTGGCCTGAGGCGTCCTGCCTGCTACCTCCTGTCTGGACTGGCCCAGGTCCAGAGGTGTGTGTGGGGGAGGGAGGGGCCTGGTCTGGCTGGTCAGTCAAGCTTGGGGGGGGGGGTCACATATTTCTGGGTTGTTGTCACCATGGAAACGAACTGATTGTGAGAGGCATGAGTACTTGTGGGAAGATATTTCCTGCTGGACTCCTGGTGAGGCCTGGGGGTAGGAGGCACCAGGCCAGGGGGCCCAAGAAGCCTTAGGACATGGACTGCCTCCCTCGGCCACTCCAGAAAATACGGGGACAACAGGGGCTGGGAAAAGTTGAGGGAAGCCCATCTTTGTCCTCCGCTAGCAGGTCCACAAAGTAGACGGAGGAGCCACAGGTCTTGACCTCAAAATCAGGCTGTGGACCCTGGGGGAAGGGGCAATGGAAAGAGGTTACAGGCTTGGAGAAGACCCCTGGGGGCAGGGCTAGTGCCCAGACTGGGCCTTGTCGTGGGTTGAGGTGTGGGGGAGGGGGCAGGTAGAGAGAGGTCTGAACAGAAGGTGGAGCCAACCAAGCAGGGCAGGGCAGGTTAGTGGCCCCTGGTTGACAGCGGGTTGGGGGCACCCTAGAGATCCTAAGCGTAGGCTTGAGGCTTGCGATCCATCTGATTTGTTTCACTAACCCAACAGTAAACCCAAGAGCCTGAAGGATGCTTGAGGACATCCTGGGTGGCGGGGAAGTTATTTGAGGACCACCACCCCACCCTTGGGGCCCACAGCCTGTCTGCCCCTTGTGTGTTGGACGCTTGGATAGGTTGCCTTTAGTGAGTGGAGCGGGACCCCGGCGTTAGTGGGTCCCCGAGGTCTGTCAGATCCAGACTGCCACCAGTCCCCGCTCATAGTTTTCTTCCATCACACAATCCCCGTCAGCACCACAGACAATGTTAAATTGGGGGAAGAGGATGGGGACCAGGACCTGGATAGAACTGAGACTGGACCCTGGAATCCCGCTCCTATCCCACTGCATGGCCGTTGCTATGGAAATCCAGCAACAAAGGGAAGAGAGGGCTCAGCTCGCGCGCGGCGGGGCGACAGGATAGGGTGGGGATCCTTCCGGAGCCCGCGTCCGCACCTGCACCCTGGCGGGCCTGGACGCCGGGAACCCGGCCTTCCCGTCGAGGCATCAGTCTGCGTCTCCTGGGGCTGCGGGTTCCGGCCCAGGCCCACTTCCCAGAGCTCCAGGGGAGCGCTGACTCCCCGCCCACTGCCCGGCCGCGCCTGACTTCACCATGAAAACAGCCAAGGCGTGAACCGCGCCGCAGTCGTCAGAGCGGGCCCTTTAGACGCCTCCTTTGGCAAGAACGACTAGGGGCGCCACGCGGGGGGGTTGGGGGCGGTTTCTAACCCCCGGCAGGTGCACCCCCGCTCCCTCTACGCCCCCAGGCGGCCGGCAGTCCGGCGGGCGGGCTCCCAATGCCCCGCCCGAACGCGGAGCCAATGGGTGCGCGGGAAGCCCGGGTGGGGCGGGGCCAAGCACCGGGCGGCGGCGGTGGAGACGAGCATAAGCTGCGGGTGCGGGCGGACCAGTCGACTGACCATGGCCTCCAAATGCCCCAAGTGCGACAAGACCGTGTACTTCGGTAAGTGTTCTGCCCCCTGTTCCCTGTCCCACGCCCCGCGGACTCGGCGTGCGCCCGGTCCCACGCCCGGATGCGGGCCGAGAGCTTGGTTCCCGAGGTCTGCCCTCGCGGGTGCGACCGAAGAATGAGACTGCGAGCAGGCCCTTCCTGAACCCTGACCCTGCTGGTGGGGACTAGGGGTCCCCGGCCTGGATTGGGTTGGCGGGGCGTGATCGGCCCGGGACGCGGTCGGAGGTTGAGGCGCGCTTCTAGCTAGGGTACGGGCGCATCTCGTTGTGCTGGGCGGCGCCGCACGGGGCGGGGCCGGGTGGGGCCACAGAAGCCCGGGCTCCGGGTCCTTCTTGGCCCTTCCCGGCCGGGTGGACCCCAGATCCGCTTCCCCACTGACACGTGGCCAGGCCCGCGTGGCCCCGGGTAGTCACTCCGCCCCTACCTCTACTCACACCGGATCGGGCCCAGGTTCTGTCTGGACTTGGGCCACGCGGAGGCGACCTTGGCCTCGCCCTCGCACATGTCCCAACGCGCTCTCTTCCATGGTGTGAATTTCCCCAGGTAGGTAGGAGAGGGCAGGTACCGAGAACCGGTGTCCAGAACCCCTTTCCTCCTCGAGGTCAGAAAAGGAGGGGGAATCGGTTGGCACCTTCTCTGCCTGGATGCCTCTGGTTTGGAGCCCCCTCCTGGCATTTTTGGAGCTCAAGGCAAGCGCCAGCCCATTGGGTTACTCATACCGGGGTTTGCGTCCTCACGGTTGCTCCCCTCATACCCACTCCCCCTATTGTCCCCCAACTTTGCCAGGGAAGGTTCTGCCCACATATTCTCATACGCCCACCCCACCGCCTGCACTGAGAGAAGCAAGCTTAGTTCCAGAACCCAGGACAGGACAGTCTGGGGCTCGTCCCTGTCACCTTAGTCGTGACAGGGAAGCCCCTTGGCAGGGGAGGGGAGGCTCACACTTGCTTTGCGCTTCCCAGAGGGGAGGGACCAGATTCAGCCTGGAAGTACTGTGCTGTTTGGTGGCTCTTAGCCCAGGGCATTCCAGCTGCTTCCCAGGAGCCCTTCCTGTCCTGCAAGGGCCCTTGTACTTCTCCACTGTCCCTGAATTTGCTCCGAGTCCGGTCAGGCCAGGCCAAGTCAGCCTTGGCCAGCAGTCCTCTGGACAACCCGGAAAAGGGCTTCTGCTTTTCTGCAGAGTGCTGGTTTCCAGCACAGAACAAAGGCTCCTCAGACTGGCTGGTTGGCATTTCACGGGAAGTGGTGAGGTTGAGGCCTGGGATCTGGCCCACACCCCCAGCCAGGCTGCACTCAGCAGTAACCCACAGGCCCAGGACACCCAGGATTCCGTGATGGACTGAGGATGCTGAACCCCAGATCCCAGATCCCTTAGCAAGCCACTTAGGTCCAGTTGGTCCCATATTCCCAACCAGTCAGGACATGTTGGGTGTTGCTCACTCAGTGGGACTGAGGGTCTCCCCAGAGCCTGGTCAGGGCCTCGAAGCCCTGGCAGCTCTGAGCTGCAGCTGTCACAGCTTCCAGGGAAGGGACGCCAAGCCTGGAACCAGAGCTCTGTCTGCCCTGGTGTGGTCTAGGGGGAGGGCTATGCCTGGGAGAGAGGGGTCACAGAGGTTTGCCAGAGCCAAGGGGCATATGGCATTGGAAGCTTGTGGGGGTCTCAGTGCCGGAGCCTGACCACCTAAGTGCTCCCCAGCAGCCCCGTGACCTCTGTGCCCTGGCCAGTGCCCCACTCTCCCGGGCTGGCAGATGAGGGTCTGCAGGGCATCTTCCACTCTATGGAGTCCAGCCAAGGAAGCCTGCTTGCCTGCCCTCCCTGGCGCTCAGCCCGCCCCTTCCTTTTGGAATTTCAGCTCCGCTCCAGCCATTCTTCCGGTCTTCTCCCCTCCACCCTTTTCCTGTCCTGCTTCCGCCTATTGGGAGGCAGCCCTAGCAGCCTCTTGCCGGGTGGGGAGGGTCCAAGGAGGGTGTCTGACCTCACCCTTGGCAGCTGGTCTCAGACCTTTGTAGACCAAGTGGCAGCCTGAGGTAGTTGGAGGGCGAGTTCAGAGCTCAGGATGAGGGAGCTAAATATAGATGGTGGGGGTCCTGCCTGGGACCGTGGAGGCACAGGGATGGGTCATTTCTGTCTTTACCTGGTCAGGACCCTACAAGGTCATACAGGAAACACTACACCAGGCCCACTCCCAGTTCCATTAGGGCCTGACATGGGGAGGGGGGCGAGAAGTGTGTGTGTGGTGGAGGGGAGGCAGGTGGGTATGGAGGGGGCAGGAGTGTGGGAGAGTCAGGTGTGAAGGGAGCAAGTGTAAGTGGGTGGAGGTGTGAGGAGGAACAGTTGTGTAAAGGGAAACAGGTGTGGGAGAAGCTGAGGTGTGAGGAAGGAGCCAGGTGTGGGAAAACGAGGGACAGATGTGTATTGGGGGTAGATCTGTGAGAGAGGAGCAGGTGTGAGTCGGTGCAGGTGTATGAATAGGAGGCAGAAGTGAGAGTGAGGGCCGGCCTGTGAAGGAGGCAGGTGTGAACAAGGCAAAGTCAGTGCGTTTGTTGGGAGGATTGACGGCACAGACCCCTCCTTGGCAGATGTCGGATCCAGGGGCTTGCGTTACCCACAAGACCTAGAGAGAGTGGGTGGGTTTCTACACAGAAGGGTGGTGGCGGGAGGAACCCCAGCTGGGGCTGTCACCGGGAATGACGCTGGGCTTTTGAGGCTGCCCTGAGGAGGCCCTGCGGGGCTCACCCTGACCTCCGTGGCCTGCCTCTCCGCAGCTGAGAAGGTGAGCTCCTTGGGCAAGGATTGGCATAAGTTTTGCCTCAAGTGTGAGCGCTGCAACAAGACGCTGACGCCAGGGGGCCATGCTGAGGTGAGCCCCTCCTCAGGGTGGGGGGGGGGAGCCCTAAGAAACCATTGGGAACTGGCCCAGAGGTGGGGCACGGCCCTCACCCCCACGGTCCCTCTGTCTAGCATGATGGGAAGCCCTTCTGCCACAAGCCTTGCTACGCTACGCTGTTTGGACCCAAAGGTGAGCATGGTTTCCCCGCCAGTGGTGGACCTTGATCCTCCCAATAGCACACTAGCTGGGGGTCAGCTGCAGCAAAGGCCTTGGGACTTCACTTAGGTGGGTCCCCAGGGTGGACTTGGGCAGTGCCTCCCTCCACTTCATCTTCCCATCCTTCTCTGGTTCCTGTCCCCTAGTGAGCCAGCCCCCTTTCTCCTAGGAGTCTACCCTTGCTGGGCCCCTCCTGGGTGGTCTTCGCCATCCTGAGAGCAGGCCCCCCCAAGCCCCTCTTGGAAATCTCTTGGGCCATGGAGGACCACTGTGAGACATTTGGGGTGAGGGTGGGGTGATGGGCAGGTCTCTGTCACCCACCCTACCTGTGCTTGTCATCCCACAGGTGTGAACATCGGTGGCGCAGGCTCCTACATCTATGAGAAGCCTCCAGCTGAGGGGACCCAAGTCACCGGCCCCATTGAGGTCCCTGTGGCCCGTGCTGAGGAGCGGAAGGCCACTGGTCCCCCAAAGGGGCCCAGCAAAGGTGGACTGGGCCAGGTGTCTGGGAAGTGTTGGGGCAGCCTCTGCCCCTCCGACCTGCCTGACCTGCCCTCCAACTCACCCCCAGCTTCCAGCGTCACGACCTTCACAGGGGAACCCAACATGTGCCCCCGCTGCAACAAGAAAGTCTATTTCGGTGAGTGGTAATACCCCTCCCCAACCGGGCCCAGCCTTTGTGAGCCGCCTCCGGAGGCGCTGCGCCTCACCATGTCCCCCTTTCCAGCCGAGAAGGTGACGTCTCTAGGCAAGGATTGGCACCGGCCATGTCTGCGCTGCGAGCGCTGTGGGAAGACCCTGACGCCCGGTGGGCACGCCGAGGTGAGGCTGCGCGGGTGGGCGGGAGGAGACGTGCAGGCCTGGAGGGGCACGCACGGGCACGGTAGGACCAAGGGGAGGCAGGACGGGCGAAGCAAGGGGCACGTAGGGCGCCTGGTGAACACGCGGAGGTGAGGGCCCGCGGGTGGGCTGGAGGGGCACGCTCGAGCAGGGCAGGGTGCCTGTCGGCGAGGGTGGGCTAGCGCGCGGTTCTTCCGAGGCGGGGCCGGCAGGGCGGCACGGTAGGGGCTGCCCTCTGGTGGTCGGATCGGAGACATGTCGGCGCGCAGATGCCTCGTGGTGAGAGAGCCCACAGGAAGGGAGTCAGGCCGGTGATGATGCCTACGTGGAATAGGAATCCACTGAGGCATAAGGCAGAGGTGGGCAGTGAACCTGGGTCTCAGCCCCTCCTTCCCATGCTAGCACGACGGCCAGCCCTACTGCCACAAGCCCTGCTACGGAATCCTCTTTGGACCCAAGGGTGAGTGGACTTCAAGGGGTTTGGAGAGTTCAAGTGCCCCCTGCCCCCCTCCCCATTACCACTGCCTGTCTTTGCAGGCGTGAACACTGGGGCCGTGGGGAGCTACATCTATGACCGGGACCCTGAAGGCAAAGTTCAGCCTTAGGTCTGCAGCCTTGCCCACCCACCTCTGCACCTGCTGGCCCCTCCCAGGTCCACTGCTTGGCTCTCGTAGCGAGTGTGAGGGGGCTGCCCGTTCTGCCAGGCACATTGTGCCAGCAAGTCGGAGTGTGAGTGTTGGGAGTGGGGAGACAAAGCCCTTCCACCCTTCCTGTATTTCTCTTATCCTTTTTTGTGTTTCAGTGTTCACATGCCCCGTACCTTTACATGTCCCCCCCAGTGCTCCCACATGTACTTGTGTTCCTGCGTGTTCTGCCATGTCTCCGCGTACCCATTCATGTCCCTTTGTTCTTATGTCCCTGTGTCCACACATGTCCTATTGTGTCCTCTGTCCCCAAGTGTGGGTCTCTCCAAGGTGGCTGTCCCGCTCTCCCTCCTCTGCTGCCCTCCAGTGTAATTTATGCTGCCCTTGACCTCACCCTCACAGCTCCTGCGGGCAGAGCCCTCTGCCTGGCACCCACCATGCCCCAAAGCGCCTTGCCCCGCGGCCCTCATGTGGCCAGACACTAAGCTGCCCAGACTTTTGCAGTCAATAAAGAATTTGAGAATTCAGGCCCTCGTAGCTGTGTCTCTGTTTGCGGAATGGATAAAAGCCTAAGATGGCATCCCCTTGTTGTCTCCACAGGTGCGCCTGACACCCTTGTGTGGGGCTTCTGCTGGGGGAGGGATCATGTACCCAAGGCTGATGTGGGGAGGGTCAGGGTCCAGAGGGAGGGAGGGGCTCGGGCTTTGGTCTGGGCAGTGATGCCAGCACTGAGCTGGGATGGGCCGCAGAGGAACCTGAGTGGGTGGAAGGGCAGGAAGAGGTCTGAAGGTAACCCTGGGGATTCAGGGAATAGCCTGAGTTAGGGTGATGGGAAGAGTGCTGTGGTCTTGGGTAGGTGATGTGTACAGAGCTGAGCTTGCACTGACACTCCCCCAAGATGTCCCCATTAGGCACAGCTAAGAGCAGCAAAGAATTGGGACGCATCAGAGACCCCGAGATGCAGTTTTTCAAGTGAGGTTCATCCTGTGGGGAAGGAAGCTGCGGTGTCCACAGAGACAGAGGGAGAGTCTGCAGGGCAGGGGGAGCTGACAGGCCCAGTTGTGTTCCCCCACAGTTGTCCACTAGGTGTCGTCTTAGCTGGGGAAGTGTGGTCTTCTTCAGCATGGGTAGAGTGGCCCACGGAGAGTAAGAGCTGCCTCAGGACCTGGAGTTCAAATCCCACTCTGGGCACGTCTGCCAGACCAGTGTCCAGGTGTCTGGGTTTTCTGTGATGCTGGAGACACCTCCAGGCCTGGCCCTCCTAGCTCTCTGCTTTTTAAAGTTCAGCCAGGTCTCAGCCTACCACCAGAGGGCGCTCTTCTCCATAGGTATGCTTCCTGCTCAGCCCCTGCCCTGACCCGGTCTGTGACCCACCCCCACCTGAAGCTCTGTGCTTCCCCACTGCTGCACCAGACTCCTAGATGGCCCCAAAGGTGTCTGCCCTTGGGGCCCTGACAGGGCCTGCCTGCAAGGGGTGGCAGGTGTGGACACCATGTCCCCTACCCCACACAGTGGTTGGGCTTCCATTCCTGTGTCCTGGTTCACATCTGGTCTGCATCCCAGGGCAGCCCCCTACCAGCCCAGCTCTTGGTATGAGCCTCCTGCCTGCCCATCAAGCCCAGCCCCCAAGCCACATGGCTTCAGGCATGACTGATGACCACATTCCTGGCCCATTGTCCCATGTGAAGCCATCTGGGACCAGGGGTGGGCCACACCAGCTCCAGTGTGCAGATATGTTTGGGCAGCCTCTACCAGACAGACCGGGCCCAGGACTCACAGTGCGCATCAGCATCTCGGTTCCACCTGTTGTCTGGGAATGCAGCCAGAATGGTTGCTGAGTGGGGTTTGTCTTTGGGGCAGAGGGTGGGTCAGGCAAAGGGGAGATTGGGCCAGTCCTTAGGGCCTCAGGGTGGACTCAGAGAAGGAGTGGGCCAGCCCTCTTTACCCTCATGTGAACCTGGCCAAGGCTTCCTGGCTGGGGGGTATCTGGGGGATAGTTCAGACATCCCCATGCCCAGTCCTCTCAGCTCCGGATGCTAGGTGGAAAATTCCTGCCTCCCTTTGAGTGGAGCCGGGTGGGAGCCTCCGGTGGAAACCATGTTGAAAACAGACGGTGGTGGGAGAGCACGTCTTTCCCAAAGCCTGGGGTGGGGGCTGGCAGCAGTTCTGAAGTGTGAAGACCCCACTCAGGCTGACAAGGGGCGCTGAGGGGAGAAGGGTGTTGCCTACAGGGGAGAATGAACTCCCAAACCCCGCCCCTCCCGGCTGGGCAGGGCCAACAGCGCCCCCAGGTCCAGTCCAGGGAGGGCCCAATTCCATTTCCTGTGGGCAGAGGATGACGCGCCTTGGTGTTTGTTTCCAAGCGGTTGTCGTGGAAACCTGGGCGGGCCGCGCTACTGTTTGTCTCTATGCGTTGCTGGGCGGTGCACCAGGAGCCAGGCTGCAAAGGTTCCTTCAGTGGTACCAGCTCCAGTGAAACCCCCTGCACACACGCACACACACACACACACACACACACACACACACACACACACACACCTCTTCTCCCACAGGCCAAGAGCCAGGTGCTTCCTTCACTGACACCCTCTGGAGTCAAAATGGAGGGCTTGCTGGAATTCTCGCCTGTGTCTCTGGTTGTGCCCCCGCCTTCACATCCCCTCCCTGTGAGCTTCCTTTCCACCCGCGCAGATGTCAGAGATTGTCTCATCCCACCTGGAAGCAAGTCCAGGGATCCCCAAGGCCCTTGGGGATCAGCCAGGCCAACTGCACCCCAATCCCACTCTGCTAAACTGAGCTGTTCAGAGTGGTCTCTCTCACTGTCCTGCCCCCTGGATCTGGGTTTGTCTCCACTGGGGCCCCAGGGAGGCAGCTGTGTCTGCCTTCTCTCTGCCCCTACTTCCTTGAGAACCTACATTCCCCAGTGTAGGGCCACAACTCCCCCATTACCAACAGTGATCCTTAGCGCTGGATGCCCCCTCATCCCACCAGCTTCTGGCTTTTCCAGACCCTACAGACTACCCCCAGGCCAAGCTAGCCTCCTTAGGACATGGGGGGCTATGAGTCTAGTCCACCCTCCCTAGGACATGGGGGGCTATGGGTCTAGTGCCAGCGACTGGTTCCTTAACAGGTTCTGTGCTTGGAGAAGTGGCCTGGGTATCAAGATACCCCCAAGTTCTAGTGGTCCTAGTGTGGGTGTGGGGAAGGAAGAGAGCTGGGGGCTGATCAGCACTGGCCGGGGGCCGAGCACTAAGGTGTGGGTGGTAGTCTCCCAGGTTCTGGAGGTGGGAGGCCCATAACCAGCCCAGTGAGATCGGAGCTGAAGATGACTCCTTGGGGTTTTCAGGCCTCAGCTCAGGGCTGGAGGCCAGCCAGGGTATATGTGTGCCCCTTGGGGTGGGGCTGGCTGAGGGAGCTCCCGGTTGGCTATGCCCTCCCCTTCATTTGATTTCTGGTTTTGTCCAGAATGGGAAATCTTTCTGGTAAAGGGTAGTCTCCAGTCCCCTCCCCCACACACACACTCAGGTCCAGCCAACTCACCCTGGGGCTGGACCTCCAGGCAGACAGGGGGTCCCAGGAGATAAGCTGCTGAAAATAGGCCCTGGGAATGTCTGTGTCCCTGACTCAGCCGAGTTGGAGGAGGTGTGCTCTGGGAAGCCTGGGTCCCACATGCTTATCCAGCCTGTGTGCTGGTCTTAAACTGGACTTCCTATTCTGAAGGGGCTTCCTATCAGCTCACGTCCACACCTGTCCACCCTAAACAGGGACTGGAGTGTCAGAGCCTGGGCAAGGACAGGGGACTTGGTGGGGACCTTGAGGCTATCCCAGGTGGGGTGGGGAGGGCTCCTAGAAGGGCAGAAGCATCCCCGTGGGAGTGGACGGCTTGTAGCCAGCAGGCTGGAATTCCTCAGCGGTCACTGTAGACTAAATCCTGCCTTTGGCAGCCCTGATACCTCACCAAAACGTGCTATATGGGTCCTCTCGGGACTCCTCTCCAGAATTCCAGGGAGCCAAGAGGGCGGGGCAAGAAGAGAAGGTCTCAGTGGGGTGCACCCCAAATCCCAGGACTCAGGCCCTGGGGTGTCCTCAGGTAGTCATGGTGGGGAGGGGAATGTTCTTGGGAAGGGAGGAGGTAACCAGAGCCCAGCATAGCTGTCCCTGGCTTGGTCAATGTTGGAGGAGAAGGCAGCCAGGGCCCAGGGGTGACATGAGCTGTAGGAGAAAGCACACTCTACCCTGCTTGTTTAGGCAGCAAATGTGGGTCTTGAGCTGGCCCAGGTGATCCTGGGCCCAGAGCAGAGACAGGTGACCCGATGACACTGAAGAGAGAAGGCTTCTGAAGGGACTGGCAGGTGAATCCCAGATGCGGTGGAGGAAACAGCCCTTCACCAGCCAAAACCCAGGAAGCTCAGGTGGCGGAGGGTTGTAGCCCCCACCATCGGACTGGGTGGGGAACACAAGTCAAGAGGGGCTGAGAGGTAGCCTCTCTGTGGTTGAGGGTTTGGGGGTGATTGTGTGTGACTATGTGTGTCTGTGAGTCTGTGTATGTCTGGAAAACTGTACCAACCCAGAGGGCAAGGCCTTACAGTGCTTGCCCATCCTTGGCATCCTCCTCCCCTACCTGTAGCCATGGCAACAAGAAATAACAGTGGGGAAAGTCAGACAGGAACTCATTACCCTTTCTGACTTTCCTCATGGTTATTTCTTGTTCAAGGGGGGCCTCCCCTGTAGGCACGGAGGGTTGGAGTCCAGAGTGTGGGGACAGGACCATTCCTGGGTTGCTGCCCCACTGCCCCAGCTCCCCTACAAAGTACCCAAGCTAGCAGTTGCCAGGTGGGGGTGTTGGTTGAACAGAAACATGTGAAAGAGACTGTCATCCCCACATACACACACCAGGGACACACTTGGAGATACACACCCATCTCATCCCCAGCCCCTAACACACAAAGAGACAGACACACACATACAGAGACACACACTGCATCATCTCCCCACAGACCTGAGTTTACCCTCGAGTACCCTGTCCTGTGGGGGAAATCCCCCTAACCTGGTGCCCAAGGACATCCATTCCACGCCACTCCCCATCCCCCAAAGGCAGATTCAGTTTTCTTCTCTGTGTAGGACCTGAATTGTGACCAGCCTGTCCCCAGCCACACCTTCCCTAGGTCCCCTCCATCTCAATGGCCAGTTTCTGCTTGGCTGTCTCTGGCCACTTCCTAGGACTCTGCCTCTTTCCCCTACTTCCGTCCACATTTCTGTGTCTGTCTGCCCTGCCTTCTCCTTCTGCCAGCCCGAGACACCCTGACCCTGGAAGAACGAAGCAGGAGCATCAAGTCAAGGGAGACTGAGGGACAGGGTAGACAGGGAGGGGGTCAGGGTGGCTGTACCTCCAGAAAGCACAGTGGTGCCTCATGTGACCAGGCGGTGCCTGGTCTCCTCAATCCAGAGGTGTGACAGAAAGTCTCATCTGGAAAAGGCTCATACGTCTGCCTCCAGGGCAGTAGACAGCTAGAGCTGAAGGGCTTGAGGTGGGTTTGAGAGTAGATGAATTCAGGGTCCCAGCAATGGCCTAGGCTGTCTGGTCAGAGGATGGTGCCCAGAGATGACGCTTTGTTATTTGAGATGGGTGTGTGGACACTGGTGGAGGGGCAGGAGGAGCTGCTGGGAGATTGTAGGGGGACAATTGGGGGCCTAGGTGTGTGGGTGAGTCCCAGAAACAGTGTGTGTTCATGCGGGCACCATTCCTAAGGGATCCTTGGTGGGGCAGTGGGCTTGGAAGGTTAGGAGAAGAGTAATGTCACAGAGCAGAGATTTCCTGAGGAGCTGAGGGAAGGACCCGAGGTACGGAGCCATCTGGATCGGCTGACCATCCTCCAGGTCTCTCAGGGGAGGGTGGGAGGGATGGTGGGCGTGACCCTGTAGCCAGCCCTCTCCACCCTGCATAATTCCTGGGGATCTGCACAGGATGGGGTACTGGGTCGGGCTGGGGTCCGGCAGTCTCCGCCAGGCACCGAGGAGGCGCCACTCGGTCGGACTCACCTCCCCCGCAGGGCAGATTTGAACCGCTGGGCACCGGCGTTTCCTTGTCTCTCGCCCCCGTGCGGCCGTCTGCTGCTTGTCGCAAGCCAAGAGACCGCGGACTCAGAGGGAGGAGGCTTGACGCCCCTTCCGAATTCCCTGGGGACGTTCCCCTGCGGTCCGAGTAAACTTTCCGGGAAGGGGGAATGCAGAGTCTGGCTGGCCTGCGAGGTGGTGGTGGGGCATGTTTCCTGGCCTGGCAGTGGGCAGGAAGGCAGAAGGGGTGCCCTCTCTCTGTGGGAGGGCGGGGTCAAAGCGTGTAGGGGGGGGAAAGTCTGACATGCTGATTTGCGTGTATTTGCATTTTAGAGGGGCTTGGCCCCTCCCCGGCACCGGAGGATTTGGGGGCTTGAGCAGGTATCGATGGGCATGGGCTATGCCTCCCTACTCCCGGGAAGGTCCCTTGTTTTCCATCCTGGACCCTGGCAACTCCAGAGCCTTGGGCAGGGACTGGGCATGACCCGCTGGAGAAGCCCTGTCCCGTCTCCGAGTCCCCAGAGATCCTCTGCGCTCTCCCTACCCCCAGCCGAAGGGGGTTGGACCAGATGACCTTTGCCGCCTCTGGCCTGGATCCGAGGTCCCGGAGGTCCAGGTCCCAGACTTGGATGAGGGGCGGGGAGCGAGGGGCGGAGTCTAAAGGGGGCGGAGGCTCAGGCCCCTGAAAGGCGCGGACGCGGCGAGGCCCCGACCATCCGCGCAGTCCTTCCGCACCCATCTCAGTCGTCTTGGTCCGGTGCCGCCATGCCCAAGTGTCCCAAGTGCGACAAGGAGGTGTACTTCGGTGAGGCTATCCCCGGGGCCAAGGCGCGCCTCGACGTGGAAAAGCGGTCGGACACTGTGGCTGGGGCCACGCAGGTGGCGGGAGCGCGGGGTTGGGCACAGGCCAGCGGAGCGGAGACCTCAACCCTGCCCGCGGCGGCCTAGGGGTACTGAGACGTCGAGTGTCCCGCTGTCTGGCTGATTAGGGTCTCCCAGGACCGCTCTCATTCTTTCTCTGTTTGTCATGTGTATCCCTGATTCTTGGTCTTCCCCCAACCTCCCCCACCCCACCCTGTCTCTGTATCTCTGTTTTTGTATGTCTCCATCTCTGGCATGTTTTGTCCGAATCACTGTACATTTGTCTTCATCGTTCACGGTCTTTTTTCCCGTCCCTGTGTCTCTCGGCGTCTCTGGGTCTCCGGGTCCCCGGGTTTCTCTCCCCTACTCCCCGGGCGCGCCCTGGGCGGGGACCCAGCGAAAAGGAAGGAACGCGGGCTCCAGCGCCCCTCCCAGGGCTAAGTAGAAACAGACACGGAAACGAGAGCCCGAGGCAAGAACAGGGCGCGCTCCTCTATCCCTGCGCTGTAGGGAGCCGTAGGCCAGGGCCTGCCCCCGACCGCACCCACGGGGGAGGGGTGCGAGGAAGCGGTAAAGTCCCCTAACAGCGCGCGCCACAACACCAACAGTGGTAAGCGAACTAGCATTGGCCTTGGGCTGAAAACCGGATAGCCTGACCCCAGGCCACCTGCGCAGTCCCCCTATCACCTCCCCACCCTGTCTTCCTCCTGTCCCATCGGGCCATCTGGGACCTGCCCATGGCTCAGCACCGGCCTCCTGTCTGTACTGGCTGGATTTAGCGAGATGCTCACAGGGTCAGGCTGAGAGAATGACCACTTGGTGGTCAAGGCCCTGGACAGAGGTGACTGGAAGGGACGGGAGGCGGGTGTGAGAGGTACCATGTGGTGAGCAGCGTCTCATGCCCGTCTGTGCTCTGCAGCTGAGCGGGTGACGTCCCTCGGGAAGGACTGGCATCGGCCCTGCCTGAAGTGTGAGAAATGTGGAAAGACACTGACCTCTGGGGGCCATGCCGAGGTGAGGCAGGGGCTGGGCCACAGGCCTTGGGTGCAGAGCTCAGGGGGAGAGTGGGTTAGGGTCTGGGTTGGAGGGTTACCTGAGGTGGGGGGTGCCGCGATCTGGGAGATGTAGAGGGGTGCAGGGCGCAAGGGGAGAGTGGGTTAGGGCTCCCACCGAGGATAGGTCTGGGTCGGAGGGTCACCTGAGATGTAGATGGGTGCAGGGGCACAGGGTAAGGACTGTCCACCACCCTTCTCTCCACAGCATGAAGGCAAGCCCTACTGTAACCACCCCTGCTACTCCGCCATGTTCGGGCCCAAAGGTATGTATCCACGACCTGTGACCCGTCCCCCACAGCCCGTGACCCTCCCTAACCTGCCGACCTTTTCTCTGCAGGCTTTGGACGGGGTGGAGCCGAGAGTCACACTTTCAAGTAAATTCAAGTACCTGCCCATGCAGCCCAGCCTCACCTTCCTGCCTCTGACTGCCTTTTGCCTTCAAGCATGTTGGGTGGGCAAAGGCCACACTCCTCCATCCTCTAGGTGCAGACCCCACCCCCTGATGGCCTGCTGACCCTTCAGACAGATGCCCGGCCTTGTCCCCTGGCATCCACAGCTCTCCTATAGCCCTTCACACCCTCAATAAACTGCAGATATTCTGAAGGCCAGTGACCTTGTATATATGTATGTGCTGATCATGTGTGCACACGTGAGGATGGACTCAGCTGGGGCTGACCTGGACCTTTTCAGCATCCACCCTTCCTGCCTTGACCATGAGCAGGGGTGGGTGAGAGTTCAGGCCATCTGGACAGGTTTTGGGACCAGTGCCTACAGAAAACCAAAGCTCTCCCACCATCATACACACAGTCTTGCTAGTTCTGGGCCTGGTGAGGACAGCACAGCTTTCCAGGCTGGACCACGGGTGGCCTGGGATGCGGAGGGGAGGGTGGTACAGGGGTGAGGCAGCTGCAGCTCCTGCAGTTCTCTTTTTGAGAGACATTTGAGGTTTTGCCCGCTCCTCTCCCACTTCCTGCTATACACCTCCCCCCAACCTCTGTAGAGTGGCCCAGCTGCCTAGAGAGCTCCACCCTGCGCTACACACTGTACCCCGTTTGCTCTCATTGTAGGGACTTACCCAGGGGGGGATCTGAAATACTGAGTTACCTCGTGGATTGGGGCCTTAAGGAAATTCCCCTGTCAAAGCAGACAGCATGAGCTGATGGGGCCTCTGGGCCTCCTTCCCTGACAGGACCTGTCTTGGCTCTGGATAGGGTGGGGGTACTGGAATCCTGAGCTGGAAAGGCAGTGCGCATGTGTCGGGGGTGGTGGGGAGGGGTTGTGATTGGTAGAATTCCAAGATGCGGAAGTTGCATTGGACTGGAGATTTGGGGGCTTCGGGTACAGTTGGTGACCAGAGCTCCTACTGCAGGGTTGGGGGTGATACAGAAGGCTCGCCGGCTCTGAGCATGCTGGGGGCAGCAGCCTGAGCCACCAGACTGCCATTCTCCCTAGTCACTGTCACAAGGAGAGCAGTGGGCAAGGTCACAGGAGAGAGACAGCATCCTAGGCAGTGTTGTGCATAGGATCGCTATGAATCAGTACCAACTCGATGGTTTCTAACAACAACAGGCATAAGGCACACGGGTGCCAAGGTTCTGAGAGGGAAAGGGCTCACAGGGTCCAAGGACACGAAGCAGGAGTAAGCAGTGTGGTCTGTATTCCCAAGGCAACAGGGAGTGTGGGAGGACTGACGCTGGGCTGCAGTGTGCAGGGAAGGAAGGGCCAGGCTGGAAGCCCACGGCATTCCTGGCCTGAGCTGAAGGTGGACTCTGGAGGGGCACAGGCAACTGCGGTCCAAGTGGGAGGGCCCGTTTGATAAAATCTGTGAGAGAAACAGCCCGCTAGGAGTGGGATGAATGGGGCTGTGGCCAACGGGTTGATGGGTTGTAAGGAGCGCTGAAGGGTGGGGCAGGAGAATGACGGCTGGTGGGCTGTGAGCTTCCTGTGGGCGCAGCCCTGATTAGGAGGGTGGAAGGCTCATGTCCAAAGAAGACGGGGTTTATTTCTTTCAGACCCCTTCTTTCTGTTGTTCGCCTCCTTTTCTTTCTTTCCCGCTCTTCTCTGTCTTCTTACAACCCTACTGAACTATGATCTACGTACCATAAAATTCACCTTTGTGATTTGTATCAAATTTGCTGAGTTGTGCAACCAACACCATTAATTTTGGAACATTTTTGTCACTTCCCAAAGTCCCCTGACGCTCTTCTGGTCACTCCCAGCCCTCTCCCCACTCTTGCTTAGTGTAGCCCTTGTGCCTTCTCTGCCTTGTAACACACAGAAGTGTGTTCAATCTCACTGCTGAACAAGGTCCCATTGTGTGGATAGGTCATTTTGTTTACCCATCTATCAGGCTTGGGTTGTTTCGTTTTGGCTATTATAAACAAAGCTGCCATGAACTTCCGTGTGAACATGTGTGCTCATTTAGCCTGGATAGGTTCCAAGGGATCGCCACGAGTCAGCATCAACTACACACAACTTACAACAAAAATTATTTGAGTAACACTGTAAATCGATGTTTAGCTCTGAAAAAAAAGAAAGCCAGATTTTGCAAATGGCAGACAGGGAGCGTTGGGGGGCTTTGGGGAGCTGGAAAGCCACCAGTCACCTTCCCCTCTAAGGGCCCACTCCCCACAAAGGCCGTCGGGGCTGCCCGCCCTGTCCCCACCGCTGGGGCAACGTAGCATGTCCCCACAGCCCTGGACCACGTCGCAGACTGGTAGGAATGTCAGGGACCCGGCAAGAATAGGAACCTGAGGGTAGAAAGCCAGATGCGTCACCCCATTTCGCCCCCGCTCGGAGCCCGGAAGTGCGACCGTACTAGGTCGAGTGGACCAAACGCCAACCACTGATTGGGCTGCGGAAGTAGAGGCGGGGCCGGCGCCACTATTGTCAGCAGTGATTGGACGCTAAGACCAAGCCGGCGGTGGTGATTGGGTGTTGGAACCAAGTCAGCGCAGTGATTGGACGCGGAGATTTGGCTGCCTGCGGCGGGCGATCCGAGCAAGGCGGTTGAGCGCAGCATGGGGCGGCGGCGGTGGCGGCAGCAGCGGGGAGACTGCAGGGTTGGGGTCCGGGCGGAGGCCCTGCCAGAGGCCATCGCCGCACTGAGCCGGACGCTGCCCACAGGACCTAGTCCTGAGATTTTCCGTCGTGCCAAGTTCGACCTCCCGGAGGCGGTAAGGCCCGCAGGGCGGGCGACAGCGCGAGAGTGGGGCCCGTTGGGCGCGGGGAAGTGGACCTCGCAGACCGCCCGCCCTTTGTCTCCGCAGGTCCCTGCTCTCTGGCAGCTGCTCTTTCACGTGCTCTCGCAGGTCCCTGAGGATTGCGCTACCACGTCTCTAACTCCGGGTAGGTCCCTCCCCATGCAAGTCACGCCCACGCAGAGACCACACCCTCACCGATAGGCCTCGCCCCTGAAAGCCCCAAGCTATGACCCCGCCCACCCCGTAGGCCCCGCCCTTTGCCCGCCTCTGTATACTCCCCTAGTTAGCCCTGCCCCGCCCCTGCACACTGCCTGTTTCCCAGGCCCCGCCCAATAGAGCCCACCCAATTAGCCGTTGGCCCCACCCGCTTCATTAACCTTAGTTGTCTGCTGGCAGCCCTTCTAAACCAGGCTTCTCTTTGGGGGTGAAGTGGGGTCCTGGGAGTGCTGTTGGAAGCCTGGCGGTGAGAGATCAGGTGGGATCTGCTTGGTGCGGCCCCTCTGAACTGACTGCCCTCTGTCCTCAGAAGCCCAGGTTCGCTGGGTGAAGTCAACGCTACGCTCCCAGGGCTACCCTCGGCCAGCACTGGCTCTGCTCCCGGAGGATGGCACCCAGGGCAGCCGTGAACTCCTGCTGGCTCTGTCCTGGCTCCTGGCCCGTGGCCCCCTTCTTGAGCGAGTGCTGACCTGTACCCGAGTGCGGCTGGGCGACGAGATGTCTGTGTGCGAGGTGGGTACGAGGTTCAGAGACTGACGGCTGCAACCCGTTGAACCCTTGTCTCCGTGGTGGTGGCTAGAGCTTCAGCGCAGCTGCCCATCCGCGTCACCCGCCGCCTTAGCCCTAGGACGTTACAGGTGGTCATTAGTCCTGCCCTGTAAAGACCCCTCTGCCCTTCTTCAGAGCCGGGCCCAGTCCCAACTTCTTTGACATTCGAGACCCCACAGCTCTCATTCCAGGGGCCCCTTCCTCTTCCCTGCATCCGGGTATCTGTAAGGCCTTTGCTGGGGGTGTGGGACAGGCCTGACTCTTCCCGACCTGCAGTGTGTGGACCTAGCCCGGGGCAGGGCCAGCCTTGACCAGCCTACAGCCTGCAAGGACTCCAACAGCTGCCTCGACGTGCGCCATGTGCAGTGGCTGATGGGAAAGCTGCGATTCCAGTGGCGCAACCTCATCTCCAGCCACCAGGAGCATTGCGCTCTCCTGAGCAAGGTACTGCTGCCTTTCTGGGGTCTGAACAGTTGGGGCCTGGCCTTGGCTGGGCTCCTGGGTTTGGGTACTGTTATGGCCTGGTGTCTTAGGCTGGGGTTGGGACGTAGCAGTTTGGGTTTCGGCAGTGCTGGTGCAAGAAGGACCAGCAGGGGGCAGAAGCCAGGTTTCGGATGTGGCTGTCCGTTGAAGTCTGTAGCAACTTCAGACTCTGTCAGTGATGGGTGACAATGTCGTGGGACAGCGCGGGGCAGATCTTCAGGATGGTCCTGGTGAATGTTAACTTTTTCGTCTAAGGGTGAGTTCATTCACGGAGGCGCTGGCCCTGGGGGCAGCATCACCAGAGTCCACTGCTCTGTGTGGTCAGCCTGGTTTAAGCCTCATGAGAGGACCATCTGCAGGATGGTCGGAAGGTACAGACTGCAGAGGGGAGAATGGGGTGCTGGTCTCCCCTGCCCTGGAGCACGTATCTGAGGCAGAGGGGCCCGTGTTTCCCACCCGTATTTAGGGTATCCTCAGAATAGGGTTCTGACTCCTCTATCCCCATAGCCCTGTAAGACTCCTGGGGTCCCCTGTGGGTGGTATTCCAGGAGAATCTGCTCAACTGTGTGGTTTTTCACAGCTGACTATACCTCATCCGGTGTGGTTGTCAACATCTGTGAGTTCATGTTGGCATTGGCCAAGGCCCTAGCTGGGAGGAGGCCTGGAGTCCTGAGCACCCCAGAGGAGCCTGGTGTTGACCTGGGCACTGAGCTTGGGGAGCCCACTGTTGTTCCTGAGTGCTCTTTAGGGGGTCTACATGGGCAGGGGGGTCACCTGAAGGCTGGCAGGGAAGTCAGTTGCTAGGGGCCTGGCACTGTGTCCAGTGTAAGGTTAGGGCAAGGCTACGTGGCCTTCTGGAAGGGTCCTTTTGGGAAGCCCCTAGCCTGAGACACCCCTCTTAGCAGGTGCCTATCCTCAACTGTGACTTTGTTGTCCTTTTCTGAGGTGACCAACTCCCTCTAGCTCTAGGTCCTGATTCTAGCCAGCTTTTCCTTAAGGAGAAACCTCAGCTGGGTTGCTCTCTAGGACCCCCTGCTCCGAGACAGTTGGTCCCATGCCTCCTCCATGGGCCTCCACTCTCTCTACTTACCACCTGGCTCTCCACCAATGGGAGAAGCTGGGGTGCCTCTCTTCATGGGCATTGTACCCTGGCTGGGATGCTGGGTGGGGTGGGGACACCAAAGGTGGGCTATCCGACCAAGGGAGTTTATGGTGGCTGGAATACCTCCTTCTGCACGGAGCCTCCTGTTGTGACCCTGCGTAGATGTCTCCACCCAGTCTGGGGACTGTCTGTTTCAGATTCACCAGTACACACGGGGCTGCCACAGTGACCGGAATCTGTGCCATCTGTCTGTTGCTGAAGTGGAACTGCTCAGCGACCCAGAGGTTGGCAAGCAGGTGAGGTTGGGCTGGGTCCGGGAGAGGGTGCTAGCCAGCAGGGGATTTCGTGGGGGAGGAGGAGGGCCGAGCTGTGTGTATCTTTTCCTGTTTGCCAAATTCACCATCATCTGACATGGGTGAGAGGCATGTGTTTGCGGGGTGTAGCTGGGCAGGGCCCACAGGAATGTCAGAAGCACATGGCAGGGTTACTCTAGCAGCTCTGCCCACTGGTGACTCAGAGGAGGCCCTCGATGTGTGGGCACAGTGTTTTCTAGGCAGGGCCCTCCCGGGGCAATGGTGCTTCAGGGTCCTGGACAAAACCTTGGTGGAAGCCATGTGGCCTTCCTTGACCTCTGTCCCCGTCTCAGGTCTCAGGCCTGCTGAGCACTAAGGGAAAACTGTTGGGTGGGCCTGGCTCGAGGCTCCAGGCGTTGTCCTTCTTGTCTGGCCACTTCCTCCTGACCCTGTGTTCTCCCCTTCTCTTTCTCCACCTTCTGTTCTTCGTCTTATGCTGTCCGTGTGTCAGCACCATCTCTCCTAGGCTGGACTTCGGCCTGTCCTGGGCCTGCAGGGGTTGGAGTCGGGTGGGGAAGGGAGAGATGCCACCCATGGTTGTGTGGACCTTGCTCTCTGCTTGTGTCCTGGCCAAATCCACTGGGCCCATTTGCACAGGGCCTGTGTTTGGCTCTGGCTGGTGCTGCGGTCCTACCCGAGTGTCCCAGTGTGCCCTTGGCTCTGATCCTCACTGAAGAATAACTCAGTGGGGCCCAGATTTCTTGCCCTGGTGTCCCCCGGGTCCTGCCTTGGTGGCAAGGCGTGTGTCAGATCTCACCTGTGGTGCTGGTGTATGGGCCATAGCCTTTCAAGGTTTTGGAGAAGGTACTGGCCTGTCGTGGACCAGCCTGCCTGAACATAGGTCCCAGAAGTTTCTAGAATGCCCAGTGGCTTATGTGTGAATGGGGAGTGGGCTGGTGGGCAAGGGGAGGCACTAACCAGCTCTCAGGTGGGTCTTGATTGGCAGTAGAATGGGGTGCTGCAGCCGTGGGTGTCCTTGGGTGAGTCCCAGGACTGAGCGGGGCTGCCTGGGAGCTCTGGGGCTTCCCCAACTCACGGTGAGTCTTTGCTGGGGACCCCTGGCCCTTGGCCTAGCAATCTAGCAAGTGAGTGGTCTTCTGGGCCAGTCTCCAGCGTTGCTGTGGGCTGACTTGGCTGCCACCTTCCAGCAGGCTCCTAACAGGTTCTCAAGCAGGTGCTCACTGCCCCCCCCCCAGCAGAAATGGGTTTGTGAGCATGTAGGACAGCAGTGTGTGTGTCCCACTCTCCCAGGCTGCTCTGCGCTAAAAATCATGAGGGGATGGTGGAGCCCACTGTGCCCCTCCCCGGTATTCACCTCTGTCTTCTCTGCCCCAGGGCCCTGGTCTGGTCCTTACCTCCTTACCTGGACCACCTCAGCTTTCTCCCTGCCCCTGAGACTTCCACCCTCTTCATCTCACCGGTCTGGGCCTCAGTTCTGGTGTCAGGAGCAGGCCCAGTGTGAGACCAGGCGGTGGGTGGGGGAGAATGGTGACTCTTCCCTGAGGCCTACTGGGATGTGAGGGTGGGTGTGGGCCCCTGTCCTGACTGACCCTTGTGGCTCGCAGCTGCTGCAGAGGCTGGAGTGTGAGAATGCGCGCCTGGAGGCTGCCCTGGACTGGTGCCGCCTGGAGCCAGTCTTCTGGAAGTGGACGGTAATGCCGCCCCTGCCCCCAGCCGAGACCACAGTGACTGGGGGGGCGGGGGCAGAAAGTCAGCTGGAGCCCCTGGGTCCTCACCCTTCCCTTTGGCAGGCTCACTTTACAATGAATGTGCAGGACCAGCTGTGATTGCCACTGGAAACGCTAGACGAGGGGCCTTTTGGGCAGTGTGGGCAGCCAGGAAGTCCTTGTAGGGGCAGGGGCATACTCGGGTCTCTGGTTCCCCGGTCAAACCTCAGACATTTAGACTGAGTAGTGGCCATTTGGTCACCAGTGGCAGGCCCTGCACATTTGGTGCTGACCGCAGCTTGTACAGCCAGCACAAGTGCTTCAACCTGTTGATTCTGCTGATTCAGCCAGCCTCAGGTTACTCCAAGGGGAACAAGGGAGCTGGCTCAGAGGTGCTGGGAGGAACTTCCTGTGACAGCTCGGGTGTCCATTCTGGGTCATAAACTGATCGGAAGTCCCCAGGCCTGAAGAGTGGTGATGTCAGAGGTGCCTCCAGGGTGCCTTTGTTGCGCCCACACTGAAGCCCCTTGCTTACCTAAGCTTTGTCTCTCTGTAGTGGCTTCTGAAGGTCTCAGAGTCCTGGTCACCCTCAGATCTTATACGGTTGCGCTGGTCTGGCCTAATTGGGCAGTTGGTGACCTGGGACTGGTGGGTTACATAGCTTTGCTGGGCCTTTTCCTGGTAGGCTGGACATCAAGACCCACGTGGGGCCACCCGGGGATGCCTGCCACTAGCTCAGACTTCTCTGGCCTTTGGGTCTCCATGGCTTAGGGTCAGGGGGCTGATGTCCCTCATCCCCTGTTTTCTTGGCCCCCCTGGTTACGAAGCCGGGTGACCTGTGCCGCTGTTCTCTCACTTGGGTTTCTCTGCAGGACACAGTCCTGGATGCTAGCCCCCCAGGCCCACCTGACACTGGCTCACAGCCCACATTTCTGCCCCGCATCTCTGACCAAGGGACCAGGGGGCTGGAGCTGTTGGCTTGGGAGCTGCAAGCTCTGCAGGAACAGCTGGGGGCGGCTGTGGAGGCAAGGCGGACAGCGTGGGCAGTCCAGGTGAGCCCACTCACCCACTTGGTCAGCAGTGCCTCTTGTGCTATTCTTCCCAGAAGCTTGTTCCAGGGGCCGGGCAAGCACACTAGGAGGGCCACACTATTCAGTTTGGTTCAGCTTATGAGGAGGTGATACATTTACCTGGCCCCAAATTCACAGGAGTGGAGGCCCTGCCCCTGCATGTCCCATCTCCAGAGTCTCCCTGTTGAAACTTGGGCCTATCTGCACCTGAGTCCACCCCACCCATGTAGTCCTTCTAGCTGGATGGAGCTTGCTTTGGGATGTGGGTGAACCAATCAGAGGCTTGCCTGCCTTCTTGGGGGCACAGAGCACTTTCTGTCTGTCAGTTATGTTACCTTATAAGGCTGTACAGTGACCAGCTGGCCTGCCCAGACCTCATAGGTCTCTCCAGAGTGGTGGCTTTTACCCTGCTAAAGGTGCCCTGGTGGCACTGTGGGTTAAATATTGGGCTCCTAAATCCATAACCAGTGGTTCAAACCCACCAGCACTCCTTAGGACAGAGAGATGAGTCTGTCAGTTCCCATAAAGATATTTGGT
Source organism: Chrysochloris asiatica (assembly GCF_000296735.1). Classification (NCBI taxonomy): domain Eukaryota; kingdom Metazoa; phylum Chordata; class Mammalia; order Afrosoricida; family Chrysochloridae; genus Chrysochloris; species Chrysochloris asiatica. The sequence continues at coordinate 216,408 of NW_006408543.1, read as the reverse complement.
GTTGAGTGCCGTGAAGTTGCTCCAACCTATAGCGACCCTGTATAGAGTTTGCGAGAGGGGCTGGTGAGCTGAAACTTCTGACCTTATGGTTAAAGTGACTTTGCAGCCCTGTGCATTAAGCCACAGCAGGACTCCTTAGGAGGGAGATGAGTCTGTCTATTCCGGTAGAGATATCCAGTGTCTGAAGTCCTAGGGCTCAGGTCTTCTCTGTCTAGTGGGGTAGCTGTGAGTCGGAATTGACCCGATGGCAGTAGAGTGAAGACACCACCCCCAGGTGTTAACATTTGCTGCTTCGTTATTTTTTCCGAAGCATTCAAAGAAAGCAGCTGCAGGTGTGATTTTTCTCCCCAAGTCTTCATTGCCTCTAAAGTGCAGACTGTATCCCTCCGTGCTTGCCAGCTAGCCTCACCCCAGCCAGGTGACTGCAGCTGCTGACCGCTGCCCAGGGGCCACCATCCTTCTCATGCTCCCATGTGCTTTGTTGTTAGGGCAGCACGGGGCTGGCTTCTTGGCCCCTTCCCCAACAGGACTTGGGGACACAATCTTGAAGGACTGCAGGTATGGTGCCTCTCAGCCTGACCTTTTCGTTTTGGGTGGCTGCAATGAGGGTGCATACCACATGGTAGCAGCCAACCTCTTCAAAGCTTGTCTTTAGCGGTGGCCCCTGGACTAGCTGTCCACATAGGCAGGAAGTGCCTGGAGGGTCAGCTGTCTCAGCCAGAGGACAGAAAGTGGATCAGGAGGGCTGGCCAGGACACTTGGGTGCTCGGGGGTGGTGCTGAGTTCAGACTGGTCCACTGACTTAGGGGCTCGGGTGGTAAGTAAGGGAGGAGAGGTGCGGGATTGGGTGGGCTGGGCCTTTTTGAGCTGGTCCCAGGGTGAAGGCTGGCCTGTCAGTCCTCTCTGGGGTGTGACAAGGGGACACGAGGTGAGGGTCCTGGTGGCATGACCTGCCCTCTGGCTTATGAACCTCCCCCCTTTTCCACAGGTCCTGGCCCGGGAGCCCGAGTGGAGAGCTGCAATGCAGACCACAGAGGAGGCTGTGGAGCGGGAACTGGAAGTCCTGCGGCAGACCTGGGAGCAAGGGGCAGATCTAACCCAGCTCCATGGACTGCACCGGCTGGTGAGGAGTGAGACCGGGGCTCTGCCAGGTTGGGGCCTGCACGTCACCGAGGCAGTTGGGGCACTGAGGAGCAAGGAGGCCTGCCTGGAGGCAGCGCTGGGCTGGCTTCAGGAACAGTGTCGGCAGGAGCTGACCAGACTAGTGGGTGCCCTACCAGAACTCCTCTGGATCCCGCCACATGGACACTGGGAGCCCTAGATGCACTGTCCCCCATGGCTCAGCCTGCCCCCTCCCCTGGGCCGCCATGGAGTCTCTGAGCAGGACATGTACTCTGGGTGGGACTGTCCGGACTTTGGCCTCCTCAGGGGTCACAAGAGGCCACATTGGGTGGGCTCAGCTCATGAAGGCCTCCCTGGGGACAGGCTTGTCTTACCTGTAGGAGCCCGGGCTTCCCTGACTGAGGTGTCCGCCCTGTGCCCTGGTCGAACCCACAACTGTGAGATGTGCCTGATGTGTGTGTGGTGGGGGGTGGGTGGGTTCTGGGTGAGCGCCCTGGTGCTCTGCTCACTTCCTGGGGGCGGCGTTCTGGGTGGAGGGGAGCCCCAGGGACAGAGAGGCTTTGTTGTTTGGGAAGACTGCTTTGCAATCCCAGCTAGGCCCTGACAAAGGACCATCTGTGTCCTGGGATGTGCCCCCTGCCTGCCAGAGCAGCCCTCTCCTAACAGCGGCCCCACCCCCCACCAGCAGGGACAGGCAGCCTGCCTCCCTCCAGCCTACTTCCTGTACCAAAGCCGTCTTCCTGGGCTGTTACGCCCTTGGTCTCAGCCAGCCCAGGTAGCCTGTCTCTGAGGGTGGACACAGCTGGTCACCACTGCTCCCCAGCCTCTTGTCATGCCTGGGCCTCAGGCAGGGGAGTGGCCGGTGATGACACTGAGCATGGATTGCAGGTGCCTATCGCAGCCTTGCTCGTGTGTTTGTCTCGTTGTGCCTGTTTCCAACTTCTGGTCCTTTTGGCTCCTGCTGCCCACTGAGCCAGCTCTTCCCTACAGTCCGCATAGGGTCTAGGCCTTTGGCTGTACTTTAGGCCTTTGAAATCCTACTTTGGTTGGAGAAAAGTATTCTCAGTGATATCCAGGAAAGCAGTTTGGTTGGTTTGGGCACGATCCTGGGTGCTGAAGTCTCTTTGATGGTGGAATTTGTTGGGAGCTGGCTCTCAGGGTCACTTTGATAGTAGATGTACAAACCTTTCTTTTAGCTTTTGCATACAAGACACACCTAATTAGAAAACAACCTACTGAATTAACAAAAGTTAATAATTGGAACTGAAGTTTACATAACACAGAACCAACATGTCAAAGGCTGAGATCTCTAGAGAAATAAAACAAATGCTACATACAGGAGTCCTGGTGTGGCACTGTGGGTTAATGCGCTGGACTGCAAGGTTGGCAATTCAAGCTTACTAGTTACAGAGTTGCTGTGAGTCAGAACCATCTTTACAGCACTTAATGACAACAGCAGCGATATAAAGCTAAGATTATATCAAGGAAACAGCTTCTGATTGTATAGATAGGAGAGTCCCAAGTGCAGGCCAGGTGAACCAAGATCAGTGGGCGGCTCCAGAAGGCAGGAGTCACAAGTCAGGGCACAGAGCAGGACCTGGGTGCTGGAGCAAGGGCAGCAGCAGGGTGACAGCCAACCACGGTCTGGGCAGGCATGTTGCAGAACTGGTGACGTGGGGCACATGAGCCAGGGAGACAGGAACAGGTGTGCAGCAGCATCCTCTGGTGGGCCTCTGGTTTACCAGATGTAGTCAGTGGGCAGGCCAGGAGGCAGATGTACTATAGGGCAGGCCACTGACTCAGGTTCAAAGAACTGGAGGTTGGAGGACAGCCCAGACTCATGATCTGGACACAGCCGGGAAGAAGAGTGCAAGTCTCCCGCATGTCCATTATATTGGAAGCAGGTCACACCCCCAAGGAAATACCCTTTCAATTGATTGACTGCTTTTAGCGACTCATCATAGAGTTAACTATGCCTGCTCTTAGCCAATCATCATAGAGTTAATTATCAACTGCCAAACAATTGGGAATCTTGGTTCAATCAAGTTGACAGAAAACCTAACTATCACAGTTTATCCCTTGTCACCTTGGCACCAATAAACCATATAAATAATCTAAATAAAGAAAATTGTAAGTCATACTTGCACCTAACATGGTGTAACTAACTAAAATGCGTCCAACTGAGAATGCACTGATCCCGTTTACATCTTATATTTCACAAATGAACAAAGCCAAAATATTTGATGTATACATTTAAAACAAATCAAACTGTATATATATAGATATGTATTTATATTTAAAACAATTACAGCTCTCTCTTCTGCATCTGACCATGTGGCCCTAAGTGGCATTTAGAACTACCTCCTTTAGCTCAGTCTGTTCTCTTTACCCTCAGGAAGCACCTCAGCTGGCTGGGGTTCTTTGCCTGCTGGTGTGACCAAACCTTCATTTCTGAAGGGTCTAGACTACGAGGCTTCGTGTTGGAATTGGGGTGCTATAGTTTACCATTAGCGTAGTGGTTACGAATCGGGCTGCGAACCTTAAGGTCAGC
>NW_006408543.1:206955-208086 GCF_000296735.1 Chrysochloris asiatica | reverse complement strand
CCAGAGCCCTGTTGTTCCAAGGTTGAACGTGCATCACTGTTTACCTCTGTCCCACTTAGCCCTTGTAAACCTGTCTCAGTGTTCCCCTGTCTATCTTGTTCTTCTGTCTCCTCCCCCTTCTTATATTGCCCTCCCCAACACCCAAACTAAGCCCCCCACCCCAATCCCACTGTTGGGGTTACCTTCCATTAACTCTTTCCTCCATTTAAGACAGTCTATTTTATCTTGTAATCTACCTGACCTTCTCACCTGGATCTCTGTTCCTGTGTGTTTACCTTCTTTCACATTGTAATGGTTTTGATCATAGACTGACCTCCCAGATCCTCTGTTCTTATCATTGTATTCTGTTCTTGACTCTTCCATTTGTCAATTGAGTTCAGGGTGATGCTGCCATGTATGTCATTCTCTGGTTGTTGTCAGTTCTTGTTGGTTCTCAGTTCACAGAACCTCCTTTAGGTGTTTTTCATAGCAGGGTTGTCTTTGGCAAAATCCCATAGCTTCTGTTTATTCTGGAATGTTTTTGATTACACCATCATATTTGATTGACAGCTTTGCTGGGTAGAGGATTCTTGGTTGGCAGTTTTTTCTTTCAGGATTTCATGTATGTCTCCCCATTGCCTTCTTGCCTGCATGATTTCTGTTGAGAGATCTGAGCTTAATCTGATTTACTTGCCTTTGTATGTTACACTTCTCTTTTCCCTAGCTGCTTTCAGGATTCTGCCCCTATCTTTGATTTTGGAGAACTTGATTATTATATGTCTTGGTGATTTTCTTTTAGGGTCTATCCATCCTGGGATTCGTTGAGCTTCTTGAATGCCTATCTTTTAACTTTTAAGGATGTTAGGGAAATTTTCTTCTGGAAGCTCTTCAACTATCTCCTCTGTGGATTTGTGTGATTCTTCCTGTTCCAGAATGCCAATAATTCTTAAGTTATTCCTTTTCATGTTGTTCAACATGAATCTTAGGCCTTCTTTAGATTTTTTTTTTTTTTATCCTTTTTTGTGCATGCTCTTCTATCTTAGTAGTGTTGAGAGATTTATCTTCTAGCTCACTAGTTCTGGCTTCTATCTCTTCAATTCTACCCCTTTGCCATTTCAGTGTATTGTCCATTTCTGATATTCTATTATTAAT
>NW_006408543.1:205621-206855 GCF_000296735.1 Chrysochloris asiatica | reverse complement strand
AACAACAACAAGTTTACCATTGATTTTAATCACAGGACATGGTAGCAATAAAAGATGCCCTCAGGAATCTGGTGGATGCCACCCATATTCTTCTTGACCTCATTCTGTAAGGCTAAGCCAGTTTGTCCTTGGTCATCAAGACCAATCACACCACCCCATAGAGTAACTGCCTTTGCTGCCTGTTGATCAAGAGGCATGAGGAGCCCAAAACAACCAGGGGGCATTTTTCCAGTTCAGTGAAATCAGTGCTTTGTCTCCAGGTGGGAGTATTCCTTTGGAACGGAAACATCCAGTCTTGAACATACGGTTATGGGGACAGGAGGCCAAACATTCTCAAGTGGGTCATTGGGACTAATAGTGAGTGACGCCACTCCTAACTTCCACCTCTTGGTTCCTGGACCCATGGGTCCTGGCACCTGGAGAGGCAGCCTCCTGGAGAACATTGCCCCAACCCTGTCACGTATTGCCACCTAGCTGGTGCCGTGATTGTGCCTTTAAAGGCCATTCCATTATTCAATCAAGCCAGCTGCTTCGGGATGATGAGGAACGTGGTTGGTGTTGTTAATTAAGACCAGTGAATTCCATGAGCATGGGCCTATTGCCGCACTTCATTTGCTGTGAAGTGGGTCCCTTGTTCTGTGACAGTGCTGTGTGGGACACCATGACAGTAGGTGAGGCATTCTGTAAGGTGATAATTTTGGCAGAAGACAAATGCATATCCAGAGCAAGTGTCTGTTATTGTAAGAACAAAACGCCCTTTCCGTGATGGAAGTGGTCCGATGTCATCAACCTGCCACCATGTGGCTGGCTGAGCTCAACGATGGTCCCTAACCTGAGACTCAGTGTTGGTTTCTGCTGCTGGCAGGTTGGGTGCTCAGCCGTGGCCTTGGTGAGTGGAAGTCCATGTTGCTGGGCCCATGCACAGCCTCCATCCCTGCCACTGTGGCCACTTTGTTATGAGTCCATTGGTTTCCACAGATCATGTCATTCTGTCCACCTGGTGGTTAAAACCCTCCTTTGCTGTGAACCCTTTGGTGCGCATTCACATGAGATATGAATAAATTTAATTGTTTTGCCCATTCAGATACTATCACATACTTCGACCCACACCTCCTTGTCACCCATTTTTATTTATTTATTAAATGTTTTTATTTTGGATTGAGTGAAAGTTTACAGGGCACATCATCAGCTTCACATTCAACCATTCATATAGCTTGTTTCATTACATTGATTA
>NW_006408543.1:200630-202265 GCF_000296735.1 Chrysochloris asiatica | reverse complement strand
AAGTTCTGCCCATGGGGAGGACTTCCCTTCGACACTGTCCTCAGGGAAGTCCAGAAAGGGGCTGTGGTGTTGCTGCTGTCCACTTTCCAATGGTGCCCACAGATCGTGCAGAACCATCTGCAAACCAAGAATACATTTTATTTTCTTCAGTTAACGGATCATAGGAGTGCCCCATGAGGCCATAAACGTAGTCTGGGAGAGAGAAGATCATGTGACAGGAGTGGGGACCATGGGTATTTGGACCACTTCCTCACACAACTTACTCATGCCTTCAGGTCCTGCTCAAGCCTGGTCTTGTATATACCACTTCCATTTAATGATGGTTTACTGCTATGCATGTCCAACTTTATGATTTTGGTTCTGACAATATCCAGTTCATGATGAGTATCTCTGGTCACATGGTGACTTGGTGGCCTATGGTTAGATGTTAAGCCTTGACTAAGGCCCAGTAACAAGCCAAAAGCTGTTTCTTAAAAGGGGAATAGTTATCTGCAGGGGATGACAGGACTTAGATCCAAAATTCTAAGTGTTTACACTGTGATTCACCAATAGGGGCTTTCCAGAGACTCCAAACTGCATCTCTATCTGCCAGTGACACTTCAAACACCACTGGATCTGCTGGATCACATGGTCCAAGCAGCAGAGTGGCTTGTACAGCATCTTGAACCTCTTGGAGAGCATTCTCTTGTGGATCCCATTCAAAATTAGCAACTTTTTGAGTCACATGATAAATAAGTTGGGGTAACACACCCAAATGAATAGGTTGCCTCCAAAATCCAAAGAGGATTTTACGTCTCTTGTTTTGTTGTGGGAGGGGCCAAATACAATAACGTATCCTACGCTTTAGTAGGAATATCTCTACAGGTCCCACACTACTGAACCTCTAGAAATTTCACTGAGGCAGAAGGTGCCTGAATTTTTGTTGGGTTAATTTCCTACCCTGTGGCATGCAGATCCACCGCTTGTTTGTCAGTTTGTTGTACTGTGGTGGCTTGTGAGTTGCTATAATTCTGAAAGCTATGGCACCGGTATTTTAAATACCAGCAGGGTCACCTATGGTGGGCAGGTTTCAGATGAGCTTCCAGATGAAGAAGGACTAGGACGAAGGAGTGACAAACTACCTCCGAATATTTAGTCACTGAAAACCTTATGAATAGGAGAGAAACACTGTCAGATATAATGCTGAAAAATGAGCCCCTCAGGTTGGAAGGCACTCAAAATGTAACTGGGGAAGAGCTGCCTCCTTAAAGTCTGTGATGACACAAATGGAGTAAAGCCCGTGGGAGAAAAGCCCAAGGGACCTTCATTTGCTGATGGGGCACAACTCAAAATGAAGAGAAACAACTGTAAACATCCATTGAAAATCAGAACAGGAAATGTACGAAGTATGAATCTGGGAAACTTGGAAGTTGTCAAAAATGAAATGGAACACATAAACATTGATATCTTAGGCATTAGTAGCTGAAATGGACTGGTATTGGCCATTTTGAATCTGAAGACCACATGGTTTACTATGCCAGAAATGACAAATTGAAGAAGAATGGTGTTGCATTCATTGTCAAAAAGAACATATCCAGATCAGTCATGAGGTACAATGCTGTCTGTGATAGGATGATATCCATGCGCCTACAGGGA
>NW_006408543.1:187365-188678 GCF_000296735.1 Chrysochloris asiatica | reverse complement strand
AATGATAGTGAAAGGGTTAAAGTGGCACAAATTCAGCAAACAAATATTAAGCTAAAATTTTAAGAGGTAGATTACTTTTTTAAAAGTTGAGAACAAAAACGATATGACTAAAAACCTAGTCATTTTCCACCAACTCAGTCATTACTTTGGGGGGAAAGGGCATACAAATGCATGAAGAAATGATATTTATATATTGAGGACGAGACCAATTTGTAGTTTTTAGTCTCCATTAGAGACTGAAGTGTAAAAAACCTGGTACACAGGTTCATTTGCATTTACGTAGACATACATTTATAGAGGCCTGGGAGTCATCCTGTGCATTGATATATTGCTACATAGTCTCTGATATGCATTTGAATTAATGCCAGACAGTGAGTTGAGAGGATACCCTCCATTTGGATATATAAACATGACACGTGGAGAGACATAAAAAGGTCCATATCCAACCTGGGTTCCTCTCCATTATGCTGGAACTGGGCAAGAGATCAGCTAAATGCCTCTCTCTGTCTACAATTCATTTTTAAAAAAGGCATCAGTAACTGGTATGTGACCAAAACATTTTAAAATGAGTGCATCCGAATTTGTCATCCCTGAAATCTACAACCAACTACTGATAAAGCAGGGAACTTGCTTTGCAAGGGTGTGTTAAAATCATATTCTCTTCTCTGCTATGTGCTAAAAACCAGGGCCACCCTTGGAGCCGAGTCCCTGGTCCATCTAGCCCACCAGGCAGCACCCCTCCTCTTTGGATCTCTTTCCTGGGAGCCCTGCAACCCAGCAGGTGCCTGACTCTAACCAGGGTAACAAGAGGCCTGCCAGCAGTCAGTTGTGTGTTAGGACTTGTGAGTCAGTTTCAACTGGTCTTGCAAGCTTGTAGATTCCGTATCCTTTGTCGTAGTGCTTACCCTAAGTTGAGCAATATCGTTACTTAGTCAAGTAAGGGTTGTTTTGTTTGGGGGCTTGTCTACAGCAAGTTCCTTCTGCAGAATCTCTCATATTTGCAGGGGTGGGGTCTAGCTCGTTTGTCTTCAGCTTTAATTCTTCAATTTTATTTCCTTTGCTTTTATTTTCCTGGGATTTTTTTCTTCCCTTTCTTGCTTTTTGGGGAGTTACGCTCGCTGTTTAGCACCATCTCTTGAAGAGACTATCATCTCCCCATGCGAGTTGTTTTGTCAAAAATCAGTTGGCTGTATGTAGATGGGTTTTATAATTTCTGGATTATTGCTTCTTTTCCATTGATCTATGTATCTTTCATTGTATCAGTACCAAGCTGTTTTGGCCACTATAGCTGTGCAGTAAATTTTGAATTTGGG
>NW_006408543.1:180911-181860 GCF_000296735.1 Chrysochloris asiatica | reverse complement strand
CTCTTCTATCTTAGTGGTATTGAGAGATTTGTCTTCCAGATCACTTGTTCTGCCTTCCATCTCATCTATTCTACTCTTTTGCCCTTTCAGAGTATTGTCTATTTCTGATATTCTATAATTGATTGTTTGGACCTGTAGGTTTTGAATTGTGTCCAATGTTGTATCTATCTTATTTGATTGTTCCTGTAGTGCCTTCCTGACATCTTCCTTATTTTTCTCAACTCCTTTGTAAAGTGTTTTGAAACATTTTAAAATCATTTTTCTGAATTCCTTCTCAGGCATTTCCAAGGCCTGCCCTCCTTCCAGAATGGAGTCCAGGTTTACATCTAGGTCATTTGTCTCAGACACTTTATCTTGTTTCTGGAAATGTGCTGATATGTCATATGCTTTTGCTTCTTTGACATGTTTAGTGTTTATCTGTGGCCTTAATACTTAATTGAGTATGTGTTTTGGTATTTTTTATGGTTTCTGATTGCTTCCAAGTAGATGTGATCAGGATGTGGGCTTCCTTTTCACTCTTCTTATTGTTTAACTCAGAGTAACTTTCTCAGGTGTTGTCTGTTTCCCTGGTATATGGCAGTTGGTATTGGTTCTTGCCTGGGTTTTGGTGTTTTATAGAGTACGATTGTAGCTTGGCTATATGGCAGCAGTTGTTGACTCTTCTTGGGTAATATAGGGAGACAGAGAGTCCCCAAAGGTAGAAGGGGAAGCATAAAACAGCAAAACAGCACCAGTCGGGGGGTAGGGGAAAACAACCAAAACCAAAACCAAACAACAACAACAACAACAACAAAAACTAGACTGAATACTGCAGTCTATAATCACAGAAAAAGGAGAGGAAGAAGAGAAGAAAAAAAAAAGTCTGTAGCCTAATATGAGTATGAATTTAATGTCCTCTCTTCAGCTTCTTGCTTTCAAAGCTGCCTGAGAGATTTCAAGATGCTGTTGT
>NW_006408543.1:177521-179832 GCF_000296735.1 Chrysochloris asiatica | reverse complement strand
TTTGAGTTATGGTGTTAGAGGAGAATACTAAAAGTGCCATGGGCTGCCAAAAGAACCAATAGATCTGTGTTGGAAAAAGTGCAGCCAGAGTGCTCCTTGGAGGCCAGGATAGCCAAACTTCATCTCTCATATTTTGGACATATTGTCAGGAGGGAAGCAGTCACTGGAGAAGGATATCATGTTTGTTAAGATGGAGGGTCAGAGAAAAAGAGGAAGACCCCCAACGAGATGGGTTGGCCAAGTGGCAGCATCGATGGACTCAAGCATGGCTACAGTAGTGAGGTTGGCCCAGGGTCGGACAGTATTTCATTCTGCTGTGCATAAGGTTGCTATGAGTCGATACTGACTCAATGGCACCTAACAACAACAACAACAAGCATGCAGATGTTCTACTAAACCTAGAGTTGTAGATCCTTCTTCCTCACTAGGACCAATAAGCATAATGTCAGCAATGTAAGGGACCAGTGTGATATCTCGGGGTAGGGAAAGGCACTCAGGTCCCTATGGACTAAATGATGACATAGTGCTTCTGGTGATGCTTAGAAACTGAAATTGAGAAAAAGGCATTCACTGTATCAATAGTTGCATACCAGGTACTAGGAGATGTCTTAATTTGCTCAAGCAAATAAACAACATCTGGAACAGCAGTTGCAATAGGGGCCATGACCTGGTTATGTTTATGATAATCCACTGCTATTCTCCAAGGTGCATCTGGTTTGCACACAGGCCAGATCTGGATAAGTTCAATGGCGCCATGCTGGACATCACCACCCCTGCATTCTTCAAGTCCTTGACTATAGCATCGATCTTGGCAATCCCTTCAGGAATCATGTATTGCCTTTGGTTTACTATCTTGCTAGATAATGGTTTCCACCTGACTTTTCCAACCCTAATAAACCCTTCTACATTTCAGGGATCCACTGTGGGGATTCTGCCAGTTGCTGAGCATGTCTATTCCAGTTACGCATTCTGGGACTGGGGCAATCACCACAGGATGAGTTAGAGGACCCACTGGACACATGGTGAGATAGATCTTAGCTAAGACCCCATTAATAATTCAACCTCCATATGCCCCTACTCTTGACTGGTGGGTCACAGTGACATTTTGGATCTCCTGGAATTTGTCATTTCAGAACCAGTGTCCAGTTATCCTTGAAAAGTCTGATTATTTCCTTTCCCCCAATGAACAGTCAGTCACCCTTGTAAAAGGCTGTCATTGCCTTTGGGGAAGGCTGGAATAAAGACTAACAGCTGGAAGTGTAGTGGGGTCCTTCCTCAAGGGAACCTGGCTACTCCTTCATTCAAGGGCTGTGATCTGTAAGCTGGGTCAAGTCTAAGAATTGATTGAAGTTAGAATGCCGGTCACCTGATCCAGAGTTCTTCCTCTTGTACCATTCAAGGAAATAGTAGGTTCCCCATCAATTTCATTCCTAGGGACCCCCTCCTAATTAACCAATACCATAAGTCTACATGTTGTTGTTGTTAAGTGCCTTCGAGTCGGTTCCAACCCATAGTGACCCTGTATAGGGTTTCCGAGGAGTGACTGGTGACCTGGAACCACCGACCTTGCTGTTCAAATGGCTTTGCATGAGTCAGACTAAATTTTGTTTCTATTCACTCAATTATTTTAGTGAGGTAAATACACAGGAACAAAACTTTTGCCATTTAAAGTCTTCACGTATTCAGTTCAGTTCGTTACATATGCTCATCATGTTTCTCAGCCACCGCCAACTTTTCTCTTTCCCCTTAACAGAAGGTCAGTGTCCTCCAAACAGTGAGGCCTCCTATTCCCCATCCACCCACCCACCTTTTTAAAATTTTTTTTAAAGTCTTTTTTGTGTGAATTGTTTACAGGGCAGATCATCAGTTTTACATTCAACAAATCATACACTTTGTTTCATTGCAGTGATTATAATCCCCTCCATGTACCATCTGTTAACAGTATTTCTCTCTATTCACTTTAGCCCTTATGTTTTTGAACACTCAGGCATATATAATAGTTTAAACCACCAAAGGGCACATTCTGCAAGTCTGCCTCCTGGCTGCCTGCTCTCAGTCCCTCTCTTTTCATGAATCTATAGTACTCAGCTGCTCCCTGTCTCCATGCTTCCTCTCTGCCTCCATCTCTGGTGTCACTGCTTCTCTGGATAAGTTCCTGCATTCTGCTTGTGCTCTTCTCCCTTAAGAGTACTAGGGTCCTCTGTTTCTAGACTGTAAGATTAACTACTCCCCCATTTTTCTTACAAAACTTCTGCCTTTACAATTGTGACAGTCACAATTAGTTATGATAACAATTACTATTGAATCATAA
>NW_006408543.1:166327-176866 GCF_000296735.1 Chrysochloris asiatica | reverse complement strand
TGTAGTCACCAGCAAGCTTACATGCCTGCTCGTGTGTTCCCTTTGAGTTTCAGTCATAGAGGGGCCACCCACCCTTGGTAACCACTAAGAAACTTTGATGTCTATACACTTGTTTATTCTAGATACCCATATAAATAGGGCGTATATTACTTCACTTTTTGTGACTTAGCTTACTCAGCATAATGTTTCAAGGTTCATCCATGTTGTAGCAAGTGTCAGGACTTAATTTCTCTTTATGGCTGAGTAATAGTCCCTTGTATGCATATATGTCTATACATTTCATTTACTCATCTTTTCATGGACCCCGAGGTTGTTTCTACCTCTTGGTGATTGTAAATAGTGCTTCAGTGACTACAGGTGTACAGGTATCTGTGTACCTGTGCTTAATTATTTTGGACATATATTTAGGAATATATGGATCATATAGTAATTGCCAAGAAATTTCAAAGGCAACCACCTGGCCAACTGATTGGGAAAAATCTGTATTTGTGTCCATTTCAAAGATAGGTGATCTAACAGAATGCAGCAATGATCTAAAAATATCACCAATATCACATGCAATTAAAATTTTGCTGCAGATCATTAAAAATGATTGCAGCAGTACATCAACAGGGAACTGTCAGAAGTTCAAGCCAGATTCAGTAGAGTAAATAGAACTAGGGATATCTTTGGTGACATCAGACGAATCTTGGCTGAAAGCAGAGAATACCAGGACGATGTTTGCTTGTGCTTTATTGACAGTGTAAAGTCTTTTGACTGTGTGGATCATGACAAACTATGGATAACACTGCGAAGAACAGGTATTCCAGAACACTTCACTGTGCTCACAAGGCAACTGTACATAGACCAAGAGGAAGTTGTTCAAAGAGAACAAAGGGATATCCTAAGGGATACTGAATTGTTTAAAATCAGGAAAGGTGTGCACCAGGATTGTACCCTTTCATTATACTTAGTCTGTTTGCTGAAGAAATAATACGAGAAGCTGGGTTCTATGAAGACGAATGTAGCATCAGGATTGGAGGAAGACTCATTAACAACCAGCAATGTGAGCATGATACAACCTTATTTTCTAGAAGCAAAAGGACTCAAAATACTGATGAAGATCAAAACTACAGCCTAAAGTATGTATATCTGTGCCCATTCCAAAGAGAGGTGACCCAACGGGATGCGGAAATCATCGGACAATCTCTTTGATATCTCAAGCGAGTAAAGTTTTGCTAAAGGTAATACAGAAATGGCTACAATCATACAATGACAGAGAACTTCCAGAGGTTCAAGCTGGATTCAGAAGAGGCCGTGGAACGAGAGATATCATTGCTGATGTCCGGTGGATCTTGGCTGAAAGCAGAGAATATCAGAAAGATGTTTACCTATGCTTTATTGACTATGCAAAGGCTTTCGATTGTGTGGGTCATGACAAGCTATGGACAACATTGCGAAGTATGAGTATCCCAGAATACTTAATTGTACTTCTGAGGAATCTGTACCTGGACCAAGAAGCCGTTGTTTGAACAGAGCATGGGAACACTGAATGTTTTAAAATTGGGAAAGGTGTGTGACAAGGTTGTGTTCTTTAACCATACTTATTCAACCTATATGCTGAGCAAATAATACGAGAAGCTGGGTTCTATGAAGAAAAACGTGGTGTCAGGATTGGTGGAAGACTCATTAACACCCTGCGATAAACAGATGATACAACCTTGCTTGCTGAAAGTCAAGAGGACTTGAAACATTTACTGATGAAGATCAAAGAACCCATACCGAATATGGGTTGCATCTCAATATCAGAAAAACAAAAATCCTCACCACTGGACCAATAAACAACATTCTTATCAACAGAGAAAAGAATGAAGTTGTCAAGGACTTCATTCTTCTTGGATCAACTATCAACACTCATGGAAGCAGCAGTCAAGAGATCAAACGACGTATTGCACTGGGCAAATCTGCTGCACAGGAACTTTTTAAAGTATTGAAGAGCAGAGATGTCAGCTTGAGGGCTAAGGTGCTCCTGACCCAAGCCATGGTATTTTCAATAACCTCATATGGATGCAAAAGCTGGACAGTAAATAAGGAAGCCCGTAGAAGAATTGATGCCTTTGAGTTGTGGTGTTGGAGGAGAATACTGAAAGTGCCATGGACTGCCAAAAGAACCAATAGATCTGTTTTGGAAGAAGTGCAGCCAGAGTGCTCCTTGGAGGCCAAGATGGCTAAGCTTCATCTCTCATACTTTGGACACATTGTCAGGAAAGAACGGTTGCTGGAGAAGGATGTCATGCTGGGTAAGATGGAGGATCAGAGAAAAAGAGGAAGACCCCCAACGAGATGGATCAGCCAGGTGGCATCATTGATAACGTCAAGTGTGGCAGCGGTGGTGGGGTTGACCCTGGATCGGACATTGTTTTGTTCTGCTGTGCATGTGGTTGCTGTGAGTCAGTTCCGACTCGATGGCACCTGACAACAACAAGTATGTATTGCATCTCAGTGTAAAGAAATGAAAATTCTCACAACTGGACCAATAAACGACATCATGATAAATGGGGAAAAGATTGAAGTTGTCAAATACTTCATTTTTCTTGGATCCACAATCAACATTCATGGAAGCAGCTGTCAAAAAGTCAAACCACGTATTGCATTAGGCAAATGTGCAGCACAATAGCGCTTTAAACTGTTCAAGAGCAAAAACATCAGTTTGAGTTACTAAGGTGCACCTGACCCAAACCACAGTATTTTCAGTAACCCTGTATGCTTGTGAAAGACAGGAGAAGAATCAATGTAGTTTAATTATGGTGCTGGAGAGGACTATTAAAATCTGTCTGGGAAGAAGTACAGCCATAATGCTCCTTAGAAGCCAGGAGGCTGAGACGTCATCTGATACTTGGGATGTGCTATCAGGAGAGAGCAGTCCCTGGAGAAAGACATCCTTATTGGAAAAGTGGAGGGTCAGTGAAAAAGTGCAAGATGGACTGACGGGCAGGAGCAATGGCTCAATCGTAACAACTGTGAAAATGACAGTGTTTTGTTTGGTTGTGCATATGGTCTCTGTGAATTGGAAACCACCTGACGGCACTTAACGATAACAGTTGTTGTTGTTGTTGTGAAGTACCATCGAGTCGATTCTGACCCCTAGCAACCCTGTATAGGGTTTCCAAGGAGCAGCTGGTGAACTTGAACCGTGACCTTGCAGTTAAATGACTTTGGGTCTGACACCTTAGCCCACAGCGCCACACCAGGAAAATAACAGTAGTAGTTCAATTTTTAACTCTGTTGAGGAACCATCAAACTTTTCCACATCACCTCAGCCATTTTTATATTCCCACCTGCAGTATATGTGTGTTCCAGTTTCTCCGAGCCTCACCAATATTTGTTATTTGCTGTTTTTCCCTTTTTAATCTCATTGTCAATGGCGTAGGTATGTATACTACTTATTTTTTGTATACTTATTTTCAATGTGTCTTACAGAAATAATATTTCTTATTCTTGAAACTTTTAATCCGTTTGCATTTACTTAATTCCTACTATATTTTGATTTTAACTGTATACCAGTACGATTGCAGTTATTTGGTGCCATGGAGTTGGTATCGACTCATCAGCCTTATGCTTAACAGAATGAAACACTGCCCGGTCCTGTGCCAATCTCACAATCGTTGCTACATTTGAGCCCATTGCTGCTGCCACTGTGCCATCTCATTGGGGGATCTTCCTCTTTTTCATTGACTCTCCACGTTACCAAGCATGTTATCTTTCTCCTGGGATTGGTCCCTCCTGATATGTCTGAAGTATGAGAGATGAAATCTGGCCATCCTGGTGTCTGAGGAGCATTCTGGCTGTACTTTTTCCAACACAGATTTGTTATTTCAGCAGTCCATGGTACTATCAATATTCTCCTCCAACCCCATAACTCAAAAACTCATAACACCATAACATCTATGGTCTTCCTTATTCACTGTCCAACTTTTGCATGCATATGAGGTTATTGAAAATATCATGGCTTGCATCAGGTGCACTTTAGTCCTCAAACTGACATCTTTGCTCTTCAACACTTTAAAAAAGTCTTGTGCAGTAGAATTGCCTAATGTAATACATCGTTTGAATTCTTGACTGCTGCTTCCGTGAGTGTTGATGGTTAATCCAAGCAAAGTGAAGTTTTTGGCAACTTTAATCTTTTCTCCATTTATATAGATGTTGTTTACTGGTCCAGTGGTGAGGATTTTTGACTTCTTTACATTGAGATGCAACCTATACTGGAGGCTGTGGTCTTTGATCTTCATCAGTAAGTGTTTTAAGTCCTCTTGGCTTTCAGCAAGCAAGGCTGTATCATTTGCATATCTCAGGTTGTTAATGAGTCTTCCTCCAATCCTGATGCCATGGTTTTGTTTATATAATTCAGCTTTTTGGATGATTTGTTCAGCATACAGGTTAAATAAGTATGGTGAAAGAATACAACCCTGGCTCATGCCTTTCCTAATTTTAAACCATTCAGTTGTTCAAACAACTGCCTCTTGGTTATGTACAGGTTTCTCATGAGCACACTTAAGTGCTCTGAACTACTCATACTTCTCAATGTTGTTCATAGCTTGTCATGATCCATACAATTGAAAGCCTTTGTGTAGTCAATAAAGCACAGGTAAACATCTTTCTGGTATTCTCTGCTTCTAGCTAAGATCCATCTGACATTAATAATGATTAGTATCCCTCACTCCATGTTCTCGTCTGAAGCCAGCTTGAACCTATGGAAATTCTCAGTCAATGTATGTTTGCAGCCATTTTTGTATTACCTTTGTTGCCAAACTGAAACGAGGGCTTGCTGCCTTTCACTGTAGTGAATCAAAGAGACGGGATGAGATCCAATCCAACCTTTATTAGCAGGAAGCCAGTAGTCTGGAGGACGGGGAGAATCATTTTTCAAGAACGTCCTGTCCATTATGAAAAGCGGGCACATTATATAGGGGAAGTTACATTTGGATGGACACTTCATCTATTTTACCATCAAGATATCATCTTTTGGGGGTGGGGAGGAACAATCAAGCAATGGTCCTTCTCAAACATTCCATCTTTCAGGAAAAAGGAACAATCAGGCAATGATCATTCTTAAGCATTCTACCTTTAGAGTCTCTGCTTAATTCCTGAGATAACTATCTGGGTGGGTGTAGCATGTCCTGTTCTCCTTGTCCTCATATGCATGTGAAAGCTGGACAATGAATAAGGAAGACCATAGAAGAATTGATGCTTTTGAGTTATGGTGTTGGAGGAGAATTTTGAAAGTGCCATGGACTGCCAAAAGAACAAACAGATCTGTGTTGGAAGAAGTGCAGCCAGAGTGCTCCTTGGAGGCCAGGATGGCCAAAGTTGGTCTCTTATACTTTGGACATATTGTCAGGAGGGACCATTCACTGGAGAAGGAGATCATGTTTGGTAAAGTGGAAGGTCAGAGAAAAAGAGGAAGACCCCCAGCGAGGTGGATTGGCAAAGTGGCAGCATCAATAGGCTCAAGCATGGCAACAATTGTGAGGTTAGCCCAGGACCGGGCAGTGTTTCATTCTGTTGTGCATAGGGTCGCTATGAGTCAGTACCGCCTCGGACCTAACAACAACAACAACAACATTCTCCTTGTCCTGTTCTCCTTCTAGGACCACAAGGCCAACGTATAAACTTCCTCATTTTCAGTGTCCTCACTAAAGACTCAATCACTAAACCGACTCCATTTTGTTTAGGTCAGTTGATCCATACTATCACCTTTAGTAAAAGTTTACTCACATGGGGTATCAATGATACTGTCTGATGATTTCCCCATTCTGTTGGGTCACCTTTCTGTGGAAAGGGCACAAATATGGATCTTTTCCAATCAGTCGGCTGGGTAGTTAGTTGTCTTCCAAATTTCTTGGCATAGATGAGTGAGTACCTCCAGTGCTACATCAGTTTGCTGAAAGATTTCAATTTGCATTCCATCAATTTCCAGAGTCTTGTTCTTTGCGAATGCCTTCAATGCACCTTGGATTTCTTCCTTCAGGATCACTGGCTCCTGATCATATGTTACCTCTTGAAATGGTTGAAAATCAACCATTTCTTTTTGGACAGCGACTCTGTGTATTCCGTTCATCTTCTTTTGATGCTTTCTGCATCGTTCAATAATTTGCCCAGAGAATTCTCTGATACAAGTCAAGGCTTGACTTTTTCCTTCATTTCCCTCAGCTTGAGAAATGCTGAATGTGTTCTTCCCTTTTGGTTTTCCAACTCCAGATCTTTGCATATTTCATAATAATATTTGACTTTGTCTTCTGGAGCTGATCTTTGAAATGTTCTGTTTAGGTCTTGTACTTCCTCAATTCTTCCATTTGCTTTAGCATCTTTATGCTGGAGAGCAAGTTTCAGAGTCTCTCCTGACATCCATTTTGGTCTTTTCTTTCTCTTTTGTCTTCTCAATGACATTTTGCAAATGATGGCCAAGCTTTTCTCCATTCACTTGATCATAGCCAGCTTTACTTTGAGGAGAGGCAGCTCTTCTCCAGTCATATTTTCAGTGTCTTCCGCATGAGGGGCTCATCCTCTGGTACCGTATCTGACAGTGCTCTGCTGCTGTTCATAGGGGTTCAGGGGCTAACCAGTCAGCAGTCATCCGCCTCTCCTTCTTCCTAGTCTGTCTTCGTCTGGAAGCTCAGATGAAACCTGTCCACCAGGGTGACCCTGCTGGTATTTCAAATACTGATGGCATAGCTTCCAGAATCACAGCAACATGCGAGTCACCACAGTACAGCAAACTGACAGACAAATGGTGGTTTACAGAGAAGTTTTAAATTGTGATGAAATCCAGTTTATTAATTTAATTTTATTGATTATACTTTTGGTGTCATCTTATGATCTTATCCCCCAGCCCCAGGCCATGTGAATTTTCTTCTAAAAGTTTTCTAGTTGTGCATCTCAATCTATGATCCACTTAAAGTCATTTAAAAATGTGTGAGGCTGAGTTTGAAGATTTTTTTCCCCCTTTGCATATGGATGTCCAATTTGTGGTAAAAATTACCTGTTATCTTTGATTTGCCTTTGTACATTATTAAGAAAATAATTGGTTATACTTAACAAACTAGGAATAAAAGGGAACATCCTCAACTTGATAAAAAACATCCACAATATTGCACAGCTAACATCATATTTAATGGTAAAAATCTGAATGCTTTCCCCCTAAAATTAGACACAAGCAAGGATGTCTGCTGCTCTTGGCACTTGTATTCAACACTGTACTGAAGGTTTTGGCCTGGACAATTAGTCAAGAAAAATAGATAAAGACATAAATATTGGAAATGAGGTAGTAGAATTATCTCTATTTACAGATGACATGATCTTGTATATAGACTATCTTGAACACACACACACTACAGCTAATATACATATACTTCAGCAAGGTTTCAGGATACAAGATCAGTATTAAACAATTGTGGGGAAAGATGGCAGACTAGGCAGATGCACTCCATGGACCCTCTACAACAAAGATAAAAGGTGAAATGAAACACAGGTGAAGATTCTAGAACCCTGAACTTCAGAGGAAAGGTTAGAGAAATGTATTGAGTGCTTGCTTGAAGGAAAAGCTGACCAGGAATGGCGAGAGAGGGAGACTGACTGGTGAACAGCCAGTTCTAAGTGGTACAACCATCTTGAACTTTTGTGAGCAGTTTGGCAACAGGAGATGGCCTGGCAGAGCAGATTCACACAGGCAACAGGAAAGTTCCTTCTTTTCCCTCATGCTCCCCTGGTGACCAGAGGTGTAGCCAGCATCCACCCTCATCCACCCCCGTAAGTTTGGAGCTGTACAGTTGGGAGCCATGCCAGTGTGAAGTGGGGTGCGGGTGTGCTGTTTAGGTGTGTTGCTTTGGTGCCTGGATTCAAGCAGGTTTGGCTCCAGACCTATAGGACCCACAGAGCCACCAGACTAACATTTAACCATGTGTCCTGTGGTCCTAACAGACACTGAAACCAGCTCCATCAAGGGCCTTCAGGAAGGATTTCCAGATTGAGTGTCCTGAACATAGATAACACTGAGGCCAATAGGGACGTAGACAACACCGAGGCCAATAGGGACGTAGACAACACCGAGGCCAATAGGGACGTAGATGACACTGAGGTCAGTAGGGACGTAGACAACACCGAGGCCAATAGGAACGTAGACAACACCGAGGCCAATAGGGACGTAGACAACACCGAGGCCAATAGGGACGTAGATAACACTGAGGTCAGTAGGGACGTAGATAACACCGAGGTCAGTAGGGACGTAGATAGCACTGACGCCAATAGGAACATCCTTCCCACATTCATGCCGTGAGCTTTCTCCTCTTGGGTCCAACAGCTACACTGTTTTTTTGCTTTGGGGGTTGGTTTTTTCCTTTTATTCTATCATTGTTTTTGTTTATTTATTGTCTCTTTCCTCTCTTTTCATCCCCTTTAATTTTATACTTTCTATCTCAGCTTTTGTTTTTCCTTCTTTTCTTCTTGTTCTCATTTCCCCTCTTATTTTTTGTTTGTTTTAAACTTTTGATCTTTCTATACTACTCTCTCTTTTCATCTTTCTTTGTGCTGGTTTTTCTAAGCATTTAAAAAAAAAAAAATCCCCTTTTTATTTCCTCTTCTATAGCTGTATTTCTCAGCCCCTCTTTTGTCTTTATACATATTACTTTTTCTGGTTGATGCTTGCTTTTTTTTTTTCTCCTTTCTCTTTTCTTTGTTGGTTCCTTGTTTATTTATTCTCTTTTGTTTCCTTGTGTGTGTGTGTGAAAGAAGTTTTCTTTCCATCTGACAGGAGACAGCAGCCGTACACATACATCCCAGCCAAAATGTCCTCTCTGTAGCTTCACCCACTGGGCAAGAGCCAATACCAGCTCTTATACCACCTGATCAATGATAGGCAGCAGCCAACATCAACAAAACCCACCCTAAACTGAGGTGCACCAACAGTGAGTGAGAACAGAGTACATGCTTCCATTCTCTCACTACACCCACTGGAGACAGTTGGTGAAAGCCTAAGAACACATCATCATACAATGATCAATTAAACACAAGTACAACAACCCCACAATGCCACAAAGACAATAGACAATTTTCACTCACACAAATAAACAAGAGTGAATGGCTTAAATGACCAAGCTGCAGGGCCAGAAAATGCTTCTGAGGAAGAAAAGCTAATATAATTAATTGAAAAAGAATGATATTTAGGTACCTTCAAAAGCTTTACACAAAGATTGAGGATAGCAAGGAGAACATGGAAAAATTTTTTTAGAATAATTCAGGAAAATGTTACAAGAATGAACAGACAAGATAAACACAAACTTCAAACAGTACAGAACCTGCAATTAGAAATCCCGATAATTAATACTAAGATCTCAGAAATAAACAATGCATTGAAAGGGCACAGGAGTAGATTTGAAGCAATGGAAGCTCAAATTAGAGTTTGAAGATAAATCTCTCAATACTAGTATGCTAGAACAGCAATTGGAAAAAAGAATGGAATTATCTGAAGAAAGTCTGAGAGTTATGTGGGACACCATGAAGAGGAATTCCAGAGTAGGAAGATACAATCAAAAGCACAGAGAAAATTGTCGAAGAGTTATTGGAAGGAAACTTCCCTAACATCATGAAAGATGAGAAGATAAGCATACAAGGAGCTGAACAAACTCCAAACAGGATAGATCCCAAAAGAAAATCACCAAGGCATATCATAATCCAACTTTCTAAAACCAAAGATAAGGAAAGAATCCTGAGAGCAGCTTGGGAAAAATGAATTTACTTACAAAGGAAAAGAAATTAGACTTAGCTGTGATTTCTCAGCAGAAATCATGCATGCAAGAAGGCAATGGGATGACATATACAAACTCTGAAAGAAAAAAAATTGGCAACCAAGAATCATATACCCAGCAAAACAGTCCTTCAAGTATGGTGGCGAAATAAAGACATTTTCTGATAAATAGAAAGTAAAGGAATTTTTAATGACAGGGGTCCTGGTGTGGCACTGCAGGATAATTCACTGGACCGCAAGGTCAGTTTGAACCACAGGTTGGGTTTTTCAACCCCCCCGGTTGTTCTTCGGAACTCTTTTCGGGGTCGCTGTGGGTTGGAACCAGCTCGATGGTACTTAACAACAACAACAACAGCATACCAACTTTACAAAACATGCTAAAAGAACCAACATCAGCAGATAGCAACATGACAACACCACCTAGATCTTAATCCAGATATGTTGATGTTGTTGTTTTGTGCCGTGGAGTCGGTTCTGACTCATAGCAACCCTGTATAGGGTTTCCAAGTCTGTAAATCTTTACGGGAGCAGAAAGCCTCATCTTTCTCCTGTGGAACAGCTGGTAGTTTCGAACTGCTGACCCTAAGGTTCGCAGCCCAATTTGTAACCACTATGCTATAGAAGTATTTAAAGTAAAGCAAACATTATTTGATACTAAGTGCCATTGAGTCAGTTCTGAACCATAGTTCAGGATTTCTGAGGAGTGGCTGGTGAGCTTGAACTACTGACCTTGTGGTTCAAACTGACTTTGTAGTCTAGCA
>NW_006408543.1:155382-164968 GCF_000296735.1 Chrysochloris asiatica | reverse complement strand
AGGCTCATTAATACCTTGCAATATGCAAGTGATATAACCTTGCTTGCTGAAAGCCTAGAGGACTTAAAATACTTACTGGTGAAGATCAAAGACCACAGCCTTCAGTATGGGTTGCACCTCAGTGTAAAGAAAACAAAAATCCTCACCACTGGACCAATAAATAACATCATGATAAATGGAGAAAAGAGTGAAGTTGTCAATTATTTCATTTTGCTTGGATCAGCCATCAACACTCATGAAAGTAGCAGTCAAGAAGTCATACGATGTATTGCATTAGGCAAATCTGCTGCACAGGACGTCTTTAAAGTGTTGAAGAGCAAAGATGTCAGTTTGAGGACTAAGGTGTGTCTTGCCGAAGTCATGGTGTTTTCAATAACCTCATATGCACAAGAAAGTTGGATAGTGAATAAGGAAGACCATAGCAGAATCGATGCATTTGAGTTATATGGCGTTGGGGGGGAATATTGAAAGTATCATGGGCTGCCAAAAGAACAAACACATTTGTGTTGGAAGAAGTACAGCCAGGGTGCTCCTTGGAGGCCAGGATGGCCAGACTTTGTCTCTCATACTTCGGACATATTTTCAGGAGGGACCAGTTACTGGAGAAGGATATCATGTTTGGTAAAGTGGAGAGGAGAAAAGGAGGAAGACCCCCCAATGAGATAGATTGACACAGTGGCAGCATCAATGGGCTCAAATGTAGCAACGATTGTGAGGTTGGCCCAGGATCAGGCAGTGTTTCATTCTGTTGTGCATAGGGTCACTATGGGTCAGTACCAACTTGATGGCAACTAACAACAACAGTAGGGACAACAACACTAGTGAGGTATAGCACACCATAGAATAGTCAAACTTTTGAGAATAAGAGGGCAGCATTTACTCAAGGACAAAGTTCAGAAGGGTTGGGAAAGAAGGAATGGAAACAAGAAACAGGGAGGATGTGGGATAATTGAAGTTAAATTGAGGGGGATTGCAATCATTGAGATGAAACAAAGTGTATGATTTGTTGAATATAAAACTGATGATCTGCCCGTGAATCTTTACTCAATTCACAATAAAATTTAAAATACAAAACAAAATCCAACCAAATTGCATATCTATCTATACACTAACAATGAAAAGGTATTTTTCAGGGTTGTACACTTACACCATACTTATTCAAACTGGATTATATGAAGAAGAACATGACATCAGGATTGGAAGAAGTTCATTGTGATATGCAGTTGATACAATTTTGCTTGCTGAAAGAGAAGAGGACTTGAAATACTGATAAAAATCAAAGACCACAGCCTACAGTATAGGTTGAACCTCAATGTAAAGAAAACAAAAGTTCTTACCACTGGCCCAATAAGTAACATTATGATAAATGGAGAAACGATAGAAGTTGTCAAAGACTTCATTTTGTTTGGATCCAGTATCAACACTCATGGAAGCATCAGTTAAGAAATCAAGTGATGTATTGTATTAGACAAATCTTCTGCACAAAACCTCTTTAAAGTGTTCAGGAGCACAGATGTCAATTTTGAGGACTAAGGTGTGTCTGGCCCAAGCCATGGTATTTTCAGTAGCTTCATATGCGTGTGAAAGTTGGACATTGAATAAGGAAGACCATAGAAGAATTAATGCATTTGAGTTATGGTGTTTGAGAAGAATATTAAAAGTACCTTGGACTGCTAGAGGCACAAATTAATTGGAAGAATTTGGAAGAAGTAGTGGTTGGAAGAACAGCCAGAATGCTCCTTAGACGTCAGGATGGTGAGGCTTCATCTCTCATATTTCAGACATATTATCAGGAGGGATCAGTCCCTGGAGAAGACATCATGCTTAGCAATGTGAAGCGTCAGTGAAAAAGAGGAAGACCCTCAACGAAATGGATTGGTACAATGGCAGCAGCAGCAGGCGCAAGTGTAGCAATGATTGTGAGGGTGGCAAAGGACTGGCAATGTTTCATTATATTGTTGCATAAAGTCTCTGTGAGTAGGAACCAACTCAACAGCAACTAGCAATGAACGTCTGAAAACGACATTGAGAAAATCCTACTTGCAATAGCATCAAAAAGAATACTAAGAAATAGGTTTAACAAAAGAAGTGTAAAATGTGTACCCAAAAATCTACAAAACGTTGTTTAAAATAATGAAATACCAAAATACATGGAAAGGTATTCCATGCTCATGGGTTGGAAAACTGTTTTTGCAGGAATTGAAAGGAAATACAACGGACCTAGAATAGCCAAAACAATCATGAAAACTAAAGGTAAAGTTGGAGGACTCACACTTTCTTGATTCAAAAATTCCTACAAACCTACAATAATCTAGACATTGTGTTACTAGTATAATAATAGTCATACAGATCAATGGAACAGAACCGAGTGTCCAGAAATGAACAGTAACATTTTTGGTCAACTAAGGAGCTCTGGTAGTGTAGTGGTTACGAATTGGGCTGCGAACCGCAAGGTCAGCAGTTCGAAACTACCAGATGTTCTGCAGGAGAAAGATGAGGCTTTCTATTCCCATAAAGATTTGCAGCCATGGAAACCCTGTGTAGGGTCACTATGAGTTAGAACCGACTTCATGGTACTTAATAACAACAACAATTTTTAATGGGGAGTCCTGGTGTGGTACTGTAGGATAAGCACTCAAACACAAGGTCAGTTCAAACTACACAATTGACAGTTCAAATTCACCAGTTGCTCCTTGGAAACCATATAAAGGGTTGCTATGAATCAGAACCAACTTAACAACAACACTTTTTAATGGAGAGTGATAGCTTTGTAGGCAGTTTGAGCCTAGCAACCACTTTGCAGGAGAAGGATGAGGCTTTCTGTTCCCACACATTTATAGCCTCAGAAATCCTACACAGTGTGGCTACGAGTCAGACCTGACTTGATGGCACTTAATAACAACATATTTTAGCAAGCATGCTAAGACTATTCAATGGGAGCAAGTGTAGCCTTTTCAACAAATGGTTCTGGAATAATTGGATCTCCACAAATAAAAGGAAGAAGTTGGATCTCTTCCTCGTCCTTACTGCATAAAAATAAGCTCAAAATGGATCATGGATGCAAAAGTAAAACCTACAACTACAAAACTTCTGGAAAATGTAGGGAAAAAACTTTGTGATCTTGGATTAGACAAAGCCTTCTTCGATAGACCATCCAAAGCAAAATCCATGAAAAAAAAAGAAAAGATAACTGGACTTCATACAGTTTAAAGGTTTTGTACTTCAAAGACACCCTCAGGAAAGCGAAACTACGACCCACAGACTGGGATAAAAAATGTGCAAATCCTATATCTGATAAAGGATTTGGATGCAGAATAAAGAACTCTTACAACTCAACAATAAAAAGAAAAACAGCACAATTGAAAAACAAATAAAGGATTTGAACAGACAGTTCTACAAATAAGACAGGAAAAAGGCCCATAAGTACATGAAAAGAAGCTCAGAATCATAGCCATTGTTGTGAGGTACAATTGCATTGGTGTTGATCCTATGTATAGGTGGTTCAAGCTCACCAGCTGCTTCTTGGAAACCCTATACAGAGTCACTATGGGTCAGAATCTACTTCATGGCACTTAACAACAACAGCAACATAGTGGTGGTACATTTAATGTAATTCTGAGGATTAGGGTTTAAAGCTACCATCTTTTAAAAAGATTTCTAATTTTTTCAGCTACTCAATTTTTTTCCCCCTCTGTTCTTTTGCATTATGATTCCTTTTTTTTTGTACATGTTTGGAAGTTATACATCGTTTATATTCCTTTAGCGTTTGTATCTTGACTTATAAAAGCTAATACCCTTCTCTACATTTTCCTCTTGCTTTATATGGTGTAGGTACTGGGAGTGAGAATTGCACCTCTGCCCTAAAGAGAGGATGCTTGCCTTCTACTGGTAAAGACCAGTACAGTGAAGCAGAGTTTCCATATGAGCAAATGTTGACTATAGGAAAGAGTCTTGCAAGCAGAGATGAGAAGGCTTAATGTCTCCCAGAACAAAGGCTTCACTGGTTTTTTTTTTTTTTTTAATGTTTTGGGTAGGGAAAAGGCATCACGTTTATTCATAGATGGTGGCTGCTGGAGCAGCTGAGCATCCTGGACTAGAAAGCAATGGATTTCTTGCTTCTGCCACAAATTCCCCCAGCTGTGAGCCTTCCAACCGTCTAAGTATTCCTTTATATGTGGTTCAGAGTTCTGGGACCAGCCCCTGAGCCTGCTTGGTTTGGTATTCTGTGTTGTTGTTGGCGGAGCTCCTTTACTGCACTTCCACCCGATCCACCATCTTGGTTGTTCTCTAAAAGTGTCTTTAAATAGTAGTAAATATTTTAATCCTTGTTTAGGTGGTATGACCATGAAGTCTATCTGCCATTCTTTGCCTGGTTAGGTGCCATGATGTAGGATAGGGTCAACTAGAGGGAGAGGTGTGGGGTGATTCTCTGGCTTATTTCTCAAACAGACTTCACAGGTATTTGTAACCTGCTTAGCTACTTTATGTAGCTCCTTCCACTTATAAATTTTACAATCATTCAGAGGATCTCTTCCATAATGGGTAGTCTCATGGACGGCTTGTAGTGTAGTGGTTGTGAGCTGGGCTGCTAACCTCACGGTCAGCAGTTTGAAACTACCAGTGGTTCCGTGGGAGAAAGATGAGGCTTTCTGCTCCCATAAAGATTTACAGCCTCAGAAATCCTATACAGAGTTGCTATGTGTCTGAGCCGACTCCACGGCACACCACCACCACCACCACGGACGGCCTTAGCTATTTTCTACAGCAAGGACTCCGGTACACACAGTACCCCATTCTTATTTCACACCTTCCCTGACTCATCATATATAAAACCTTTTTCTTTTCCTTCTTATTCTTTTGAGTATATATTTTTGAGTATATGCTTTTGAGGATATTTTGGCTCAAAGTTTTCTAACTCATTAGGGGTAGGGGCCATAACCTTTGGTGATTCCATCATTATAGCAGCTGCCTTCGCTGCCTGACCAGCTCTATGATTTCCCCACATCTCTAAGGTCCCATGTTGCTGGTACCCTTTACAGTGGATTACTGCTAATCCTCTGTGTCTGTGCGCTGCCTCGAAGAGTTCTAAGACTAACTTCTTATATTTTATGGGGAAATTTTTGGCTGTCAACATCCTTCACTCTTTTCATATAACTACATATACATGTAAAATAAGATAAGAACATTTTGAGTCAGTGTATATATCCAAAGTGTTTCCTTTTGCTAATTGGAGGGCATGTATTAAAGCAATTAACTCAGCTTTTGGGGCTGATGTCTCTGGAGGCAGTACCCTTGCCTGGCTGATAACAACATATCCTGTCTTGTGAATCCCTTGCTCAACAAAATCTCTCCCATCTGTGAACCATTCATTTTCTGGGTTCTCTAGAGGTTCTTCTTAGAGGTCTGGGAGGCTTCTTTGCCCGTAAACATCTGGTCAACCCTGGGCCACTGACTCCAGCTGTTTGGAAAGAGAAGCCATGAGCTGGGTGGCTAGTCCTAGGTCGTGTGGCTAGTCCTAGGTCATGTGGCTAGTCCTAGGTCATGTGTAAGGACTCCCAATGACACCCCATCTCTCATGGACATGTAGTTTGAATGATTTTCTTATATCAGGCAATCCTAGAGCTGGGACCTGTCCCTGATTAGTCTTTAGCAGTTCAAATGCTTCCAAGGATTACTGCGTTCTCTTCTTCCTTCAGAACCTCAACTTCTGAAGGTTTTGAGGTTGAAATTTGGGATTCAAATTCTGCAAAATCCTGCCATCCCTCCAAACCCCTAAATTGTTTTCTTATTTTAGGAATTATTTTAGGATTATTTTAATCACCTGTTTCCTGTCTGGGGCTGGCATTTGCTTCCCTGGTATTAAAGTGAAGTCTAGGTGTTGTACTTGTATCAGGAATCTTGGCTTTCTTTGGGGACATTCAGTATCCTTGCTCACCCAGACAATTTAATAGGAGTACAGTATTTTTGTCTGAGTCTTCTTTGGTCCTACTGGCTAGTATTAAGACATCTACATATTGTAACACTGTACTTACTCTCTTTTCTGGTTGTATTTGTATTAAGTGCCATCAAGTTGATTCCAACTCATAGTGACCCTGTATAGGATATCTGAGGAGCTGCTGGTGAGCTTGAACCACTGACCTTGTGGTTCAAACCAACCTTGTAGTCCAGTGCATTAACCCACAGTGCCACGCCAGAATAGATAGTTTTAGAAGACTCCATCTTTTCTGGTAGGTGTAGCTATCTGAACTCTTTCGCTACAGCATTTCCAAATGAGTGAATGACAGAGCCGCTGAGGCATGAGCCCAGTACTATGTACATTTTCTTTGTGTCAGGGTCCCTCCATTCAGATGCAAACAAAAAATTGGCAGTCATGGTACAAAGGAATGCAAAAGAATGTATCCTTTCAATCTAAACCTGTGAAGTACTGGGTTTCTTTGGGAACTAGAATCAGGAGTTGGGATCATGGGGTGAAGGGGGATCACTGCTTCATTCATGGCTCTTAAGTCTTGCACAAATCTTAAGTCCCATCTGATTTGTTCGCTGGAAGTATTGGGGTGTTACAGGGCAATGGGCAAGGTTTAATTAGCCCATGATGAAGGTAATGTTCTAAAGACTAGGCTTCAGTCATTAAGGGATATTGCCTTCTCCAGGGATAGAGCATGCCTGACTTTAGTGTAATGGGAACCGGTTCTAAGACTTTAGCTGTCCCTGGTGTGACAGTACTCCAGACTTTGGGGACTACCTGATTCAGAATGGCTTCTGGTATGAAGTCCTTCAAACTCCTTAACTCTAGTGAGTGAGAATAATAATAATAACTCTAAGTTATTATAAACAAACAAAAACCAAACACCACCCAGTTTCCCTGCCCTAATTGTATCTTTACTTCTAGTTTACTTAACAGACCTTTTTGTAGCAATACAATTGGGCATTCAGGGACATAGAGAAGGAATGCATTAACGATTGTGTTCCCACAAGATATAAGAGGGGTGAGTAAATGTCCTCACCTTAGGTTTGCTGTCCAATTCAGCAATTACATGGTCCCACCTGAAGTGTAGGCCTATTAGGTGGTTCAAAACAAAGAAAGTAGCTCCTGAGTCTTCTTACCTTTTACATCGAGTGTAACCCTTGGATCTCCCATGGATGTCATAAGGGTTTATGACTGGGGGATCAGACAAGCTCTAGGACACATCAGAAGCCGATTTCCTCAAGGTCCTCCTCTGAGAGAACCATCACCATGCAATTCATGCCTTCAAGGGAGGTAAACCAGTTGTCCTGCTCCAGAACACCCAGGACAGGCTGCCTTCCAATGGCCCTGCTTTCTGCAGAGCCCACCATGTTAGGGTCTGTACTCGGCAGCTATTCTGGAAGTCCAATCCCAGGTCTCCTGGAGCCAACCGAGTTACCTCGAGATGGGCCCTGAAGGGCAACTGCTAACAATTGGGCTTTTTTTCCCATGTTATCTTTGGCTGCCAAGCTTCTATTATCTAACACCCTAAAATCTTCCTCTACTAAGTGGGAAAGTAGTGGGTTTGGAGTCTAACCTCTAAGTTTTGTAATTTCCTCCTACTGTCTGGTGCCGACTGCAGGAGGAAATGCACTTCCCTCCAGGTTGTTGGGGTTAGGGTTAGGGCTAGGGTTATGGTTACGGTTACGGTTATGGTTACGGTTACGGTTATGGTTAAGGTTAGGGTTTGGGGCCATTGTATGGTAGACCTAAGGTGAGGAAATGCCTCAGTCAGTCTAGTAAGAAAGACTGCAGGGTGTTCTTCCATGCCCTCAGTGACTTTGCTAACCTTATCATAAGTAACTGGCACTTCTGAGTGTACTTCTGAATTCCTTCTAAAGTACAAGCTACTAAATGTGCAATTCCTTTGTAATTCCAGCCCGGATCAATCTCTGGGCTTGCTTCCCCTCCTGGTCTAAAGAAAACATGAGTTGGTTAGAGCTGGTTGGCAATTTCTGCATGTTCTCTGTTCTTGTTAAGTGCTGTCCAGTTGGTCCTGACTCATAGCGACACTGTATAGGGTTTCCTAGGAAAGGCTAGTGGATTTGAACTGCCAACCTTAGGGTTAGCAGTTCAGTGCTTATCCTACAGCACCATCCCAGGCCTCCTAACCTTAGCTAAAACCTTAGCCTTTTCATCAGTAGCACAGCATTGGGTTAAAGTAACATAGCATCTCACCAAGTTAAACTAAAGTTTAGACTGAGTTTCATAGACTCTTCAGAAACATTTCCCAATTTTTCTTTACATTGACTTAGGTCAGACACTGAAAAGGGGACACAGACACTGTCAATGTTCCTGTTGCCATCTGTAACTTCTCTGAAGGGACACATTCCCTTCAGCTGGGGCTGGGGATGAGGCAGGTTAGGATATAACTTGCTCCCAGATCTAAGTTTGATGGAGGAAAGTGGAGGTCACACTAAGGGATTTGGAAGAGCAGGGATTGGAGTCCATGTAGGCAGCAGAGGGGAGCCGATTTTCAAGGGACAACACTCACAAGTATGTTGAAAGAATACAGCCGTGGCACATACTTTTTTTGATTTTAAACAAAGTCATGTATAATGAACTTAGTTAATCACAGAAGGACAAATATTGTATGAGACCACTATTGCAAATACTCAAGAAAAGATTTTCATACTAAAAGAAACATTCTTTGATGGTTATCAGGGGTGGGAGGGAAGGGAGAGTAATTCACTGGCTAGAGGGTAGACAAACTAATTCTGAATATTTAGTCACTGAAAACCTTATGAATAGGAGTGGAACACTGTCAGATAGCAATAGAATATTGAATATTGAGACTTGATGAAGAGCACTAGAATATTGTCAGATATAGTTCTGGAAGATGAGCCCCTCAGGTTGGAAGGCACTCAAAATACGATGGGAAGAAAGCTGCCTCCTCAAAGAAGAGATGATTGTGATGATGTGAATGGAGTAAAGCTTTTGTGACCTTCATTTGCTGATGGGACATAACTCATAACAAAGTGAAACAGCTATAAGCAGCCATTAATAATCTGGAAATGGAATGTATGAAGTATGAATCTAGGAAAATTGGAAGTTTTAAAAAATGAAATAGAATGCATAAACATTGATATCCTCAGCATTAGTGAACTGAAATGGACTGATATTGGCCATTTTGAATCTGACAGTCACATGGTTTATTATGCCGGGAATGACAAATTGAAGAGGAATGGTATCACATTCATCATCAAAAAGAACATATCAAGATCTGTCATGAAGTATAATGCTGTTTGTGATAGGATAATATCCATACAGTACTGTGGGATAATGTGCTGGACTACAAGGTTGGTTTGAACTGCAAGGTTGGTGGTTCAAACTTACCAGTCACTGCTTGGAAACCAGGGTCACTATAAGTCAGAACCAACTCCACAGTACTTAACAACAACAACAACAACAAGGAATACCAGTTAATACAACTACTATTCAAATTTACACACCAACCACTAATGCCAGTGTTGGTAAAGTAGAATAATACTATTAACTTATTTAGTCTGAAATTGATCAAACATGCAATTAAGATGTATTGACCCTAGGACCATCAAGGGAGAAGAGCACAAGCGGAATGTG
>NW_006408543.1:110902-129602 GCF_000296735.1 Chrysochloris asiatica | reverse complement strand
TTTAAAAAAGGTATTGCAATGAAGAAGTCACTGGTTTTTCAAAATTCTATCATGTGATCATCCAGCATTGGCCATATTTTTCAACTACTGATCCTTCCTCTTTGTTTCCAACCTTTGCATCACAATCGCCAGTAATTATCAATATATCTTGATTCCATGTTTGATCAATTTCAGGCTGAATAAGTAGGTCAAATTCTTCAATTTCATCATCACTGGCTTCAGTGGTTGGTGCATAAATTTGAATAATAGTGGTATTAACTGGTCTTCCTTATAGGCGTATGGATATTATCCTATCACAGACAGTTTTGTATTTTCAAGACAGATCTTGATATGTTCTTTTTGATGATAAATGTGATGTCATTCCTCTTCAATTTGTCAAACTGACTACATCTGTGAAAAGAGACAGTGGACAGTTCCCTATCATCAAGG
This sequence comes from Chrysochloris asiatica, assembly GCF_000296735.1. Classification (NCBI taxonomy): domain Eukaryota; kingdom Metazoa; phylum Chordata; class Mammalia; order Afrosoricida; family Chrysochloridae; genus Chrysochloris; species Chrysochloris asiatica. Next base: position 129,173 of record NW_006408543.1, on the reverse strand, counting down.
GGCAGCTCCAGCAGAGAAAGTCAAGTATTCAGTTAAACTCCACCAACAACAACCTGGCCCTCTGAGTCCTCCAGACCTGGCTCTGTGACCACCCCCCACCCCCAGCTCTGACCCTGGCAATTCTCTTTGTCCACTCCTCTGGCTGAGACATTAACATGCTAGTTTCTGCCTGCAGACCCAACCCAGTGCCACCTCCCTCTGAACAAGCGCCCCACAGCCTTTAAGGCCCAGTCAGCTTCCATCTCTACTTTTCCCAACACTGGAACTATGATGTATCTCTCCCCTAACCCTGTTTTACTGTCCCCTCCCTCCCAACCCTGGTAGCCAACAAGGAGTGTTTTCATTTTATTTTAATTTGGGTATTGTTTACAATAATGGTCTTATGCAATATTTGTCCTTTTGTTACTGACTAATTTAACTCAGAATCCTGGTGTGGTGCTGTGGGCAAATGCATCAGGCTGCAAGGTCAGTTTGAACTGCAAGGTCGGTGGTTCAAGCTCACCCGCTGCTCCTTGGAAAGCCTACACAGGGTTGCTATGGGTCAGAATCGACTTGATTGTACTTAACAACAACAATTTAACTCAGGATAATATCCTCAAGGTTCATCCATGTTATGTGGTAGTTTGTAGCTTCATACTTTTCCATTGTGTGTATGTACCAGAGTTTGTTTATTCATTCTTCCATTGATGGGCACTTAGGCTGTCTCCATCTTTTTGCTATTGTGAATAGTGCTGTGATAAACATTGGTGTGCATATATCTACTCGTATTCTGGCTCATATTTCTTGTGGCTATATACCAAGTAGAGGAATTGCTGGATCATAAGGTATTTCTTTCCAACTTTCTGAGGAAGCACCATATCATTTTCCAGAGTGGTGGAATCATTTTACATTCCCACCAACAATGTAAGAGGGTCCCAGTCTCTCCACATCCTTGCCAGCATTTATTGTCCTCTGCTTTTTTGAATTTCACTGTTATTGCTGGTGTGAGATGATAGCTCATTGTTGTTTTGATTTGGCTAATGATTGTGAACATTTCTTCATATGTTTGTTGGCTGCCCACATGTCTTCCTTGGTGAAGTGTCTGTTCAGGTCTTGTGCCCATTTTTAAATTGAGTTGTTATTTTGTTGTAGAGGTGTTGTAATTTCCTATAGACTTTAGAGATTAGTCTCTTGTCTGATATGTCATTGCAAAAGATTCTTTTCCATTCTATCCCTTTTTACTCTTTTGGTGAATGTTTACTTGTGTTTTATTAACTATGCAAAGACATTTGTCTGTTGATCATAACAATGAATAGCATTGTAAAGAATGAGAATTCCATAGCACTTAATTGTTCTCATATGAAACCTGTACCTTCAGTATGGATCACGACTAGATGTAAAGAAAACAAAGCTCCTCACAACAGCACCAATAAGCAACATCATGATAAACTGACAAAAGATCAAAGTTGTCAAGGATTTCATTCTGTTTGGATCCGTAATCAACACTTACGGAAACAGCAGTCAAAAAAATCAAACAAGGTAGTGTGTTGGACAAATTGTCTGCAAAAGATCTCTTTAAAGTGATGGTGGTGGTGGTGTGCCGTGGAGTCGGTTCCGACTCATAGCGACCCTGCATAGGGTTTCTGAGGCTGTAAATCTTTAGAGGAGCAGAAAGCCTCATCTTTCTCCTATGGAACGGCTGGTAGTTTTGAACTGCTGACCTTGTACACTAGTAACCACTACACTAGTGATAGAGAGCAAAAATGTCACTTTGAGGACTGAGATCTGTCTGACCCAAGCCATAGTATTTTATATTGCCTCAGATGTGTATGAAAGCTGGACAATAAATAAGGAAAACTAAAGAAGGATTGATGGCTTTGATTTATAATGTTGTTGGAGAATAATGAATATACCACGGACTACTAGGAGACCTGGTGTGGCGCTGCAGGATAATGCACTGGACCATATGTATTGTCAGTTTGAACTAACTATACAGAAGGTCGGTGGTTCAAACTCACCAGCTGCTCCTTGGAAACCCTATACGGGGTCTCTGTGAGTCAGAACAGACTCAGTGACACTTAACAACAACAACTCCAGAAGAATAAACAAATCTGGTTTTGAGGCGAGAGTGACAAGACTTCATCTTATGTAGATTCGTTGGACATGTCATCAGGAGGGGCCAATCCCTGGAGAAGGACATCATGCTCAGTAAAGTAGAGGGCTAGTGGACAAGATGATGACCTTCAATGGGATGGATTGACACAGGCTGCCACAATGGTCTCAAACCTAGGACAGGTGGCGAGGATGGTGCTGGACTGGGCAATGTTTCATTCTGTTGGACACAGGGTCGCTATAAGGTGGAAGCGACTCAACAGCACCTAAACACAGTTCGAAGCTGTGGGGTCCTTCACTTATCTGACCCTCAGTCTCCTCCTCTGTCCAGGGATTGGGAGCATTCTGGGGAGAGAGGCGTTCTGGGTACAAACTGGGATCTGACCATCAAGGAGTAGGTGTGTATGTGTGTACATTCCCATCCTCCCCCAGAATGGATGGAAAAGGATGAGAATGAGGGGTTTGGGGAGGACAGTGTGGGGACTCATGAGGTAGCTTGCCCTTTGATGGGTTGGGGCAGATGCAAGAGAAACACTGGATGTCTAGAGTTCACCCTGCAGGGGACAGAGGACCCCAGTTCCTAGCTGGGGCTAGACAGAAGGCAAGTCTTCCCAAGGAGCATTGAGGCCCTACTGTCTTCATGCTCTGTGACCTCTCGGTGGCTCTCCCCTGGCTACAGCATGGCCACCATTGGGGTCTGGTGGGGCCAACGGCAGTGAGATTGGTGGCTGGCCCCGCCTCCACCCCTGGAAGGCCAGCTGGGGGGTGGGGGTGAAGGCAGAGTGCCCCCAGGCTGCCTGCTGGTGGTGAGTAGGGTCTGTTTGTCTTGGTGGGCGGCTTGGGTCTTAGCCCAGGGGTTTCAGCGGAATTTTAGGGTGTGGCGGGTCTGAGGGGCAGTGGGCATTAATTCACTGGCGTTGGGTGAGGAGGACGTGGAGAGGAGGCTGCAGGGACCCTGGGGATGTCCGACCTCCCAGCGTCACACTCGGGACACCGCCGCTGCGCAGTGCCCTGGATCGCCTCCCTTAGTCCCCACATGCCCGTCAAGTCCACCGGGCCTTCCCTGCGCTGCGGGGGGCGCGGGGCGGAGCGGCGGGTGGGGGCGGGGCGGAGCGCGGCCGCGGGCGGAGCGGGAGCAAGCGGGGCCCAGCGACCGCTGCCCGTTGCAGAGGCGCTAGGCTGGGCAGCCAGGCCCGCACAGCATTTACCAGCGGCGGGGACGGCGCGGAGCTGGGCCTCTGGGCGGTAGGCGCTGCCGGCCGGGCCTGCAAAAGCCCACCCCCACCCCCAAGGCCAGGAGACAGGGAGGACCGGGCGCTGCGGGTGAGGACCAGGGACAGAGGACCAGGGACGGAGGGTGGCGGTGGCCAGGCCCTGCTGAAGAAGCTTTGGTGGGGCAAGATGAGCCGACTCAGAGCCGCTGAGCCCCTTGTGATCGCGGTCTTCACCCTGCCGACCCCCTCCTTTTCCCGGCCCTTCTCTGAGCATTGGTGGGGGGCATCGGGAGAGACCCAGGAGGAACGGAGAGGGGGGCAATGAAGGGCATGGAGGCTCCAAGAGTTCGCGGGCGCACAGGAGACCGGGCCAAGTGGGCCTGGCGCCAGATCCAGAGAGAGAGAGACAGAGACAGAGAGAGAGGCCTGCAAGGTGTGGGGGAGGTGTGGTGGGGCCAGGCATTGGCTTCCCAGGGTGGGTGGTTGGGGGGCTTCCTCTGTGAGCGCGGGTTTGACTACTGACAGACCGAGCAGACCGAGCAGCGGCTATTTGAGAGGAAGGAAAATTCCCAGGCTGTATTTGCAGCTAGAGAAGACACACGTAGAGCCAGAGCCGGGGTGGGTTTCCTGGGTTAGAAGTGTCACCCATGGCCGTGAGAACAGGTGACTGTGGAGCTGGGGAGCGGGAAGCCGTGAACCCTTGGAGGCAGGCACTGCTGAACCCACTTGAGCATTTGGACTCAGGCGGGTTGGGGCTTAAGTAGGTAACTTGAGGACTCCTTAGGCCAGGTGCTTGCCTGGGGCAGGGTCCAAGTTCAAGGAGTAGGCTATCTGTGTCTGTTGGATGTCTGGCCTGTGCTTTCTGGGATCCGTGGAGCTGCAGCACTAACATCACGAGAGCCATTAAAATGGACATCCTGGTCTAGACAGGGCAGTAAATAGAGGCCCTGGGACAGGGTTTTGGAGGGGAGGGTCAAGGGAGGGGGCAGTCCTGGCTAGGTGTGACCTTCCAGCAGGGAAGGCATGAGGTCTGCCTGATGGGACTAGGTGTGCGGATTCCAACCCTAGTGTGGCAGAAGGGTGGGTTACGGAGCAAGGACAACCACAGCTGGTGTCAGAGAGGGTGTGTGGGACTGGGGAAGCCCACAGAGGGTCCTAGTGAGTGGAGTGGGCAGGAGACCACGTGTGCAACATGAGCAGGCGAGTGTGGGGGTCTCAGGGCAGGGAGTGTGGGGTGTATAGGACAAGAGAGGCTGCCAGGACAAGTGGAGAGGCAGCAAAGACAATAGGCAGCCATGCAGGGAGCAGGGCAGTTAGTTGATGGTCCCCCCTGTACCTGTATAGGAAAGGACCAGCCGAAGTTGGTCAGAGCAGGAGAGAGTATGGGGGTTGCAAAGCAGGGGTACAGAGGCTTGGAAAAATGAGCAGAACCACCAGGAATTGAATGGCCCCCAGTCCCGGGACAGAAAGCCTGCCCACAGCTCTTCTGGTATCCAGTACCCGTTGGACCCGCCCTCAGGTTTCATGAAGCACTGGTTGGGAAACCTGACTCCCGGAACCCAGTCTCAGGTTGGGAGCTGTCAGATTAGCGAGGGATGGCGGCTCGTCTCAGCAGTGACAAACCACCGGAGCTCTGGGACGCGCGCGCGCAGGGGCCAGGGGGCGGCGGGGGTTGGGGTGGAGAAATTACATCCGTTCCATTTGTCTTAGCGATGGCGGGAACTAGGTCTCTGTTCCCTCAGGTGGGGCTTGAGCGCCCCCTGCAGGCCCTACTCCTCTCCACACTTCTCCCTCTGTCCCCTGTCCCCCTGCCAAGCCCCTAACCACCCCTGCCACGGACCCAACGTGGGGCACACTTCTGGTGGAAGAAAAGGCCTCAGAGCACCCAGTCCGATCAGCCCCAGAGACCGCCCCTGACCCTATGTCCTCTGGTCTTCCCTAGGTGCTGAGATCGCCTGCCAGGAACAATGACATCCTCCCGGCAGCTAGATAGGCCTGCGCCCGGGCCAGGTCACTCCGGGCCATGCCTGGGGGCTGGACGCCGCTGAGCGCTGCCACTGCGCTCCAGGTCCCTGGCACGCCTTGCCTCGCGTGGGGGCTGCGCACGCGCCCAGGTCCGGGTTAGGGCGGCTGACCATGGTGCTGCCGCCCCCGGACCGGCGCCACGTGTGCCTGACCACGCTGGTGATCATGGGCAGCATGGCCGTCATGGACGCTTACCTGGTGGAGCAGAACCAGGGCCCACGCAAGATCGGTGTGTGCATCATCGTGCTGGTGGGCGACGTGTGTTTCCTGTTGGTGCTGCGCTACGTGGCCGTGTGGGTAGGAGCCGAGGTGCGCACGGCCAAGCGCGGCTACGCCATGATTCTCTGGTTCCTCTATATCTTCGTGTTGGAGATCAAGCTCTATTTCATCTTCCAAAACTACAAGGCGGCGCGGCGCGGCGCGGCCGACCCGGTGGCTCGCAAGGCGCTGACGCTGCTGCTGTCGGTGTGTGTACCTGGTCTCTTCCTGCTGCTCGTGGCGCTTGACCGCATGGAGTACGTACGCACTTTCCGAAAACGCGAGGACCTGCGCGGCCGCCTCTTCTGGGTGGCACTGGACCTGCTGGACCTGCTGGACATGCAGGCCAACCTGTGGGAGCCGCCGCGCACCGGATTGCCGCTGTGGGCCGAGGGCCTTACCTTCTTCTACTGTTACATGTTGTTGCTAGTATTACCGTGCGTGGCGCTCAGCGAGGTCAGCATGCAGGGCGAGCACATCGCGCCGCAGAAGATGATGCTCTACCCGGTGCTCAGCCTGGCCACTGTCAACGTGGTCGCCGTCCTGGCGCGCGCCGCCAACATGGCGCTCTTCCACGACAGCCGCGTCTCGGCCATCTTCGTTGGGAAGAACGTGGTGGCACTTGCCACCAAGGCTTGCACCTTCCTCGAGTACCGTCGCCAGGTGCGCGACTTCCCGCCGCCAGCACTCGCTCTGGAGCTGCAGCCGCCGCCTCAGCGCAATTCACTGCCGCAGCCACCTCCCCTGCACGGTCCGCCAGGGCGCCACGGGCCCTCGCCCACGCGGGACGCCCTGGATACGTGACAGGGCCGCGGGGGCCCCCAGGGACGCCCCTGAGGTGGAGAGACGCAGCGGGTGGGCTGCGTGGTTTGCATGGAATGGGGTGGGGCGGGCTCCCCGCGGAGGGTGTGGCTGTGAGCCCCACGCTGGGCACCACAGATGCTTCTTCGTCTCAGGAATCCCTCGGACCGGGTCTCCTCCAGGCCTCGCTTGTTCATCTGCCCGCCTCAGGGTTTGGAGCAGATTGTGGGTCCTGGAGCTGAGCTGAGGCTTGTCTCCCTGCCTGCTGGGCCGTCTGGGTGGGAGGGAGGGCTGTTCTGGACCCAGGTGGAGGCCTCTGTCCAACTGCTTGGGCCCCGTCTGGCCTCTGTCATTTTAAAGACTCGTGTTTACAGTTTTGTATTCAAAGTGGCACTGCTCTGCTTGTTTTCGGTTCCTGTCACCAACAAGGGTGGCATTGGCAAAGAGGTGGGTGTGGTGGGAGCTGAGTGTGACAGTGGTGGGGGCCGGGTGGGCCCCTGGTTTCCTTTTCCCCTTCTTGGGGGCTCCTGCGTGGGCCACCACTGTCTCCCCTGTTCCCACTCCAGACATAGCATGACCCCAACTTACTGATCTCCCTGAAAGACTTTGATCCCTTTTGGAGTATTCCCAGTATCCTCTTGTTTTGTCTCCCACGAACACTCTAAGATCCGGAAGAGCGCCGGCACTCTAGTCCTCCCCATGCAAGGGTTCCTCCGCTGGACCGATGTGCTCTACCAGCCCAGGACAATCCAAAGCCAGGTGGGATCTGGGCCCAGCACTGCGCCCACTTGCAGCTTCAGGTGTTGGTCTCTGAGGCCCAGGCATTTTGGCATTCTAGCAGGGCAGGGAGGCCATCTGTTACCCACAGTCGAGAGAACGTGCTCAGGCAGGAATAGAGATACTAGGGCTCATTCTTCAGTCCCCCTCCCTGCAGGACTCTGCATCTGGTGATGTCAGCCTGTGGGTCACTGAACCCACCACTCATCTTTTATCTCAGGCCCCACCAGAGTGTTGAAATGGTGGTTTCAGGATCAGTAAGCCCAAATCACTGGAAGATCAATACTTGGGTCTTCTCGTAAGGTATATGCAGCCTCTATGGTTGCATGCAAGTCCTCAAGACACACTGCCCCCTGTGAAGCACACATTTCCTGTCAGGAACATTTTTGCTGTGTTTATGTCCACTTCCTGTGTTAGACAAGGACACTTGTCCATTTTTACAGGTGAACTAAGGCCAAGGTTTGGGTGTGTCTGTGGCTCCTGGAAAGGAAGCTAGGCCGGCTGCCTTTTGCCAATATCAGCAACTCAGCATAGTCCATTCCCAGCCAGCTCTGGGCACACTGATCTCCTCATTCCAAGCAGCTGACTTCTGGGACCAGTCTTCAGAGGTGCCACAATGCTGTCCTCATCAGGGGCCTGCAGCCAGTGTTGCTGTGTCCAGACCTGCTCCTGGCCTCACCCAGAGTGGTCACACAGACTGCCAGGCACAGGTGTGCAGACGTCAGGGCTCTGTAGTTCGGGTGGAGTAGAGCTGTGAAAAGGTGGTGTCAGAAAGGCATTCAGGTGGGAGTGTGGAAGGTGTACATTGTACTTGGGGACCCTTGAAGTTGAACCTGGAACTGGTGGCCAAAGCAGGCTGACACCCAGCTAGTTGAGACTTAAGGATGACAGGGCCTGAGCCCAGGCCTTCTCCCTGCGGAAGCCTCTGCCCTGTCCTGTCTCCCACTCCTGACAGAGGCAAGCCCAGGGCATCTCACTAGTGAGTCTGTGGTAACATATCACGGTGATGAGATTGGGAGGGTCTGCTGCAAGAGCTAGGGGCTCCGGACTTCTCGTTTCTTCGGTCTGAACCTGTCTTCACTTCCAGGAAGAAGCCCTCCTTGGCGTATCAGGAGATCCCTGATGGGGAGCAGTAACTGTGGTGTCCATTTTCACTTGGTGTCCTTCATGTCCCGCATCAGAGGGTGGGAAGTCACCATCCCGAGCTCACCTTTCTATTGGGATGAGGCGAGCCTGTGGTCCAAAGTGACCTTGCAGTCCAGTGCATTAATCCGCAGCACCACACCAGGATTCCTGGGAACCCTATGAATTGGAACTGGCTTGATGGCATGTAACAACAACAAAGTGTTTAGGTGTAAGGTGACACTCAGGGGATGAGGAGAAGGCATGTCTGGTCAATGACTTTTGTGCTACTTAATGGCTTTCAACTGGTGTTCTCATGAAGGCAGGTGCTTGGTGTTTTCTCTGATTTTTCCCTGAGCCCTGGGATGGCAGGACCATCTTACATTGTTCATGGTCCTTACAGTGTGCCCCTTCCTGCCTGGCTCTTACAATCTCACACACCTCCATTTTCCAAGATCTTCCCTGTGCCTGCTTAAGACATGGCTTATGTCACGAGAGCGTTACGTCCTGATTCTGTAAAATGCTGCAAAAGCAAAACCCTCACCAACAGGAAGGGCAAGGGTGACAAAACATTCCTCTAATGATTGTACATACTACAGGTATGTGCTGCTTGACGTCTGTTCAGGTGGTGTCTGACCATATATATGCTCGTGAGCCAGAACACCAGATCCTGGTCGTTGGGTTGGAGCCTCACTTCTGCCTGGAAGCCACGTGGTCTGTGAGGGTGGAAAACTCTCAACCCAGTCCCTTTCAGCTCCCGTGACCTGGCGAGTTTAGTCTAGGAGTTCTGCTTGGTATGCTTCCCTGGTGCCCCAGGTCTGGCATGATTGCCCTCAGTCCCAGTGGCCCACAACATCCCCTCTATGGTCAAGCGGGTCCTCCCTGTAGCTGATTAAAGAGAAAAGACAGCGTTCACCTGAGGCGTCCTTCTCAGGAGCCCCAGCCTGTGAACCCAGAGCCTCAGGCTCTGCTGACATAGGTGTTAGCCAAGTCTTTAAGTCACATAAAGTCTTATTTAACAGACACAGACCTTTAGCTTTGCATACTTGCCTCAGCCCACCAATGATCACCTTCCCTGCTCAATTCTATATAAGGCTTGTTAGTGAATGGATCAGTGAATGGGTTTCTAGTGCTCTGGTATCAGGAGCATACACACAACATTCCATTTCCAGTAAAACACATGTACCTTATTATGCCTCAGTGACCATCTCCAAAGCCATTTCATTTTCCAGCGCCCCCTTTCTCTTGGCTGCAACCTTGTCCAGCAGCCAGTGTGTGCTCAGTGTTGTTGAAGATCGAGGAGACAAATTTCCTAAAATTTCAACCTTAGCCATAAGAAAACATTTCAGTACTAAGAGTGACTGTCCTTTAGTGGAAAGAAACTTATTAGGTGCATAAGTAGGACATTGATTATTTTTTTATTAAAATATAACTACAACCATTTCCTACTTTTTCTACTTCGCCTGCAGCTTGTGGGGATCTCCCAGGCTGAGTGTACCATACCTTACACCCAAATGGGGCTTGGCAGGTGATTTATCAAAGAGGAGAACAACACCCCCTTGGCTATAGATTGATGTCTGTGCCTTTGTCTCCTTTCTTCCAGTGTTGTCCTGGTAAGAAATACAGGGCCGAAGGTTAGGGCATGGGCATTCTCCTGCCTTATTGGAAGTAGGATCCCTACCTATTCGCTCAGGACCTGCCATTGGCTACTCTCAGGGGGCACCTGTTTCTAGCAGGAATGCATTTGGTGCTGTCTTGCATATCATTATCACTTGAGTAACCCTTGAAACAAGGCTCTCTCTCCCACAAAACTCATAACCAAACCTACAGCATGTTGATTCTGACAGAGACTCTGTAGGACAAAGAATTGCCCCGTGTGCACTTGAAGGCTATAAATAGCATTCTGCCGCATCTCCCCTGTAGCAGCTACTGGCTGGTGGGGTTCAAACTGTCCATCTCTCAGCAGCCAAGCGCTTAACCGCTGTGCCAGCAGGGCTCCTTCTCCCTTCCATTGTGGGAGTTTTATTTAGAGCTTCAGGAAAAACAACTGCCCAGTGGCTCAAGATAGGCAAACCAGTGACTGCTCTTATTTGTTCCTTAAGGAGGCTGGGTTTTTTCCCGCCTTTCTTTCTTTCAAATAATGCTGCCCTCTGAGGGTTGTAAGTGCCTCTCTGAATCCTCTTTTTAAGTCTCTGTAAACTGAGACTGGAGCACTGTTCATTTCTTTGGGAGTACGGTACTTGGATACCCTTCTTTCCCCAAACTGAAAAGGTGGTAGTCAGACTGGCAGTGTTGCAGCGAAGGCTTGGTGCCATCCCTTGGAGGGATCCACAGGTGAGCCTGTGAACATCTGATCGGTCCCATGTGTCGCTGTTCCTCTTTGGAGAGGGAGTTAGAGGGCAATTTACCATATTGTTGTAAATGGTCATGCCACGGCAGGAAGGTACTGTTGTGTGCCCTGACTGACCATGGCTTGGCAGAGGACTACTGCCCACCTTCCTCTAGTGCTTCTTTGGTAAGGGCACTGTTTTCCTGTCATGGTGTAGCATCTCTGAACCCCCAAACAGCTGTGGCCAGAATCCTACTTTGTTGTTATTAGGTGCACAACAGAGCCAAATACTACCTGACTCTGCACCATCTACACAATTGTTACACTTGGGCCCACTGCAGTTGGCATGGTGTCAATTCATCCATTGATCCCCCCACTTTACCAAGCGCGATGTTCTTCACCAAGGACTGGTCCCTCCTGACAAATGTCCAAAGTACCAGAGAAGAAGTTTCCTCATCCTGACTCCTAAGGAGCACTCTAACTGAACTTCTTCCAAGACAGATTTGTCTGTCCATGATATTGTCAGTATTCCATAATCCCAATGTATCAATTCTTCTATGGTCTTCCTTATTCATTGCCCAACTTTCATATGCATATGAGGCAAAAGAAAATGCCATGGCTTGGGTCAGGCGTACTTTAATCCTCAAAGTGGCCTCTTTGCTCTTTAACATTTTAATGACGTTGTTTGCAGATCTGCTTAATGCAATGTTCTTGTTGTCAAGTGCAGTTGAGTATGTTTTGACTCAAAGTGACCGTATATAGGGTTTCCGAGGAGCAGCTGGTGGGTTTGAACTGCAAACCTTGTGGTTTCCAGTCCAGTGCTGACCCTACAGCACCACACCAGGAGTCTTAATGCAATAAACCATTTGATTTTTTGACAGCTGCTTCCATGAGCATCAATTGTGGGTAGATCCAAGCAAATGAAGTCTTTGATAACCTCAATCTCTTCTCCATTTATTAAGATGTTATTTATTGGTCCAGTTGTGAGGATTTTTGTTTTCTTTACGTTGAGGTGCAACTCATACTGAAGGCTATATGTAGTCTTTGATCTTTATCAGTATTTCAAGTCCTCTTCTCTTCCAGCAAGCAACATTGTATCAAGTTTATATCACCTGTGTATTTCAGGTTGTTAATGAGTCTTCTTCCAATTCTGATGCTATACACTTCTTCATATAGTCCAGTTTCTCAGATTATTTGGTCAGCATGCAGATTGAATAAGTATGATGAAAGACTACAACCCTGATGCACACCTTTCCTGATTCAGAACCAATCAATAGCCCCTTGTTCTATTCTAATGACTGCCTTTTGGTCTGTGTACAGGTTCCTCATGAGCACAATGAAGTGTTGTCCATAGATTTTTATGATCCACACAGTTTAATGCCTTTGCATAGTCAATAAAGCACAAGTAAATATCTTTCGGGCATTCTCTGCTTTCAGCCAAGATCCATCTGATGTCATGAGTGGTATCCCTAATTCCATGTCCTCTTTTGAATCTGGCTTGAATTTCTTGCAGATTCCTGTCAACCATTTTTTAATTACCTTTAGCAAAATTTTACTTTCATGTGACATTAATTATATTGTTCAAGGATTCTGCTTGATCACCTTGGATCACCTTGATCACGTTGGATCACATCTCTTTGGAATTGGCACATACATGGGTCTCTTTCAATTGTTTGGCCAGGTCTTCCAATTTCCTTGGCATGGACAAGTTAGCACTTCCAGCGCTGCATCAGTTTGTTGAAAGATTTCAGTTTGTATTTCATCAATTCCCGAAACCTTATTTTCCACCAATGCCCTCAGTGCAGTTTTTTTCCTTTAATACGATCAGTTCTTGATCATCTGGTAGAAATAGGAAAACTGGCTGGGAGCAGGTGGAACCAGCTCATGTTGCATGTGCCTTCCTTGATTCCTTCAGCAGGTTTAGGGCTGGAGAGAGAAACTTTGCATCTGGACTAGGACACCTCTAGGTTTGTTACTGAGTTCTGTGGGGGTCCCCAAACTATTCCCTTGAGCATTCAGGAATTCTAGCAGAATCCCAGCTAAGTTACTGAGGTCGTGTGAAACAGAGACTCCAAGGTCATATGGTACCTCTTGATATGGCTGAACATTACCCAGTCTTTTTAGCACAGCGACTCTGTGCATTTCTTCCATCTTCTTTTGATGTTTCCTGTGTCATTCAGAAATTCGCCCATTTTTATTGTTGTTAAGTGCTGTTGAGTTGGTTCTGACTCAGTGACTCCTTCAATATCGCAACTCAAGGCTTGAATTTTTTCTTCAGCTCTTTCCGCTTGAGAAATGCTGAACATGTGATTTCTTTTTTGTTTTCTAATTCCATGTCATTCCACATTTCATTATAATACTTTACCTTGTTTTCTCGAGCTTCCCTTTGAAATTTTCTGTTCAACCATAAGAGCCTCTAGAACTGAGAAAGAATAAATTTCTCTTCTTTAAAGCCAGCGACTGGTGGTATTTCTGTGACAATAGCAGCAAGAAACTAAGACAATAGGTCATTTTTACTTTGTGTTTCTAACTTTTCCCCAAATCAAAGTCTATAGATAGGGTTGTGGACTCTGTTTACTGAGGGAAATCAGACCCAAGCAGACTAGAACAAAATCAGGCCAACAGTCTTCTGTACACTGTCCCCTTCCACACCCTGTTCTCATCCCCTTAGTCCTCAGCAAGGAGGAGACTGGTCTGCACAGGGAAGAGCATTTAGTCCTGCTCAGTGCCCAGAACCCCCCGTCTAGGTCATCCACTCCAACTTCCTCCTGCTGAGCCAGGTCTGCTTGGTCTTTTGGACTTTGTCCTACTAGGTCCATCTCATCACTAAGCAAATAAAGTGCGATATTGTAGACTCAATATCCAAAGTAGGATTAGGAGAAAACATACAGCAAATGATAACTGGAGTTGTTACTGACTTTCTCATCCTGAAAGATTAAAAAACAGACTCCAAAGCCAAGGTGACCTGCTCTGTCAAGTCATCTCTTACAATTGAGCTGATATGGTATGTAGTCATGCCCCCTCTCACTAAATAGAGAAGAAGGTTGGATGATAAACTACATATGGTCACGCTCCTATGAATAACTTTAACAATAGTATTGATGACTTATGGTCTTACTGAATGGATAGGCACACAGACTAAGGGAATAGAATAGAGAGCCTCCCCCCATAGATATTGTCAGTTTTGTTAGGTGCTGTTGAGTCAGTTCTGACCCATAACAACAGAATGGAACATTGTCACGTCCTGTGTCGATGTATTTTTAGCTCATTGTTGGAACCACTGTGCCAACCCATCTCATTGAGAGTCTTTCGGCTCAATGGCACTTAACAACAACACTAAAAATGATTATTATATAGTTGTCTATTTCTTCCCCCAGTTCTATTAGAGTGTGATCTATGTATTTTGAGGCTCTTACATTGGAAGCATAAATATTTATTAAGATTATTATGTTCTCTTGTTCAATTGACCGCTCGGTCATGATATAATGTCCTTCTGTGTCTCTTATGTTGGTTTTTGCCTTAAAATGTATTTTAATCACAGGTTAATATAGCTTGATTTTTTCTCATTCTTTAATTTTTAGTCTATCTCTGTCTTTGTAGTACACTAAAAACAGATGCATAAAATGTGTCTCTTGTAAACAGCATATTGAAGGGTCCTGTTGTTTTATTCGTTCTTCTACTCTCTGTCTCTTGACTGGTGCATTTAATCCATTGATGTTCAGCATAATTATTGATAGCTATGAGCTGACGCAGTCTTTTTGCTGTGTGTTGTGCTGCTGGTTTCTTTGTTCTGCATTTTTGTCTGTACTGAGTACAGAAAAAATTTCTTTGTGGTTACTCTTTAATTTATTCATTTTATCCACAAATTAAAGTAGCATTGTATTGTTTTGAAATCTACTTGACTTCCTTGCCATTTGGTATTCTGTAATTATACTTTCCCCTCGTTTTGCTCTGTCGTTTTCTTCATTATAGATTGATATGTCTGATCCCCCATCTTCAGTCTTGTAGTTTTGTTTTACTCTGGGTACTTCTATGTCTGGATTGAATTCTAGGTGGTGCTGCCATGTGTGTCAACCTACAGCTGTTGTTTGCTGGTGTGGGTTCTCAATCCAAAGGACTCCTTTAAGTATTTTTGTAAAGTTGGATTAACTTTTATAAACGCTATTAATTTCTGTTTATCTGGAAATGTTCTAATTTCACTATTGTGTTTGAGGGACAGTTTTTCTGAGTATGTGATCTTGGCTGGCAGTTGTTTTCTTTGTATAAGTCTCCCCATTGCTTTCTTGCCTGCATGGTTTCTTCTGAGAAGACAGAACTTAATCTTATTGCTTTTCCTTTGTAGGTAACATTTCGTTTTTTCCTGAGCTGCTTTCAGGATTCTTTTCTTGTCTTTGATTTTGGAGAGTTTGATTATGATGTCTTGATGATTTTCTTTTGGGGGTCTATCCTGTTTGGGGTCTGTTCAGCTTCTTGAAGGCTTATCATCTCACCTTTCATGATAGTGAAATTTTCTTCAAACATTTCTTTGACTATCTTTTCTGTGTTTTTCTTGGTTTGGAATTCCAATACCTGTAGGCTATTCCTCTTTATGTTATCCTACATGAAACTTAGGCTGTCTTCAGATTTTTTCATTCTTTTTTTTCTGATTGTTCTTCTATCTTACAAGCATTGAGAGATTTATCTTCCAGCGCACTAATTCTGACATCCATTGATTCAATTCTACTCCTTTGCCCTTTCAGTGTATTGTCCGTTTATGATATCTTAGTATTGATCTTTTGGATTTCTTTTTGCAGGTTTTGTATTGTCTCCAGTGCGGTGTCTATTTTGTTTGATTGTTCCTGTAGTGCTTTCCTGAATTCGTCCTTGTTTTCCTTGGCTTTTCTGTGAAACGTTTAAATGTACCTCAATATGATTCTCTTGAATTCTTTTTCAGGTAGTTCCAATGCCTCTTCTTCCTCAAAAGTAATTTTTAGCTCTGCCTCTTGATCATTTGTTTGAGCTACTACTCTATCTTGAAGAATCACATAAACACAACTTTTCTGATGCTTTCTATGCTTAGTGGTTTTCTTGTACTTGTATCAAGTCAATGAATTTATGTTGATGTATTCTTAGACACTCACCAATTGTCTACTGGTGCATTTGATCAGGAGATGAGATTCTCTGTTCACTGTTGGTGCTGTTCAATTTAGAGGGGATTTAGTTGAAATTGGTTGTAGTCACTGCTCTGGTGTATAGCAGCTGGTATTGACAATTGCCCAATTGGTGGGGTTGTAGAGGATACAGTTGTGACTTGGCTGTATAGCCACAGTTGCTGTCTCCTTTGCCTCCATGAATCACAGGTAGGGCTCTGCAATGCAAAAAATAAAAAATAAAAAATTGTCTCTAAAGCCATTCATGAAATTTCAAGATGCTGTGTCAAGGTCTGTTAGGCACCTCCGTGTTTCCTAATTTTAAAGACTCACTATCCCCTTCTTCTGTTTGACTGAGTGCCTCTTGGTCTAAGTACAGGTTCTACGTGAACACAATGAAGTGTTCTGAAATTCCCATTCTTTCCAATGTTATCCTTAATTTATTTGATCCACACAGTCTTTGTCTTTGAAAAGTCAATAAAGCACAATTAAACATCTTTCTGGTAGTCTCTGCTATTAGCCAAGTCCATCTGACTTAGCCCTACAACATCAAACCTGTTTGTTGAAACATTTCAGTTGGTATTTTGTCAATCCCAGGATCCTTGTTTTTCTTTCTTTTTAAAGGAAACTTTTTATTGTGAGTTGAGTGAAAGTTTACAGAGCAGCTCATCAGTCCACATTCAGAAATCATGCATTTGGTTTCATTACAGTCATTGCAATCCCCTTCACGTACCATCAGTTAACAACATTTATCTCTATTCACTTTAACTTTTGTTCTCCTTCTTGTGTCTTCTGTTACCTTTATCTTTCCTCTGCCATTGTCATCCTTGTCACCAAATTTAACATGTTGTTGTTATTGTTATGTGCCGTGGAGTTGGTTCCGACTCATAGTGACCCTGTACAGGGTTACATGTACTTATTCTCTATCCAGTGAATAATTCTCCACCCCCCTCCCCCCGATAACCATCATAGAATATTTCTTTTAGCCATAAAATTTCAAACTTTTTACAACTGTTATTATTGTTAGGTGACATTCAGTCGGTTCCATCTCATAGTGACCCTGTATAGGGTTTCTTAGAAGCAGTTAGTGCATTTGAATTGCTGACCTTGTGGTTAGCAGTCCAGTGTATATCCTACAGCGCTACACAGTGATGAAATAATTTCACTGAGAATAATGTCCTCCAGGTTCATCCATGTTATGAGGTGCTTTGCAGATTCATTGTTCTTCAGTGTTGTGTGTAGTATTACATTGTTTGTATGTACCCAAGTTTGTTTAACCATTCTAATGCTGTCTCCATGGTGTTACTATTGTGAATAGTACTGCAATGAACACAGGTGTGCATATTTTTATTTGTGACATGACTTTTATATTTTGAGGATATATATCATGTAGAAGGAGTGCTGGATCATGCGTGTTGCTATTTCCAACTTTTTAAGACAGCACCAGACTGCTTTCCACAGGTTTGCACCATTTTACAGTTTCTATCACCCTCACCAGCATTGGTTGTTTTCTGTGTTTTGAGCTTTGTTTTCAATGCTGGGATAAGATGATATCTCACTGTTGTTTTGATTTGCATCTCTCTAATGGCTAATGGGAGTCTTGGTGTGGCGCTGTGGGTTAATGCGCCAGACTGCAAAGCCATTTGAACTGCAAGGCCAGCAGTTCAAGCTCACCAGCTGCTCCACAGAAACCCTATACAGGGTTGCTATGGGTTGGAACCTACTCAATGGTACTTAACAACAACAACAGTGGCTAATGATTTCGAATATTTCTTGATAAGTTTGTTGGCTGCCTGAATGTCAATGGTTGACATGTCTGTTTATGTCCTCTTCCCATTTTTAAGTTGAATTATTTGTCTTTTTGTTGAATTATTGAAGTTTTCTATAAAAATGTTAAAAAGTTTTTATTGTGAATTGAGTGAAGGTTTAAAGAGCACACTATCAGTTTTACATTCACAAATCATATACTTTGCTTCATTACATGTTTCCAATGTACCAGCAATGAATAGCATTTAGCTTTATTCACATTAACTATTGCATTTCTCTCTGTGTCTACTGCTACTTTCACGTTTCCTCTGCTAACCTCCCCCTGTTGTATATTGCCTGCCCTGTCACCCATGTTAACATATGTCTACTCTCTAGCCCATGGATAATTTTCCCTCTCCCACATAACCATCATAGATTGTTTCTTTCATCAAGAAAACTTTTTACAATATTAGTCGCATACAATGTTTGTCCTTTTGTGATTAACTAATTTCACTCAGCATAATGCTCTCCAGGTTCAACATGTTGTAAAGTGTTGCACAGATTCATCATTATTCTTCAGTGTTTTGTAGTATTGCATTTTGTGTATGCACCAAAGTTTGCTAAACCATTCTTCTGTTGATGGACATTTAGACTGTCTCCATCTTTTTCATATGTCTCTTGTAGAGAGTTTATTGAGTAATCCTGTTTTCTTATCTATTCTACTCTTTATATCTCTTGACTGGAGTATTTAATTCATTTCCACTCAGTGTAATTATCAA